>NW_026652281.1:28883140-29484710 GCF_009828535.3 Hylobates moloch
GTGAGCCATGATTGCACCACTGCACCTTAGCCACAGCAAAAAAAAAACCTGAAACCCTGTCTCAAAAATACAAAATGGGCAAAGAAACAGAATAGACAATTATCAAAAGAAGATATACAAACGGTTGACAGGTATATTTAGAAATCCTCAACACTTATCATCAGGAAAATGCAAATGAAAACTACAATGAGATATCACTTCACACCTGTTAGAATGGCTATTACCAAACAGACGAAAGATAAGAAGTGTTGATGAAAATGTGGATAAAGGGAACCCTTGCACACTGTTGGTAGGAACGTAAATTTGTACAGCCATTATAGAAAACAGTATGGATGTTCCTTAAAAAAATAAAAATAGAATCACCATATGATCAAGCAATTTGACTATTGGATATATATCCAAAAAGAGAAAGTCAGTGTGTCAAAGGGATAGCTGCACTCTTGTTTATTACAGCATTATCCAAAATATTACTTTCAGTGGCAAAAACCACAATTATTTTTGCACCAACCTGATAGTTAAGATATGAAATCAATCTAAGTATCCATCAACAGATAAATGAATAAAGAAAATGTAGTATATATACACAGGGAAATACTAGTCAGTGATAAAAAAAAAAGGAAATGTTGTCATTTCCAGCAACATGAATAAGCCTAGAGAACATTATGTTAAGTGAAATAAGCCAGGCACAGAAAACAAATACTGCATGATCTTACTTATATGTGGAATCTAAAAGAGTTGATGTAATACAAAGTAGATTGGTGGTTACCAGATGCTGTGGCAATGGTGGAGGGGTGGTGTATGGGAGATGCTGGTCAAAAGATTCAAAATTTCAGTTAGCTATGATGAATAATTTTAAGAAATCTATTGTAACAATGGTGACTAGTTAATAACAATGTATTGTATTCCAGAAAAATGCTGACAATAGACTATAAGTGCTGTTACCACAAAAAGTGGTAACTTTGTGAGGTAATTCATATGTTAATTAGGTAGATTTAGCAATTCCACAATGTATATATCTCAGAACATCATGTTACACATAATAAATGAATACAAATTTTTGTCAATTTAAAATAAAATTAAAATCGTTTTAAAAGTATTTGACAAAGTTCAACATTCTTTCATGACAAAAACACTTAACAAAGTAGAAATAAAAGGAAACTACCTTAACATAATAAAAATAAATTTTGAAAAGCCCACAGCTAAGATCATAGTCAATGGTGAAAGACTGAAACGTTTCCTCTAAGATCAGGAAGAAAGCAAGAATGTCCATTCTTACCACTGCTATTCAACATACTACTGAAAGTCCCAGCCAGAGCAATTGGGGAAAAAATATAAAATAAAAAAGAAATACAATAAAATGCATCCAAATTGGAAAGAGAGAAATAAAATTATCTCTGTTCACTGATGACATGATCTTTCATGGAGAAAACTCTAAAGGTTCCACAAACAAAAAAAGTTAAAACTAAAAAATGCTTTCAGCAAATTTGTAGTGTACAAAATCAACTTATAAAAATCACTTGCATTTCTATGCATTACTAATGAACAAGTTAAAAATGAAATTAAGAAAATCCCATTTACAGAGCCCTCAGAAATAATACCATGCATCTACAACTATCTGATCTTTGACAAACCTGACAAAAACAAGAAATGGGGAAGGGATTCCCTATTTAACAAATGGTGCTGGGGAAACTGGTTAGCCATATGTAGGAAGCTGAAACTGGATCCCTTCCTTACACCTTATACAAAAATTAATTCAAGATGGATTAAAGACTTAAATGTTAGACCTAAAACCATAAAAACCCTAGAAGAAAACCTAGGCAATACCATTCAGGACATAGGCATGGGCAAGGACTTCATGTCTAAAACACCAAAAGCAATGGCAACAAAAGCCAAAATTGACAAATGGGATCTCATTAAACTAAAGAGCTTCTGCACAGCAAAAGAAACTACCGTCAGAGTGAACAGGAAGCCTACAGAATGGGAGAAAATTTTTGCAGTCTACTCATCTGACAAAGTGCTAATATCCAGATTCTACAATGAACTCAAACAAATTTACAAGAAAAAAACAAACAACCCCATCACAAAGTGGGAGAAGGATATGAACAGACACTTCTCAAAAGAAGACATTTATGCAGCCAACAGAAACATGAAAAAATGCTCATCATCACTGGCCATCAGAGAAATGCAAATCAAAACCACAATGAGATATCATCTCACACCAGTTAGAATGGCAATCATTAAAAAGTCAGGAAACAACAGGTGCTGGAGAGGATGTGGAGAAATAGGAACACTTTTACACTGTTGGTGGGACTGTAAACTAGTTCAACCATTGTGGAAGTCGGTGTGGCGATTCCTCAGGGATCTAGAACTAGAAATACCATTTGACCCAGCCATCCCATTACTGGGTATATACCCAAAGGAATATAAATCATGCTGCTATAAAGACACATGCACACTTATGTTTACTGAAGCACTACTCACAATAGCAAAGACTTGGAACCAATCCAAATGTCCAACAATGATAGACTGGATTAAGAAAATGTGGCACATATACAGCATGGAATACTATGCAGCCATAAAAAATGATGAGTTCATGTCCTTTGTAGGGACATGGATAAAGCTGGAAACCATCATTCTCAGCAAACTATCGCAAGGACACAAAACCAAACACCGCATGTTCTCACTCATAGGTGGGAATTGAGCAATGAGAACACTTGGACACAGGGTGGGGAACATCACACACTGGGGCCTGTTGTGGGGTGGAGGTGGGGGGAGGGATAGCATTAGGAGATATACCTAATGTAAATGACAAGTTAACGGGTGCAGCACACCAACATGGCACATGTATACATATGTAACAAACTTGCATGTTGTGAACATGTACCCGGGAACTTAAAGTATAATAAATATATATATATAAAGAAAATCCCATTTACTATGGCACCCAAAAGTATAAAATACGTAAGAATAAATTTAACTAAGAAGGTGTAAAACAGACACCAAAGACTACAAAATGTTGCTTAAAGAAAATACACACAAATAGAAAGGCATCTCATGCTCATGGATTGGAAGACTTAATATTGTTAAAATGTCCATATTACCCAAAGTGATCTACAAATTTAATGCAATTCTTATCAAAATTGCCATAGCATATTTTATGGATGTAGTACAGAAAAAAAAATTCTAAAATTCATATGGAATCTCAAGGAAACCCAAATAACCAAAACAATCCTGAAAAAGAAAACAAGATTGGAGGCCTCACACTTCCTGATTTCAAAATTTATTACAAAGCGACAGTAAGCAAAACAGTATGTTACGGCCATAAGACAGACATATAGACCAATGAAACAGAGGAGAGTCCAGAATAAACCCACATGTATATGATCAAGTGGTCTTTGACAAGGGTGCCAAGAATATACAATGGAAAAAGGATAATCTCTGTAACAAATGGTATTGAAACAATAGGATAGCCACATGCAAATGAATGAAGTTGGACCCTTATCTTACAGCATATATAAAAATTAACTCAAAATGAATTAAAGACCTAAACACAAGACTTAACACTGTAAAACGCCTAAAAGATAACATAGGGGAAATGCTACAGGATATTGAATTTGGCAATGATTTCTTAGATATGACATCAAAGCACAGACAAAAAAGCAAAATAGACAAATAGGACTATGTCACAATTTAAAACAACTTCTCATCAAAAGAATAATCAACAGATAGAAAAGGAAAGTTAGAGAATAGGAGAAAATATTCACAAATTGTTTTCTGAAAAGGGGTTAATAACCAGAATATATAAAGAACTTCTACAACTCAACAAAAAAAACAAATAACCTGATTTAAAAATTGATAAATAACTTGAATAAATAATTCTCCAAAGAAAATATACAAATGGCCAACTAGTATATGAAAAGATCAATAATCACAAGAGAAATGCACATTAAAACCACAGTGAAATACCATCACCCCCTGTTAAAATGGCTATTATCAAAATAATGAAAAAAAAAAGTGTTGGTGAGGATGTGGAGAAATGGAACACCTTTGCAATTTGACTGGGATTGTAAAACCATGCAGCTACTGTGGCAAGAAGTGTAAAGGTTCCTTAAAAAAATAAAAATAATTACCATATGATACAGCAATCCCACTTTTGGGTATATACCAAAAGAATTCAACGCAGGATCTCAAAGAGATCTCTGCACACCTGTGTTCATAGCAGCATTTTTTTACAATAGCTAAGAGGTGGAAGCAATCCAAATGTCCATTAATAGATGAATGGATGGGCCGGGTGCAGTGGCTCACACCTGTAATCCCAGCTCTTTGAGAGGCTGAGGTGGGCAGATCACGAGGTCAGGAGATCAAGACCATCCTGGCTAACATGGTGAAACCCCAACTCTACTAAAAATACAAAAAAATTAGTGGCTCATGGCGGTGAGCACCTGTAGTCCCAGCTACTCAGGAGGCTGAGGCAAGAGAATGGCATGAACCTGGGAGGTGGAGATTGCAGTGAGCCGAGATCACGCCACTGTACTCCAGCCTGGGTGACAGAGAGAGACTCTGTCTCAAAAAAAAAAGAAAGAGAAAAGATGAATGGATAAAGATAACGTGGTATATACAATGGACAATTATGCCATTTTTAATAATTTCAACTTTTAGGTTCAGGAGGTATATGTGCAGGCTTGTTACATGAGTATGATAGGTGATGCTGAGATTTGGGGTATGAATAATTCCATCACCCAGGTAGTAAGCATAGCACAAAATCATTTTTCAACTCTTATCCCCTCCCTCCTCTAATAGTTCCCAGTGTCTATTGTGGCCATCTTTATGTCCATGAGTGCCCAATGTTTTGCTCCACTTATAAGTGAGAAAACCAAATGTAGTATTTGGTTTTCTGTTCCTGAGTTAATTCACTTAGGATAATGGCCTCCAGTTGCATCCACGTTGCTGCAAAGACATGATTGCATTCTTTTTTATGGCTTCATAGTATTCAATGGTGTATTTCTACCAATTTTTCTTTATCCAATCCACCACTGATGCGCACCTGGGCTAATTTTGTGTCTTTGCTACTGTGAGTAGTGCTTCAAGAACATACAAGTGCACATGTCTTTTTGGTAGAATAATTTATATTCCTTTGGTATATACCCAGTAATGGGATTTCTGGGTTCAATGGTTATTCTGTTTTAAGTGCTTTGAAAAATCTCCAAACTGCTTTCCACAGTGGTTGAACTAATTTACCTTCCCATCAACAGTATATAAGCATTCCCTTTTCTCCACAACCTCACCAGCATCTGTTATTTTATGACTTTTTAATAATAGCCATACTGACTGGTGTGAGATGCTATCTCATTGTGGCTTTGATTTGCATTTCTCTGATAATTAGTGATGTTGAGCATTTTATGTGTTTCTTGGCCACATGTACATCTTCTTTTGAGAAGTATCCATTCATATCTTTTTCTCGATTTTTTAATGGGGTTATTTGTTTTTTTGCTTGCTCAATTGCTTAAGTTCTTTATATATTATCTGAAATGCCTTTGAGATCTTTTCTCCATTGTCTTAACCACTTGACTCCTTTTTACTTATGCAAACTTTTACATAAGTAAAACTTGCTTGAATTCCTTCCATGAAAATGGGCTTTTCTACCACATGGGCAGGCTGCAAATTTTTTACACTTTTATATCCTGTGCCCCTTTTAAGTATCAGTTCCAACTTTAGGTCATTTCTTTACTAACACATATAAGAACAGGCTTTTAGAAGCAGCCAGGCCACTTCTGGAATGCTTTGTTGCTTACACATTTCCGCCACCAGATACCCTAAATCATCAGTATCAACTTCAAAGTTCCACAGATCCCTAGGACGGGACAAAATGCAGCCAAGTTTTTGCTAAGACACAATAAAAGTAACCTTATTCTAGTTCCCAATAAGTTCCATCTGAGACCTCATCAGCCTGGACTCCATTGTACATATCACTATCAGCATTTTGATTATGACCATTCAGTTAGTCCCTCATCTGTCCTCTTCTGAGCCCCACAAACACTTCCAACCTCTGCCCAATACCCAGTTCCAAAGTCACTTTCACATTTTCAGGTATATCTACAGCAATGCCCCACTTCTCAGTACCAATTTTCTGTATTAGTCTGACCTCAAGTGGCTATAAAAATTGCTATAAAATTTTTGTATATTAGTCTGTGTTAACATTGTTTCCTGAGACTGAGAAATTTATAAAGAAAATAGGTTTAATTGGCTCACAATTATGCAGCCTGTACCTGAAGCATGATGCTGGCATTTGCTTGCCCTCTAGGAAGGCCTCAGGAAACTTACAATCATGTTGGAAGGTAAAATGGAACAGACACTTCACATGCCTGGAACAGAAGGAAGAGAGAGTGAGGAGGGAGTTGCTGCACAGTTTTATAGAACCAGATCTCATGAGAACTCAGTATCATGAGAACAGCATCAAGGGGATGGTGCTAAACTATTCATGAGAAATCCACCCCCATGATCAAACCACCTCCCACCAGACCCCACCCCCAACATTGGAGCCTACAATTCAACATGACATTTGGTAGGGACACAGATCCAAACTATCAGGAACGTTTGCTTGAAATTTCCTTTTCTTCTAGGGTCTTTGCCAGATTTTTCTTTTTTTGTTGTGTCTTTGCCAGATTTTGATATCAGAATGATACTGGTTTTACAGAGTGAGTTAGAGAGGAGTCCTTCTTACTTGATTTTTGGGAATAGTAAGTAGGATTCACATCAGCTCCTCTTTGTATGTTTGGTAGAATTGGGCTATGAATACATCTTGTCCAGGGCTTTATTTGGTTGGTAGAATTTTTATTACTGATTTAATTTCATTACTCATTGTTGACCTATTCAGGATTTCTGTTTCTTTTTGGTTTAGTCTTAGGAAGTTGTGTGTTTCCAGGAATTTTCTATTTCTGTGGGATCAGTTGTAATATCACCTTTGTCATCTCTGATTATGCCTATTTCGATCTTCTCTTTTTTTCTTTGTTAATGTAGCTAGCAGTCTATCAATCTTGTTTATCCTCTCAAAAACCAACTTTTGGTTTATTGATTGTTCGTATGGATTTTAGGGTCTCTATTTCATTCACTTCTCTAATTTTAGTTGTTTTTCTCCTGCTAGCTTTGCAGTTAGTTTGTTCCTTTTTTCTATTTCATTAGGTGTGATGTTAGATTCTTAATTTGAGATCTTTCTAAGTTTTTGAGGTAGGCATTTAGTGCAAAAAACTTTTCTCTTAACACTTCCTTTGCAGCATCCCAGAGATTTTAGTATGTTAGGTCTTTATTTTCATTTATCTCAAAGACTTTTTTTAATTTCTGCCTTAATTACATTGTTTACCCAAAATTAATTCAGGAGCAAGTTGTTTAATTTCCATGCAATTGTGTGGTTTTGAGGGATCTTCTTGGTATTTATTTCTATTTTTATTCCATTGTGATTGGAGACTATGGTTGGAATGATTTCATTTTTTTAAATTTATTGAGACTTGCTTTTGGCCAGTGTGTTTTAATCTTGGAGCATGTACCACATACAGATGAGAAGAATGTATATTCTGTGGTTGATGAATGGAGTATTCTATTAGGTCTTTTAGGTCCAATTGGTCAAACATCAAATTTAAGTCTAGAATTTATTTGTTAGTTTTCTGCCTTGATGATCTGTTCAATACTGTCAGTAGGGTGTTGAAGTCTCCTATTACTATTGAGTGGCAGTGTAAGTCTTTTGTAGGTGTAGAAGTACTTGTTTTATTAATCTGGGTGCTCCAATGTTGGTTGTGTACATATTTAAGATAGTCATTTCCTTGTTGAATTAAATCCTGCATCATTATGTAATGTCCTTCTTTGTCTTTTTTACTGTTGTTGTTTTAAAGTATGATTTATCTGATACAAGAATAGCAACCTCGTCTCTTTTTTTGTTTTGTGTTTGAATGATAGATCTTTCTCCAGCTTTACTTTGAGCCTATGAATGTTGTCAGTGAGATGGGTCTCTTGAAGATACCAGACAGATTGGTCCTGGTTTTTAATCTAAATTGCCACTTTGAGCCTTTTAAGTAGAGCATTTAGACCATTTACATTCAAGGTTTATATGGATATGTGAGGTTTGATCCTATTGCAAAGTTGTTAGGTGGTTGCTTTATATTTTCTATTGAGTGGTTGCTTTATAGGATCTATGGACTATTTGCTTAAGCATATTTTTGTGGTAGCAGGTATTGTACTTTTGATTCCATGTTTAGAACTCCCTTAAAGATCTCTTGTAATGCTGGTGTTACTGGTAACAAATTCCCTTAACACGTGCTTGTCTGGAAAAGATTTTATTTCTCCTTCACTGATGAAGCATAGTCTGGCAAGATATAAAATTATTGGTTGATATCTTTTCTTTAATATTGTTGAAAGTAGGCCTCCAATCTCCCCTGGCTTGTAAGGCTTCTGCTGAGAAATTTACTGTTAGTCTGATGGGGTTCCCATTGTACATGATCTGACCTTTTTATCTAGCTGCTTTTAAGATTTTTTCTTTAGCATTGACCTTGGATAGTCTGGTGACTATATACTTTGATGATGTTCATATTGCAAATATTACACCATTTTTAAAAAGAAGGAAATTTGATCACATGTTATAACATGGATGAATCTCAAGGGTATTATGTTAAGCACAAAAGTTTTATGACAGATGATAGAAGAACCTGACAGTGATAACTTAAGCCTATTCTGAGAATGCCCAAGCATGACAGATGTATATGTGGGCATTGTGAGTTCAGACTTTCGAGCATCACCAACCTGGAGATTAATTCCTTATATATGAGAAACATCTGAGGCCCTTGCCCATCCCATGGAACACAGGCCATACAGGCAATCAACGCCCTCTGTTTTGAATTAAATGAAGATTTTCAGGTGGATGTAGTTGAGGGAAGGCTGATAAGTGAAAATGCTATATAATCTGTATGATTTCTGCAAGCTGTGGCAGTTCTGTCGAGCTCCCTCCCACTGGACCAACCCTGTATGTCAGTTCCAAAAAGCCCTATGTCTAATTTCTGATTTTTTTAATGCTAGTGACTAATTTTTTAAATGCTATGTATACCAACACATCATTTGCAGCTTCTGGGCTAGGTGATCTCTGAGTTCCCTTCCAGTTTACAATTTCTATAATCAAAACTAAGAGTTGTGTGTCTTAGTAACAGGTCTCTTTGCCAGGTGACCCTCCTCTGAGTTTTGAATCTTCCCTATGTGAGCTATTCACCTGGGTTAGTATCCACATTGAGGTGTCATAGAGCTGTATCATGGTTACAAGTCCTCAGCTCTATATGGATTGACGTTTTGGCCTGTGAACTAGATTGGAGGTCTTTGAACAGCTATTTCACACGGAGAACCCTGTTGTTTAAGTTGAACGTTACATAGACTTCTAAATACGATTAACATATGAAAGCAGAATTGCTTTGACGTAAGTAGGGCTGGGAAAGAAGGAGTGAATGACTGTGTTCCATTTCCTACCTTATCAGCAGGTCTTTCTCTTCTGAGTAGACTCCATAAGCCTCTATCACAGTTCAGAAGAAAAGCTTTAGGAACTGGAGGAAGGAAAGCAGGAGTCTGAACTTCTTTATCCTTTGCCCCAAACAGAGAAGCTGCTGCTCTTATCAGCTGCACTGAGTTTTCGCTTAAGCTTCTGTTTGAAAAGTGGGTTTAGCTGCTTTAAAATACATATATTAAAAAAAAAAAAAAACCTGGCCTTACAGCCCCTATGCTTGGGCCCACTCCCATGCTGTGGAGTGTACTTTCATTTTCAATAAATCCTTTCATTTCTTCCTTGCTTTGTTTGTGCGTTTTGTCCAATTCTTTGTTCAAGATGCCAAGAACCTGGACACCCTCCACCGTTAACATATTTTGGCGAGCCAGCCCAGATAAAGAGTCTTACAGTGGCTCTTTCCTATTCTTATAAACCTCATAGTATGCTTTGGAGGGGAAACCTGCGTGTGGCGCCCACCTAAGGTCAGAGATGTCTGGAACTCTAAGATTGGACCCCACAGGAGGATGCTCCGTGGGTTCTGTGGACCTCAAACTCTCAAAAGGAGATGCTCTTGGCAGAGGTTCTGAGGCCTATTATTAAACCCTCCTTAGAATTTTCTCTCGCAGTTGCAATGCTGCTTGGCCCCAAATTTGCTTAAAATCTGAAGTTTACTGTCTAATGGGAAAGTGAGATGGCATTGCATGTGCTTTTGTGCTCCTGTTGTAAGCAGGAAGCCTGGTTAATGTGTGATGCCCTCCTTTTGTACTGTTTGGCCCTAGTGCTCCTGGAGTCTGGGGAGGTATTAGCATTTAAAAATCAAATGGCCGTGGAGACTGCTTTACCCAAAATTTTGGTTCACAGCCTTCTTTGGATTATCTATTAGGGCAAAGTAAAACCAGCAACCTTATATTGCTATCTCATGGCTAAGGTGTCAAGCTATTGGATCTTTGTTTATGTGTGTATACATGTCTTGATGTGTTTATTTGTATGTACACTTATTGTTATATGTTGTGTCTACCAAATTGGCTTATAAGTAAAAGAACAGTTATAAATTAAGTAGGTCTAAGCAATTTTCAAGTTCACGTGACTTAAAGTAAAACTTTACTAAATAAGCTAGCCTTAAAATTATTGGTGGCATAAAAATAGAAATGCCTTCAGAATTGTCAGCATACATTTTGTCCGAATTTTATGTTTGTACTTGCTAAATATTTTAAAACGTCAGTGTTAATTCAAGGTAGGAGCTGCTTAGGGCAAGTCTGCCTCCTAGTCTATTCAAAGTCTCACTGAGATAAATTCATATCTGATTGCTTCCTTTGGAAAGGCTAATTGGAAACTCAAAAGAATGCAACCATTTGTCTCCAACCTGTGATCTGAAAGCCCCCAAGACTCCTCACCTCGAGTTGTCCCGCCTTTCCAGACCAAACCAATGCTTGTTTTACATACATTAGTTGATGTCTCATGTCTCCTTTGTTAAAAGTAATAAGTACAGTGAATGGGATAAATGTCTTAGGTAAACTTTTTGCGTAAATTGAAATCTTAAAGTTATTTTTAATGCTCATTTAATATCTGGGTCATTTCCAATTAAGGGCTGTGATATGGAGAAATATGTTTCTAAAATTGTGAATTGTTCTTACCTATAAATGCCCACTATTATTCCAGATTTCTTGCTTTTTAGTGTTCCACTAAACTTTTAGTTTACTAAGGATAAAAATTTTAGTTAACACGTAATTCGGTACACAAAATGTGCCAGAAAGGGTTATAAGTGAGAAAAAAAGAATAATTTTGTCTAATTCAGAAGTTATCTAAGAGTTAGTTCAAATTACAGATTTGAAAAGGTTAATTATGAAACAACGTGGTAAGAAATCATTAAGTAGGAGAGAAAGATGTGGAAAAAGTTTAAATAATAAAATATTCAAAAAAAAAAACCCTGACCTAGATGAGAGTATCAGGTATGCTCATTAATTTTTCAGATGACACAAATAGAGATTAAACAAACTGCACAAATTGAAATTATAAGCACAGGGAATGGTGAATAAATAGATTAAAAAGATGGTGGAATCCTGAGGCTATCAAGCCAACCAAATAAAGTGTTACTGTTTAGAAGAGAACTCCAGTTTTGAAGAGAACATAAATAGAAGTCAACTTGGCGTGTAAGGTCCCTTGGCCCCGTTTGCCTGCTTGCTGGCACTCCATAAGGAGCTACAATTCAGGCTGGACGTCAAAATCTACAGGAATGAAAAGCATCTCAGGCAGCGAGGGTAATTAAAGGTCTGTAACACAAAGCTTAAGAAAACAGCAAAGTAACCAAAATTTTTCCACCAGGATAAAAACACTATGAAGAGAGTCAACATTTAAAAAAACAATAAAGGCTGCAAAGGTAGCAAAGTAGATAAATTGGATTATGTCAAAATCTAAAACTTTTATGTACCAAGGACACTATCAGTAGAGTGAGAAGATAACCTATGGGAAGGAAGAAAATACGTATCTGAGGCTAGGATGGTGTGTCATGCCTGCAATCTTGGCACTTTGGGAGGCCAGGGTGGGAAGATTACTTGAGGTCAGGAGTTGAAGGTTGGAGGGAGCTGTGATCACACAACTGGACTCCAAGCTTGGAAAACAGAGCAAGATCCTGTCCCAAAAATAAAATAAAACAAATATATATATATATACACATACATAATATGTATATAGCTGATAAGGGGTTTTATATATATATATGAGAAGGGGTTAATATTCAGAAAATAGAAAGAACTCACTCCTACAACTCAACTCAACAACAAGAAAAACAACAAATTAAAAATGAGCACAGGAGTTGAATAGACATTTTTCTAAAGAAGACATACAAATGGCCAATAAGCACATGAAAAAGTGCTGAACATCACTAATCATTAAAGAAATACAAATTAAAAACCACAATGAAATACCATTTCACATCCATTCAAATGGCTATTATCAAAAAAAAAAAAAAAGGAAATAAATGTTAGCAAGGATGTAGAGAAACTGAAACACTTGTGCACTTACGGTGGGAGCGTAAAATAGTGAAGGCACTGTGAAAAACAGCATGGCAGTTCCTCAAAAGCTAAAAATAGAACTACCATATAATCCAGCAATTCCAATTCTGGCTCTATACCTAAGGGGATTGAAAACAAGAATTTGAACAGATATTGTATAACCATGTTCATAGCAGAATTATTCACAATAGCCAAAAGGTAGAAGCAACTAAAGTGTCCATCAACAGATGATGAATAAACAAAATGTAGTATATACATAAAATAGAATATTATTTAGCCTTAAAAAGGAAAGAAATTCCGATATGTGTTACAACATGAGTGAACCTTGAAGACATTATGCCAAGTAAAATAACCTGGTCACAAAATGACAAAAGCTATATGATTCCACTTAAATGAGGTATATCGAGCAGTCAAATTCATAGAAATAGTAAAATGGTGGTTTCCAGGGGTTAGGAGAAGGGAGGAATGTGGAGTTATTATATAATGGGTACACAGTTTCTGTTTTGCAAGATAAGAAATGTTTTGGAGATGGATAGTGGTGATGGTTGCAGAACAATGTGAATGTTCTAAATGTGAATGTCACTAAACTGTATACTTTTAAAAAATAGATAAAATGGTAACTTTTATGTTATGTATTATTTTTTCCACAACTTAAAACTGTTTTTTCTAAAGACAAAGACTATGAGAATCTTAAAAGCATATTGGCCAATATGCCAAGAGAGTCTCGTGAGATGCCAGCCAGAAGAACTTGACATATTCTCTTTTCACAGTATATTCCCACTGTGTTTGGTAGACACAGGAATCTATGATCCATCAGGGTGAATGAACTTTGAGTGTACCTGCTTTAGTAGTACTGGTTATAGGGACTCTGACTTGGAGGGAAATCAGTGGAAACAAGTAAGGAAGCTTAGACGGGCTAAGTTGAGCACAATGAGGTGAGTAGGATCAATGAATACATTCCAGGTCAAAAAGATTTTAGCAGACCTGATAATTCCAGAACATTATTTGAAAGGCTACTTATAACAGGAACCAAACTACTTATCATAACAGCATAAACAAAAGTCCTTATTATAACAGCATAAACAAAAGTCAGCCTGTATAATTTGTGAGAATAAAGTCTTTAAACTCCTAACAGGATGAATGTACAGGCACGGGGGATTATTTATCAGACATTGTATGTAATACAGAGAAACTAAATGATGCCCTTCTGAAACAAACAAAACTGCACTATAGATGCTTAAACAGTCTTGTGGTTTTAAACAGCAATTATTTTACACATTCTGGAATACTGGAAGGTGTGGTCCCACTTCCTCTACAAAAGTGAAGATTCTTATTTTTTTCCATCTTCCCTGTTTTGGAGGGCTCTAAGAACCTCAAAATTGTTTGTAATGGCCACTGCCATCATGAAACATGCTTAAAGAAGTTTATATATCCAGAGTTACTGAGTCACATGAAATTAAGGACAAATAAAGGGCACATCAATTTTGGCACTTGTGTGAATGGAGAATTAATAGAAAATTCATAAAACAATAATAGAAAATACCAACAAAATAAGCTGGTTAAACCTTTAAAAAAATTAGTTGTCAAATGTTAAGAACAAGTTTTAAGAAAATGTTGTGCCCATTTAGCTTCTGGCAAGGTTTAAGTGTACAAATATTAAATGCTTGACACAATCAGCTTCATGGGCAGATGCTATGCTCCCAGGTTCACAGTGGTGCCAGGGGACAAAGCACCTGCTGTGCCTGAAGTGAGCAGTAGAGGAAGATGAAGGCATGACACCTCCTGGAGGGTAAGAACAGTAAGAAGATGCACAAGGAGCTGCCAGTGAGCTCCATCAGCAAGCAGTCTTCCTAATCCACTGGCAGCATAGCAGCAACCAAACACCTGCCCACAATGCCTAAAGTACATGACAGAAGGATGTACTGTGTCCAAAGACATGCCGAGCTTCAGAGGCAAACGCCTGTCCAGGTGAGCAAAATGTAATTGACCTATGTGCTTTTCCTCTTTTTATTGAAACTCCTCTTGACCTCAAGTTGCTGAACATTCCCGTCATAAAAGCCATGTTCCATGTGGTAAGACAACCATTTCAGTGTTTGGGATCTTAAACAAATCCCTGCCTGCCTAACAAAGATCTATTTCACAACAACCATCCATAGGGCCATCATTTCTCAGCATTCAACCTTCCTAAGCCCTCCAAGACAACTGCCCCATTTGATCCCAAAGACATCTATCAATCCACAGGAACAGTGCTTCTTGGGTGAGCAATTGCTGGCACTGCCTGTGACTGTCCAGCCACATTTCTCTTGAGTAGACGTCACTGCCGCTTAATGCACTTTCTGTCTAGAATACTGAGAGGAATAAAATTACATTCTGTAATTAGATCTATATTTGCCCTTAATACATAGCAATGGTGAAGAATCAAACATTCACTAACTGTCAAGTCTCAAAAGATGTCTTTATATTCTTCAGCTTTAGGGCTCAGGGGTCTTTTTTTATTGAATCATAATCAATTCATATTTGATGAAACAGGCACAAGGCTATGGGAATAGCAACTATTCCAATCCCTGAGAATGCCTTCCCTTCTTCATATTGTTTCTTATTTCATTAACTTAAAGGTATTTTGAGATTCAGATTTATGGAATTCCTTTTTAACTCAAGTCAAAGACTTGGTCTCTTTTTCTCTAAATTTTTTTAAAAAACATTGATTTAAAGTTGATGCGTATCAGTCAGGTGGGAGTAAAAAGGCTTTTGCCGTGAGACATGGATTTGAGCCTCAGCTGTTATCACTTACTAGTTACAGAAACTTGTGTGAGTTTCTTTACTCTCTGAGCCTCAGTTTTCTTTCTGTAAAATGGTGCCAATAATGCTTAACTCTGTTGTTTGTTGGGGGCATTTAGTGAAATGATGAAGACTATATGCTTAGCAGAGGGCCAGGCACATGGTAAATATTTAAAGATAAAAGGAGTTTAGAAAATTTCTGCCTTCTTCTGTATGTTCTAAGGAGAAGGAGGAGAATGGTGAGAGAATAAAAGGAGAGAAGTATCACAGCACAGTGCACTGTAATATTGTAAATCCCCTACGACATGTAACCACTATCTTAATGTTCTTTCTAATAAAGTAACTCAGACTGGATCAAAAGACCCAATGTATGTAGCCATCTTATAAAGCAAGTATAGGACTCCCACCATATAATTGAGAGTCCAATGGGTTCCATTGTGTTTAACATTCAGACTCAAGGATAAAATCATTTCTTAAGAAAACTTAAAGGAATTTTTAATATGTCACTTTACTCCCAGCTTCTAGTGTAAGGGCTAACCAATTTTCATATTTTTCTCTCTTTTCTACTCACTCTAGACATGCCCTGCTCCAGAATAGGATGTATTTATCCTATTTGTGTCTCTTTCATCTGTGTTTGGTTGAAAATACTAATCCATTCATATGTTAATCTAGTCTTTTGGGCCATTTTTAATCAGTTTTTTTCATATAGCACCACAGAACAATAACTTCAGGCAAGTCTTTAAGCTAGAGCTGACTAGCAGATGACCAGTGATTAAAGTCAGCAGTCACTAGTGAGACCAGAGTTTATTATTTGGATGTTAGAAATGTTTGTCATTAAAATTAAAAGCAGGGTTAGTCAGTTAATGAATCAGGCACAACAGCATCTGGAAGGCAGGTAGGACAAAATACTGAATAAGTTCAGAAATCAAGGAGACATTATAAGCCAACAATGTCATTGCCTACATGTTCCCTTTTCTCTCCATAAGATTTGAACTTTCTATAAATCCAGTCATTTAAGATGGCAGGCTGTTCCAGCTCTGGAAAGCATGAATGCCTGTGAAATGCCAACATAAATGAAAATTTAATAGCTTTCCACCTGCAGCACCTGTGCAGATAAATTGTACCAGACTTCAAACAAGTTGAAGAGCCTCAATATGTTATATATGGAGCAGCTGGTTCAGTCAATGTTCATTTGCTGAATGGTTTCTGTAATCCCAGCTTGAGCTGGAAAGGAATCTCTATAAAAGTAGTTAACTCAGAGCGTCCATGCAAGAAACGTCTGTTATCTAAACAACTTTGTGGGAGATGCCTGCCTTCTCAGCTGTGGCAAATGATGAGAAAGACTGCCATCAGAAACAGCAACAATGGTCGTCAACACATGCTTTCCAAAGTGACACAGCAAGTCTCCTTTGACACTAGCTCAGGTTGTTAACACCTGGCCCCAAATCAGAGTCATTTACCCAATACCATCCCTGGAATAAAATGAACACTTGGTTATTCATGACACTTTTTGGCCCTGTCCCATCAAAAGGTACTTTAATAACCTGTTTATCTACTAAGAATATATATTTTGTCATTGTTTCTACTCCGCCAAGTCTGTAAGTATTCTTGTCAAAAAGAAAAATGAAGAAAGAAAGTCATGTTTAGGAGCAGAACATTAGAAGCTCTGCACCAACCCAACAAACTGCATTACACTGTCTTACTCCCAGAATTATCCCACTGGGTACAAATACATACTATAGGGATAGTATATTTTTCATATAAAATGTTTCCTTTGGAATATAAATCATTCTATTATAAAGATACATGCCTGCCTATGTTCATTGCAGCACTATTCACAATAGCAGAGACATGGAACCAGCCCAAATGCCCATCAATGATAGAACAGATAAAGAAAATGTGGTACATATATACCATGGAATACTATGCAGCCATAAAAAGGAACAAGATCATGTCCTTTGCAGGGGCATGGATGGAGCTGGAAGCCATTATCCTCAGCAAACTAACACAGGTACAGAAAACCAAACACCGCATGTTCTCATTTATAAGTGGGAGCTGAACAGCAAGAACACATGGACACAGGGAGGGAAACAACACACACTGGGGCCTGTTGGGAGGGTGGGGGAAGGGAGAGCATCAGGATAAAGAGGTAATGCATGCAGGGCTTAATACCTAGGCAATGGGTTGATAGGTGCAGCAAACCACCATGGCACACGTTTACTTATGTAACAAACCTGCACATCCTGCACATGGATTCTGGAACTTAAAATTTTTAAAAATGTATCCTCTGTTTGTATGCAATGGCCTAAACATGCCCTATCTTCTCACGTGATTATTAGTTATTAATGTTCTTTAATTGAACTCGTTTATGAGATCTGTTCCTTTGTTGATTTTTATACCCACTATCAGTGACCCTAATCCCTACATTATATCAAGGATCCTCAGTAAAAGGAAAAGAATGATTGCACATACATAAACATATGCTTATACCTACCCTCCAAAACTAATAAAATCACATGCTTGAAAATCAATAAATGTAAGAGACCCTTTTATGCTCTGTGTCCACCTGCTTTCACATTGTCTCAATTCTACTCTTGACTTTGTCTTCCATTTCTAGATCCTTTTCCATCCTCTCAACTTATCTTTTGAGTGAGCAAACTGAATGACTTTAATGAATACTCACCCCATGCCTTCCTCCACTACCAAAACCTTGTCATGCATTTCCAAGGTGAGCACCTTGCCTGAGCCACCCCTTAAATCCCCATGATAGGGAGAGGGGGTGGCTCAAAATTTCCCATGAGAATGAGATTAGATGCAAATAACCACCCAAACCTTCAGTCTAGAGTACATTGTTCTAAATTTTACTTTGAGGAAAGGGATTTCTTTAAATGATGGTCAATTAAAATGATCATCTATTGGGAACCTACTTTAGCATTTATTAAGGAAAAGCAAATGACACTTGGTTTTTTACAAACCCTTTACAATCTGTCTGATGGCTCAAAAACTATTAAGAAGATTATTATGGATGACTTTACAGCCAAAGAGAGTGGCTTACAATTTCTACCAGTACTGGTTCTGTCTTCATAGTCTAATGATTATTTCTACACATAGCTTTACATTTCAATTGTTTATCATTCCCAAGCCATGAGACATGGATTAGGAAAAAAGTCAAAGTAATAGGAAATTATATCTTAGTATTACTTTTAAACAATTAATAGTTCCCAGTTGAGTGAAATGAATTTTTTTACACCAAATTTCAATAATGCAGCTCTAATCTGTAACTTCAGTGCTAGGCTCTACTTACTGGAAGTTTAGTTCATTTGATTCCTGGACTTCAGCACAGAAGACCTCAGTTCCACTTTTCATTTCTGCCACTGAGTTCCTGAGTAATCATGCCTGTGTCAACTGAAATTCCTTTGACTTTTTTTTTTTTTTAGGGGGAGATGTTTGTTTTTTCTTTCTTCATTTGTAAAATGGCAATAATCCAAATTCAATCTGCAAACAGCCACCCAAAGTCAGGGACCTCATTTTAGGATATATTTTCAAGCTATGTTTCTAGAAGCTCTAAAATTCTGCATAGTTCAACATGTTTCATACAAATAATTTCACTCAAATTTTTAATTTGAATATATTTTAACACTTTGGGAATATACCAGAAATTACTAACTCACATGTATTATAGACATTTTAACCCATTTTGGTGAACATCCTTTCAAGGTATTGCCTTGTTAACCCATTCTTGTGTGCAAATCTCAGTATAAAGCTTCTATAGGCCAGGCATGGTGGCTCATGCCTGTAATCCCAACTCTTTGGTAGGCTGAGGAGGGCAGATTGCTTGAGCTCAGGAGTTCAAGACCAGCCTGACCAACATGGTGAAACCCCATCTCTACTAAAAATACAAAAATTAGCCAGGCACGGTAGCAGGTGCCTGTAGTCCCAGCTACTCAGGAGGCTGGTGCACAAGAATCGTTTGAACCCAACAGGTGGAGGTAGTAGTAAGCCTAGATCACGCCACTGTACTCTAGCCTGGAGGACAGGATGAGACTCCATCTCAAAAAAAAAAAAAAGCTTCTATAAAAATCTGTGTGTATAAATGAACTTCTGTTAAGTATTTCTTAGTAAAAATATAGATTCGCCCTGGTCTTTTTCTTTTTTTAAAGTCAGTGCATGATTTACTCTCATTCTTCAGATGTACAAGCAAGTCCCCACATATGTGAATGACTTTATTGAGGCCTATATGCTAGGCCAGCCCATAGTGGGCATGCGCAACACCTGGTCATTATTACATAATCTGTGGCAGTGTAGCAAGATGACGCAGTGGTGAAGTTAAAAAAAACACCGCGACTAAGTTACCACAAGGGTTGGTTAATGGGATTTTGCGATCATGTTAGGGAATCGTGCGGGAGTTTCGGGGTGATAAATTTCAATTACAAAGGGTTAGAAGAGGCTCTACTCTGGGTTTTTTGCAACCAGATAGAATTTTGTACAGGGAAAACCAAGGAGAATAGAGAATCCATGATCCTTGAATATCCCCCAGCCTGATACCTGTTGGTATGATTTGCTAAGTGCACATGATTTGAGCTTATCATAGTAAACTATATTTCTATAAGATTTATATGATAACTCGTTTTTCCCATATCAGTAACCCAGTCATGCAATAACATGACCCTCCCATATTTACACCAAGTGAGATTCAGACTCATCTGCTTGGAACACAGTCTTATCATGTAATAGTCGATTTTTCAATAAGAATTTAATTTCTAGCAGGTCACGTCTCAATTTTGTTGAATTATGAATTTTAGTACATATTACAAGTTTTATGTGCCACCTTTCTGACTTTGATGTTTATAATAAGACATACAAGCAGCAGTTAGATATTGTTGGTGATTAAATTTTGAAATGAAAATTTCTTACCATCTCTTTCATGTTTCTGGATAAATAATGAATGCAGTGAGAGTATACAGCAGGCTGTTACCATTTTCAGCTACCTATCTGTTGAATCAGTGTTTTCATATATAATTCTGTTTTGGACTTCTACAGAATATTCTACCTGAAAAAATTATTCAATTACTGGGAAAATAAGAGTTTGAAAACTGCTATTTTGAAGATACAACCACTGATATCATTTGCAAACCATCCTGATAGGCAAACACAAAACACTAAATCTATGGTTCCAGGTGTATTTGGAAGGCAGAACCATCTTGTGAGTAGGCAACACTAGTGAGAGACTTTTTACCTCTTGCCAATCTGACACACAGATGGAACAGCTCCCCAGAATCAAATGTGCAGTCAATGCATCAAACTAGAAAAGTAAACCTGGGAAGACATGAAACCTCAGAAAGAATGAAAAATAGGTGTCATGATGATAATATGTTATCAACATGTACTATAAATGTGGGGTGCTTCTGGCCTCGCTTTTATATTTATGATAAGGAATCAGTTGTAAGATATTGATCTGTGATTATATATGGTTTCCAGCTGAGCCCTTAACCTTCCTGTCCCCTTCAGTCCCTTCCTATTGGTCTCTATTCATTCGCCGCCTAGAGATGGGCTCCAAATTCAAAATCAAGCTACTCCTATAAGTTATGCAGGTATAGCCTTCTAATTAAAGTTGTATTGAGAATATAATCTGCTTTTTACTAAGAAAGAACTTATACTTTGCTTCCATTTTCACTCCTTTTATTCCTCAAATAAGAGAACAAAGTGAGAAATGTAGAGAGTCGCACTTTTTACTTTGCTTTTTAAATAATAAAGTAGTAAAAGAATATGAACTGACAGCCAATTGCCCTCCCATATCCATTCTTCTAAACTTGGTTCATAGCTATCAATTTAATCTAGTATTCCTATGTCACCGATCACTATTGTGTGCAGACAATTGAATTCAGCAAGACTCCATGACTGTACATGATATTGGAATTAAATGACATTGGAACTGTTTATCTTAGATTATTTACCCCTTACCATTTCACATAAGTGATGCCTACTGTATTAGTCCGTTTTTACACTGCTGTAAAGAACTGCCCAAGACTGGTAATTTATCAAGGAAGGAGGTTTAATTGACTCTCAGTTCCACGTGGCTGGAGAGGCCTCAGGAAACTTACACAATCACGGTGGGGAAAGGGGAAGCAAAGGCACATCTTCCCACAGTGGCAGGAGAGAGAGGGAGCGGGGAAATGGCCACTTTTAAAACCATCAGATCTCATGAGAACTCACTCACTATCATAGGACAGCATAGGGGAAACTATCCCTAGGATCCCATTACTTCCTACCAGGGCTCTCCCTTGACATGTGAGGATTATAATTTTGAGATGAGATTTGGGTGGGGACACAGAGCCAAACCATATCACCTACTCTTATATGCTTAAAGTGAATGCATTTAATTATAAATTTAATAGAGCCATTATGCTTTTTATATCATCTTTACACTGTATAATTATTTAAACAATACTGTAAGTAAATAACGTGTATAGGGAAATGTAAGTTAACCGTAAAGGTAACTTTAGCAAGATCACCAGTGCTTGCTTTGAGCCATCCATCCAGGTAGTGAAATGTGACCCTCACCATGGTAAATACATGGCTTGCTGTCTGTCATACCATGGTGACATGGTTCCCAAAGATGTCAATGCTGCCACTGCCACCATCAAGACCAAGTGTACTATCCAGTTTGTGGATTAGTGCCCCACTGGCTTCAGGGTTGGTATTAACTACCAGCCTCCCACTGTGGTGCCTAGTGGAGACCTAGCCAAAGTACAGAAAGTTATGTGCATATTGAACAACAACACAGCTGTCATTGAGGCCTAGGCTCATCCGGACCAAAAGTTTGACCTGATGTATGCAAAGCATGCCTTTTTTCACTGGTACATGGGTGAGGGGATGGAGGAAGATGAGTTTTCTGAAGCCCGTGAGGACATGGCTGCCCTTGAAAAGGATTGTGAGGAGGTTGGAGCAGATAGTGCTGAGGGAGAGGATGAGGGTGAAGAGTATTAACCTGTGTGCTACACTTTTATACTCCATTGTCTTGGGACTGTCTCTTTTTTGTTCTGTGAAAATGCCCATTAAATCCCTTAATTGTCAATAAAAGTAATAATTCCATTTTAAATGTCAAAAAAACCTCACTAAGCATGTTACTTTTAGTGAAATCAATGCATGGTCTAGCCTCTCATATAAGAAACAGAAAAACAAAAAACAATCTATTAAAAGATTATTTAATAGATATTAATAGAATAATAGAAAGCAACCTGACAACTGTGTTTCCTCAAGAAAATGCCTTCATATAGTTTTTCCCAGATTCAAACCCAGTAATAAGCATCCTAGTTCAAGTAGTTAAATGTGAAAAATGAGGTAGGGGGGATTCAACAGAGGAGTAAGACGGTGAGAAAGAGATGAGAAAAAAAAAGCATTAAAGGGTCTGTTATTCACTGGGTAATATTATAGGCAACTGGAGCTAATCCGCAGAGAAACTCTGGTATTCAGAAAATCCCACGTGAAGGAGAAGGGTGCTAGGGCATTTGTGTACCCCTCCCATCAATCCCTGGTTGAGGGCTGTTCCTGGAGAGTTGTTAGCACCCATCCCTTCCTCCCTGCCGTCTACACAAACAGAGCAGACGTCAGTAGCTTATGGAAGCTCTTGGGCTGGAAGATGGCAGACACCATCTGCCAGTTGGAAGTCTGCCAGAGTACACCAAAGAGGTAAGGTCTAAGAGATACTGGAGGGACACTGAAAGAATTGCCAATAGAAGACAAATGCCAAGTGTAAGTTCAGAGTGGTTCACAAGTCATCTAAGCAATTGAGCAAAGATATTAAGTCTCTTTCGACAAAAGCCTAAGATGAATTACTCTCTATGATTTTAATAATAATTTCTGGTCACCATTTATTAAGCAGCTCCTATGTGCCAGGTATTGCTCTGAGCAACCAATATCCAGGATCTCATTTAAAGTTCGTAGCAATCATATTATGATCATCACCAATTTACAAATGAGGAAGTTAGGGTTAGAGGGATTAAGAAATTTCCTGAAGTAACAAACCAGAGTAAGTTCTCTTTCTGCCTCCCACTGCTTTCTTAGGTCCTTAGATTGAGAGAGAAATATTTTCCTTAGAATGAGTATACACTGAGCTCTAGAAATTGTATCTAAAGAATATGACCATCCACAACCTTCAGAGAAAGACGTGTGTCTTCACATCTTTGAAATGCCAGAATGTGTACCAAAAATAAAGAAATTTCCCACCCTGGTCACCCTGCTGAAAGGGTAGACTTTCATGAGAAGTCTCTCATTTCGTGCTCTGTACCTGCTTCTTTCAAGTTAGCACTTTTTCCTTTTCCTTTTTTTCTTTCTTTCTTTTTTTTTTTTTTTTTGAGACTGAGTCTCACTGTCTCACCCAGGCTGGAGCGCACTGGTGTGATCTCAGCTCACTGCAACCTTCATCTCTCGAGTTCAAGTGATTCTCCTGCCTCAGCCTCCCAAGTAGCTGGGATAACAGGTGTGTGCCACTACGCCCAGCTAATTTTTATTTTGTTGTTAGTAGAGATGGGGTTTCACCATGTTGGCCAGGCTGGTCTTGAACTCCCGACCTCAAGTGATCTGCCCACCTCAGCCTCCCGAAGCGCTGGGATTACAGGTGTGAGCCACCACGCCCAGCCAAGTTTAACATTCTTAAAGAGCCGCAAGCTCCATTAATTACAAGACCACCCCTGCATCTGTTTCCTTTCCCATCTGACTTCCATTCACACTGCCTGGTCATTGATGGGGAAGTTTACTTTTTGTAGCATCCTTCCAACCTGACTTTTCTTTTACCTCTTCACATTCTGGCAATTTTATTCTAAAATCTCCAGTTAGAACTTTAAAATAGATTTTTAAAGGATATCTGGATGTTAGAACTTCAAAGACGTAACATGTAACCATTTTCTATAATAAACCAAAATTCAAATCCATTTTAAGTAGCATTTTGGGCAAAATAATATTTCATACTCATGTGCATTTGTTCTCTTTTACTCCTGATTCTCCAAATCTTTCTTAAAACTTTCAAACTTTAAGTCCTTTTATGCTATCATGCCCAATTTTCAATTATTTGTATCAAAGGAAAAGGATATCATAGGGGAAAACCCTTCTATATTAGTTTACCAGTCTAATTTCTAGACAAAAGCTTTGAAGTGGTAACAGATAGAAGAAATGTATGTCCAAATAAGCCATAAGCTAGGAAGACAGACCAACAATTAGCAATGAAGGTCAAATCCAAGTACAACAAAAGCCATGGAGAATACTGATATCCTTTGTTGGAGTGACATTTCACAGACATTGGTACCTTGTTAAAGATTACATTTCCAAGATCAAAATGGATAACGATGAAACATGCTCAGGAATAGAAAGCAAGAGGGTTTTACTAACAGTAGCCCTCTAGAATTTATAAATGGTACTGAATGACTGACAGGAAAATAAGTAGCATATTACAGTTCAGGGAATTTTGTTACTTTCAAACCACGTGGGGTAGCAGGGAGGCAGTGGGGGTGTCTGCCACGATTAGTCTTCCGTCTTACACCTTGGTTGTGAAACACACTTCATTGTTAATCTAAATGTAGACATAGGTGTGTGTGCACGTACACACACTCACACGCATACATATGGAGAAAGGGAAACTTTTCATACAGTCTGTGCTTGAGAGAACTGAAGATATTTTATCAATGTGACTGGAGGCTTCCTTTATGCCCTAGAATTCATTCCACAGGAATATTTAACCTTCCTCAAAAGTGAAGCTAAAGAGTCTTCCAGGAGTGGCTTCCTCCCCTGAGGTAGGCCTACGTTTTCTTCTCTTAAAATAAAAACAAGGTAAATATTTTAGAAAGCCAAGAGACTTAGATCAGTCTATACGCTAAAATATATTGAAATTCATTCATATACAGAATTCATTTCTTATTTAACATTACTTCTGAACTGTTTGAGTAGATCTGGATCACACACACACACACACACACACACACACACACAGCCTTTGGTGCGGAAGAGAGGGTATTAAATAAGTGATGCATTCAGCAACTAGTTTTAAGAGGAGAGATGTTTTCTGGCTTTTTGATCACTTCTTCTGAAGCAAAAAATGGTTACCCGTGGTGAGGTCCAATCAAAACTCCATTGCCTCCTTTGAGGTGAGCCCACAAGGCCTGTCCTGCTCTGTTTTGGGGAGCAGCACTGCATGCTGAGCTGGTGCAGATTTGGACCAGAGAGATTTCTTTGAAGAAATTTACAACTACTCCACATTCGCCACTGCTTACAACATGTGGCATACATTGCCTCAGGCGGTGCAACTCATTTTATTATCATGATCATTAATTTAATCTTTTTCTCATAACAAAGAAAGAAGCTATTGAATGTGTAGGAAGGGCCCATAAAAAGGAATATGATCAAAGGTCACTAAAATACCCTTTCATCCTCACAAGCTTGTGGGGATAGAAAGAAAAGAAGGTAAAGAGGACCAGGAGTCATAAAGCTAGAAATTCTGCAAGTGTCTTGGCCCTTACTGTTATGTACTTCTAGGTCCCTGCCCCAGAATTCCTTACATTTCATTTTTTTCCATCAATTGTTATTTTCACTTGGCTACTGTTGGGAAAAAGCTGAGTGTTGGGAAAAAAGCTGAGGCAGGGCTTGTGGGTCTGACATAATGCCCAGGACTGGGGGGCATAAAACCCCTCGTGGACCCTGGAATGAGTTCAGACTTGCAGGCTCCTTGCTTCTAGCTTAAACTAGAAGAACATGCTCCCCATTATCCCAAGTAGCAGAATATGTTCCACATGCTTCAAAGGAAATGCTAAACCGTCACAGCTGTAGATCATGTGCTTGCCCTTTCGACCCCTACATTCTCATCACCTGTTTCTTTCTTTGATCACCAATAAATAGTCTGGGCTTCCAGAGCTTGGGGCCTTCACAGCCTCCATTCTCATGTTGGCCGCCTGGACCCACTTTCTCTCTCAAACTGTCTTTCCTCATTCCTTTGACTCCACCAGACTTTGTCGCCCCCACGACCTGGTGTTGGGACCTGATCACCCTAATAGGCTACTACATGTACCAGACCCGTTTTCTTTTTTCTTTTTTTTTTTTTTTTTGAGACGGAGTCTCACTCTGTCACCCAAGCTAGAGTGCGATGGCACAGTCTCAGCTCACTGCAACCTCTGCCTCCCAGGTTCAAGCGATTCTCCTGCCTCAGCCTCCCAAGTAGCTGGAATTACAGGTGCCCGCCACCACGTCTGGCTAATTTTTGTATTTTTAGTAGAGAAAGGGTTTCACCATGTTGGCCAGGCTGGTCTCGAACTCCTGACCTCCTGATCCACCTGCCTCGGCCTCCCAAAATGCTGGGATTACAGGCATGAGCCACTGCACCCAGCCACCAGACCCTTTTTCTATAGTGATGGCCCTTTTGGATCCTAAGGTAATTTAGAACAATACAAAGAAAGATCTGCCTTGCAGAATCAGGAAATTTACTGAGCATGTTACTCTTAGTGGAATCAATGTGGTGGCGGGAGCCTCCTGTAAGAAACAGAAAAACAAAAAACAAAACTCACTGCCCCCCACCCTCCACCTTAGCCCCAGCGACCTACCTAGTCCCATAAGGGACACTGGTCCACACACAGAAGAATTCGAGCTTACTCCATGTTGGCTGATGCTCAGTTAAATCCACTCCATACCTAGGTACCTTAGTGACTTCTCTAAAACACACATCTGATGATGTCACTTTTCTGCTTATTAGCCCACAGAACAAGTCTAAGCTTGTTCACACAGTCAACAGAGCTCTGTCTCCCTTCCCAGCCACTCTCTCTCCCTTGGATTTTATGCCCAGCCATACTGAAGAATGTGCACATTCTCTTCATCTTAGAGATTCTGTACAGACTTTCCCTCTGCCCAAAACTTTTCCATTTCTCCATCTTTGCCTGAGAAAGTCCTGGAAAATTATTAGTCACCCTGCAAAACTCCAATGTCACTTCCGCTGAGAGTCTTTCCTGGGTCCCCCATTCCCTACCCTAACAACTAGACTTAATTAGCTGATGCTCCTGTTTGTCTCCAGTTTGCACTTACCTCTTCTATCTCCTATACTGTCATTGCCTATTTATCAGTCTCTCTGACTGAACTGTAAGCTCCTTAAAGCCTGATAATTTGTTTTCTTCACTGTTGTGTCTCGAAACCCAGAATACTACCTAACACATGACAGTAACACAATAAATACCTAGGAACAGATGAATGAATGACAAGCTGGCCAATCCCTAATGCTATTCCTCACTCCCTGGCCTGCCACCCAAATCACAGCCCAGTGCCATCCCTCTTCATGTGCCATTTGTGAATTTCCAGCAACATTCTTCCCATTCCACACATCCCTATTTCACATTGTTCCCAGAACTCCTCAAGCAACTTGTGACTATTCAAAAATCAGTTTTTACCATCCCTTAGCTACCTCTATTATGGTCAAAATTATCCCTAATAATTTGCTCTCCTTGGCTTCTGTAATACCAGTGTTACATAAATATCAGATATTTGTGCCATGAAAGGGAACAAAACAGATGAAAATCCCTTTGCACTGTACAGGGAACAGCACCACATCTTCAGGGTCTGGGCAGTGCCATTGTCAGCCCAGAAAATTCCTTTCTTTTCTATAGCCTCAGCCCTGCTTTTTCTCAGAAAGTGAGAGAGTCCAAAGAGTATATAGAGAATTTCCTGGACCTCCAAAGTTGTAAACAAACTCTGTCTTTGAAACACCATCTAGACAGAACCAAATAGAAGAGCCTACATGTGATGAAGCCAAGATCTCCTCTGTGATTTCCCTTCTGGAAACTGTGTAGTTCATTGTTGTTGTCACAGGCCATAAAAGGTGATCTTGAAACTCAAGTCTGTATCTGGTCCCATCTTGAAACTCAGGTCTGTACCTGGTCCCATCTTTAAACTCGAGTCTGTACCTGGTCCTTACAGACGTCTAAGTTTGCATCTGTCTGTGCACTCTGACCCACTAGAGCCTGATCATGCATCTAGATGTAAAACAGGACTTTTTCTGTCTATCTGGGAACCTGGAATCTTTCACATCGATCCCATTAAATCTCCCAAGACAGAAAAACCACATAGGTGTCAAAGCTGGGTTCATCCCACTTTCACAAGCCTCATCATCTCTTGTTGGCCACATGCAGCTATTTTTAGGAAGATTCCATTTTGAACTGGAAACAAAGTCATGAGGGTGAGAGTCACTTTGAGGCTCCCCCTTAGATATGGGCTTCCAGACTTACTAGAAAGCTCTTAAGAGGAAGGTCAGGAAAGGTCACCTTAACTCAGGGAAGCCCAAGGAAGTACTTGCAGTCAAGATTTCACATTGTTCCCCGAACTCCTCAAGCAACTTGTGACTATTTGTACCTTCCCTTAGCTGCCTCTACTGTGGTCCATCAGTACGTTGCCAGATTTGGCCAATAAAAATATGATACCCAGTTAAATTTGAATTTCAGATAAACAACAGATAATTATTTTAATATAAATATATCCTATGTAATACTTAGGCATACTTAGACTAAAAATGGACTCATTATTTTTCTGACCCTCAAATTTAACTAAACAGCCTGTATTTTATGTGCCAACCCTACTCATTGGAAATGGCGGAGGCTCACCAGGATCAGGAATAAGGACCCCAAAGGTGCCCCAAATAATCCTTGGCTTTTATTTATAGACCATGAATTAGTAAGCATGAGCTTTTCCTTCCAATTAGCAGGCTGTAATGAATATCTTCAGTTTTAGGGCAGTATATACTTATCATTATCACAATCTTTCTTATTTCAAAGAGATGGTTATTTTTTCCAACTTTAATATCTCATCAAAAAGTATTCAAAAGTTCACTAGACAAATGAAAAACATGTATCTGAAAAATGAAGATAAAACCCCTGGTGTTTACCAAAAAACAAAAAGTACCAGGAAGACGGAAGAAAACTAACTTAATAAGCAAATCTCTCCAGGGATATTTCCATAGTTTGATGTCCTCCTACACTCTGAAAATATTATTGCATCAAGAATGCAGAACTGCTAACCAAATTTAAGGTGTCCTTACGATTCTATCAAATTGAGGATACTACTTTATCAACAAATGGGCCGAGTAGCTGACCCAGGGACCATGGCAGTTGGTGGAGCATATCCAAAGGCCTGAAATGGAACCAGGCAAGCTTTTTCTGTGCGTTTCCACCTGGGCCCCAATAATACCAAGCTCCTAGTACTTGCCAACTTTAAGTACTTTTCTATGTTTCTCCATTTTTCCCTGAGTATTTGGACTACATCCTAGACTTGACATTACACGAACTGCATACAAGAAGCTATTTTCTATAAAAGGGGAGGGGGGTAGTGGGAACCCTGAATCTGTAGCTGTTTTCCTTCATCCAGCTACATGGAGCTTTATAAAATAAAGGGTCAGTTTAGTTAACCTCTTCCATATAACAGTACGATGCTTGTCTTAAGAGATGTAAAAATCTAACATGATTTTTAACAGTTTTTGTGGCAAAACCATCATCTCCCAGACGGCGGCAATAGAGCAAAGTAATTAAAGGCACGGATTTTGACTTGCTCTTATGTCTTGGAGGAGTCACTTGACCTCTGTGTATTGTCTGTACTTACCTGCACTTATCTGTCACATGGGGTCAATAATTATACCTATTTTGTAAGGATGTTGTGAAAATTACATGTGATAATATGTAATATTAGCAAATATAAAGTATATTAATATATAAAGTATATATAATATATAAAGTATATATAATATATAGTATATACAAAGTAGCTAGAAGAGTGCCTGACACACAGAAAGCACTCGGGAGATATTAACTATTAGCTATTGGAATTATTTCTCCATGAAAAGGACTATTTTATCAGTGGATGACTCAGTGAGAGAGAGTGAATCACAGAATCACTGCATTTTGGAGGTGACCTAGTTCATACTCTATGTGAAAAAAGAAAATTATATGTGTGCATAGGAAAATGTCTGAAAGTTAGCATAGTAAATGGTTAATGAGGTTAACTTTGAGGACTAAAATAAACTGGGGAAGGAGTATGGAAAAAAATTAAGTTTTACTCAATTTTTAAATCATTTGAGTTTTTACAGTGAGACTTTCAATACATTGGTTGTGTGATTTTTTTTTAAATGTGGCAGGATAAATGTTTTGAAGTTTTCCTGGTATGTCTGTGTTTTTTTTTCTTTTTTTTTGGAATGGCTGGTGTTTCTTTCATCTTTGGATAGAAAGAAATACCCCACTGAGTTAGCAGGCTTCAGGAAAGAGATGACCGAACAAAAATGAATGGAGAGAAAGGAGTCTAGGAAATGGGAAAAACTCACAATGGCAATATTTTGGAGAAAGGATATGATGAGGGAAAATGAGGCAAATGTCCTACCTTTATGAAATTAGGCACTCCCTGGGCTGAGGATGGAGGAAGGTCAGAGGTGGCTGAACAAGGGAGCTGGGCAGAAAAGGACACACAAATAAGTGCAGAGCAAGCATCCTGAGACACTCTGCTTGCCCCTATGCAAGCATGCATCTCCAGCAGCCAGCACCCGTGACTCCCCAGCAAGAATGACACTCAGGGCTGCCCCATCCAACTTATTCTGCATCCACTATGTCAGGACACTTATAAGCCTGGAGTTGTGGATGGCTCCAACACCTATAGGGGTGATAATGGTATGAAGGGGGATCCCCTGAACCCAAACTTCATGGGAAGAAACAGAACAAGCTCAGAACTCCCCCAGGCCAGAGGTTTTCTGCACATGATTTCTGTCCGAAATCATGTGCCTTATCTGGACCAGGTGCACCTCACTGATCTTAGAATTTTTTCTTAGTAGCCGATGTGACTACAGTGTACAGTAACCACGTGACTACTGTGTACAGTAACCTTGGGCATGAACGAACTCTTCCTCCACCTTTTGTATCCTTCAGACTAGTGTGGTCTGGTCTCAGATGAATTCACGGCTGCAGAAAAAGAACAAAGTTCCCAGATGGTTCCAGGAGTTGTGCCCACATTTCTTTAGACCACTAAGGTGCTCATCCTGAGATGAAAATAGCATCTGCCTCCTAGAGTCATTCTTCAGACTGACTGCATGAGTCAAACAAATGCTTAGAAGAGTGCTTGGCTCATGATCAGTTCTCAGTAATATCTAGCTAATTTTATTATTATATGTCCCTCCTTATCAGAGAGGTTTGAAGATCAAACTCCCATGACCTCTAAAAAAGATAAACTAGTTTACCTATTGACAGTGATTTTAGCCCTAGGTTTACTGAGCCATCAAAACTACTGTTGAAAAATAGGGGAATTTACAGTTTTGAAGAAGAAGTAGAATGCCTTGTAGAGGAAGAGCTTGGGCCAAGAGACTTGGACAAATATTCCCCAGGAATGAGAAGAGAAGGGTCTGGGGACCCAGAGCAGCAGGGTGCTCAGATCAGATTCTTGGCAGCACCATGATAAGGCCAGGAAATCCCAGAGTGGCATGTCAACTGATAGACATAGGAAAGCAACCCCAGGCCTCTGCATTCCATCTTGCTCCAAAAAGCCTACCAGGAACAGCAGGAATCTTTTAGGTCTGATGTAGCTCTTGTAGGCAATGGCAGTCTCCAAAGGGCCCTTTCAGCTTCACCTCCACCCTCACTATACCACAACCCCACACACACACACACACACACACACACACACACACACTCCTTGGCCAGATTAAAAATAGGGAAACTTTATCATGTATAGCAGATATTCTTCATAATTTGTGAAATGGGGCCATTCCCTAATTTTAAGTGCAATTTTCTTCCAATTTTGCAATTTTTTGTTGTTCTTATTCTATTTAAGTGGATTTCAGGACACATATAGCCCCATGATTTTTACCTAAATTATCTTAATTGGATGTGAATTCAAAGCTGAGTTTAGGAAGTCATACAGGGACTCTAATTTGCTGAGACATATTCTTGGTACGAGTTTTGTTCTTAGAAGGTTTGGAACTCAACTGAAAGTCTCCATGGGGCCTGCTTCAAAGGATTCCAGACAGGGAAGCTTCCATACTTGCAGGAACACCCGTGAGGTTATCCCTTTTCAACAACCAAACATCCTTTAATTTGCAAGAAATAAATTCTACATGCTTGTGGGGAAATTAGAGAAGGAGATTGAAAGTTTACTGAAATAGCAAAAAATAAACTTAAAAAAAAAGAGTCAAGGTCGGAGAGAGTCAAGCAAAGGACCTTGAAAGATGGAAAGGGTTTGTCAAAAGAGAGAAAAAGACAAGATTCCTCATGGGTTAACCTACAGCTGCAGAGTTAGTAAGTATTCTTGATGTGCAAATACTATGGCGTAAAGTAGATAAAATTTATCAGAAGCTGCTGAGAATATGGTAAGAAGCATGAACATCAAATTATAAATTCCCTGCAGTGGCACTTTAGGGGAACACTGGAAAGGGACAATAAATGCTCATAAGACTAGAATAACAAGTAGAAAGTGGTTTCAGGAGAAGATCACTCTTGCAGAGTGTGTATCAAAAGCAGAGAAGCTGGCAAAAGGACAAGCATGAGCAAGGAATGAAATAAAGGGGGTACCTGGTTCCTTCATTGAGTGAACCCGGCCCCATGGCCAGCAGGCCTCCAGGAAACACTTGCAGCCCTGGAGCTGTCGATCATTCATCAACTTTTGAGAAAATACACCCAGCTCTGAGATCATCTCTTCAACACCATCTTTCCTTCTTGAGTATAGTTTGACCTCCTCCCTCACCTTCAAGCTGTGGACTAATGCTGCCTAGCAAGAAGGGTCATTCGTGTCCTCAGTCCTCTAGCTATCATAATTCACATTAGTGAAGTACAAAAGGCAGTGACCAAATAATGAGAAACAAGAGTGTATGAACAAGAAGAGATACTCATAAAGCAGCAGATTTTTGTGACAATGTGGTCCATGTCACCTGTATGTGTCTGGCACCACCTTAATTACTAGCATTACTTGGAAAGAAGTTCTCAGAAGGCAGGGCCAGGCCATCTGGTTGCACAGTGCCCTCACACTCCACTCGGAGATCTCAATAAGAGCTTCAGCCCCCGAGATCACTCCCTTTGTCTGCTCACCATTTTTGGATTCTCCTTTTCTCCACATTTGTTTTGAGGAGAGGCAGAAGGATGGAGGCACAGGCCAGCCCAGATTCTCCCGAGAGCCCAACAGGATGCCTAAAATTAACCTGTTACCTTCTGGGCAGTGGCTTAGATCTCCCCATGTGGGTGAATTTTCCTTTCATCTGTGCTTCAAATTCCTGACAAATGTCATCCATGCTTCAAGGGTCTGACTGCAGGAAGCCTGTGGAACAGGGCTAAAGGCAAGCAGCAATCCTTCACACAGCCTGATGCTTTCTGAGTCTCAGGAGAAGTCTACACAATGTTCTATTAAATCCTGTTTGTTCCAGAGAAGTAATGGAAACAATTCAATTGTTCGATAATATTTTAATGGAAAATAATTAGTCTACATGCATATGATGGAACAGTATCAAATTGTTCAATGGATCTTGATCCACATGATTGACAGGAATAAATCTTGAAAACATGTTGATTGAAATAAAATATGTTTCATAATGTTATAACAATCATGTAAATAAATAGTCACATGAATTCTAAATATTGCTATGGATATATACATGCAAGAAAATAATTAAAACATGGACTGGATATATGCAGATCTTTGATATTAGTTACCTCCGTGTGGGAGGGGCAGTCCTAAAAATGTATGAAAAACAGTTATTATGAGATTTAAAAGTATATAATATGCATTATAATGAACTAAAATTCTTCATGGAATACATTATTTACATTTGATATCATCATTTATCCAGGAAATCCAAAATAATCTACAGGTAAAATAGTAAAAACTAATAATAAAGTTCACCAAGGTAGATGGTTACAAGATCAAAAATTAAAAAATCAATCAAGTCCCTCTACAATAGAAACAGCAAATTAGAAAATGTAAGGGAAAATACAATGCTATTTAAAATGGTACCAAGGGCTATATAAACTATTTAGAGCTAAAAATATATGTAACATAACATATAACTAAAAAGCTGTGTATGATTAAATTCTGCCCAATTCAAGGTTAAAAACAACAATAAATGTTAACTATTATGATGCTCATGCTTCATGAGAAAACACTCTCTTCTCAAATAGCAGACAATCAAGTGAGGGGGATTCAAAGACACACAGCATTCTAAATGTGAGCTAGCCCAAACCTTTTGATAACACATAAAGCCGAGGCCAGAGAAGTTAAGTTCCTTGATCAAGGGCCCAATGTCCTGACTGCAAGACTAGCATTTTTCAGTAATTCACAAGACACAGTCAAAATTAGTACCCTAGAGGGAGAAAGTAATTATACGAATCATGTAATTACACAAACTTAAGTGAAGAAATAGCTAACAAAATTCCAGATATTGAGACAGAATTGAAGTGCAGAGATTAAAATTTTACTAATCTGTAGGAAAACTGCAGACCATTTAAAGTATCTTGTTAGACAGTAGTGATAACCACTGAATACTTAGGAGAAATGCAATCTGGTTAACAAAGTCAGGAGACACCTGCAGGAGAAAGAAACACCTTTCTCAAAATGTCCATCAATGAGGGGATAGTTAATTATATTATGATTTGTCACTGGAAGTAAATAAATTACATTTGCTTAAAAAAATAGGATGAATCTATATTAAAGATCCATGTTAAATATCTATATTAAAGGCATTAAAAGATCTTCAACAAAAATGTTGATTTAGGTTACACATAGTATAATACAATTTATGAATCAAAAATCTCTATAAAGCTACATATATCGTATAAAACAGCTATGTATGTAAATACATGGACCTAAGATCTTGAAACCAAACAACTAATAATCAAAATCTCTGCAAAAGGAAGTAGGCTTGGGAGGAGAGTAGGGATAATTTGAAGGGGACTTTAATTTTACTTTTATACATCAATTACTTTAATATCATTTGCATTTTTATGATGACAATATCTCTTTATTGCCCCTAAAATTTAAAAATATGTAGCTGGATGCTACTTTGAAAAACTAACTGAAATATTTTTTATCACTTCTCTTTGCTGCTGGATTTTTCCCCATCCAGTCAGCTAAGCACTTCAAGTTCATTGCATTAGGAAGATAAAGACCCAGCAGAAACAAAGGAGAAAAAAAGGAAAATTCTTGGCTATGGAATGTCAAAAGCAGAAACCACAGGAGAACAGAAAAGAATTCTGTGAACAAACAATAAATCTCACCTCAACTGTAGAAAGATTTCCCTGTACTAGGTCAGAGAGAGGGAGAAAAGTGTTGCGGGAGAAAGATTAGCATGGCCAGGGACAAGGAAAACTACTTTAAAGACCATACATACAGGAAGAGAAACAGTATCTACAGACTAGCCAGCCTGCCCTTGACCTGTACTCCAGCCACCACTCCCAATCACAGACACTTGGAGAAACTTAGAGAACTCTGCCTGCAGCTCGTTTGGAACCCATTCTATTAAGCATTTTATGCCTGCAGAACAAGAAAGAACTACATTACATCCTCCCTGTTGAACTCTCCACCTTTCAGAAACCTAAATCCTCCACGTACTTCAGCAAAAAGGAGAAGAGAGAAGACTTAGATCATGTGGAAGATTTGGGGCGTCGGAGGGGCATTCCTGGAAGTGTGGCATTTATCTCTTCTACCATATTCTATCAGAAAGCTCCGCCACATGGCCCCACCTAACTGTAAAAGAGGATAGGAAATATACTTTATGTAAATGCTCACGAGGAAAAGAAATACAGATTTTATGAGCATATAGCAGTGTGACAGCCACAGATGGCATATCAGTATGGTGTGCCCAATTAAAAGCATCTCCAACAACAATGACATTACTGTTTCATAAAGTTCAGATTTGAGAGGTAAGTGACTCAATGACTATGAGTCCCTCAGTGGGATTTTCTGTAATTCTTTTGGCTATCCCCTCATGTTTGAAAGACAGTTGTCATACCTGTAGGCATTACACCTTCCAACATCTATCTTCAAAAACAAGAAGGAAAGGGTCAGGGTTTTTCACCATGAGCCACTCCCTTTTTATCAAAGAGGAAAATCTCTGCTAGAAGTTCCCCAACAAACTTCCCCTTACTACTTACTTGGTAAAAATCAATCACTAAAAAAGGGGAATGAAGCAATATGACCAGCTTCAATAAATCAAGATTCATTTCCTGAGGCTGTGCCCCGTAAAACTCAAAACCTGAACAAAATCAGAGTTCAGCTAGCAGGAAGCAGAGAGTGATATTAGAACATGAACTACCAAAGATGGTAAGTGAAAAACACAGATGGAGATGTAGAAATCATTCCAAACCTCTCAGTCTTTGAAATAAGTATAATCAGCTAAACTCACTTGCTAAAAAGCAGATGAATATTATAAATACAGCAAAACAGTTCTTAGACAAAAAGCATATTAAAGCAGACTAAATGGAATTTAAAGCAAGAAAGGAATTAATAGAGAAAAAGTGGGGGGAAATATATGACAATAAGAAAACCCACCAATAAAAGTACAAAACATTAATTTTCACATGACTTGTAATATAATTTCAAAATATATGAGCTAATTCTGTACAAATATAAGGAGAAATTGACAAGTTCACAATCACTGTAAAATATTTCAGGCTATACCAGAAACTGGAAGATCAGACTTAAAAATAGAAAGGATAAAAAATATTTGAATAAAGTATAGGAGACTGATTAACAAATATGCATATGAGCTTGAATCCAGTAGAGAATACATATTCTTTTCAAGTACATATGAAACAGTTTTTAAATTGATTATGCACCAGGCTACAATAAAACTTTGGCAACTTTAAAATGTATTCCTATGTGATTCACAGATTAAAAAGAATATCAGAATAGAGATTATAAAACATTTATAAATAAAAAACAATGAAAGTATAACACAAAACTTGTGGAATACTACTAAAATGGCATTTCAGAAAATTTGCATAGCTTCATATGCATTTATTTAAAAATAAGAATGATTAAAAATCAATAAGTTAATTGTTCAATAGATGCTGGAAAAAGAAAACATTGAGTAAACCTATAAAAGAAGGAAAGAAATAATAAAGGTACGATTAAAAAATCATAAAAAGGAAATAATACAAAATATCAACACTACTAAAAGATTTCATTTTCAATTATTAAAATAACAAATCTCTGACAACACTAATCAGTTGAACTAGGTGAGTAAATGTGCAAATAAAAAATTAGAAAAAAATGCAAACATAATTACAACAGAATATTTTTAAATCACAGACTACCATGATAAAACTATGAACTACTTTGTGTTATTAAATGTAATTTGTAAAAATATAAATTTGTTTCTGGAAAAACTGAAAACTTTAAGCAACAAATTGAAATAATAAGAAAAATTATTCTCAACCCTCTGCCCAAGAAAAGAAAAATCCTACGTAAGGCTTTTAAAGAAAAATTTTACCTAAACTTCAAGCATTAAACGCGAGGGGAGGGGCCAAGATGGCCAACTACAAACAGCTGCAGTTGGTGGCGCCGACCAAAAAGAATCAACACAGCGTGTGCATCCTGCACTGACTGGATAAAGAAAATGTGGTACACACACACCATAGAATACTATGCAGCTATAAAAAGGAACAAGATCATGTCCTTTTCAGCGACATGGATGGAGCTGGAAGCCATTATTCTCAGCAAACTAACACAGGAACGGAAAACCAAACACTGTATGTTCTCAATTATAAGTGGGAGCTGAGCAATGAGAACACATGGACACAGGGAGGGGAAAAACACACACTGGGGCCTGTTAGGAGGAAAGGAGAAGGAAGAGCATCAGGATAAATAGCTAATGCATGTGGGGCTTAATACCTAGGTGATAGGTTGACAGGTGCAGCAAACCACCATGGCACATGTTTACCTATGTAACAAACCTGCACAGCCTGCACATGTATCCTGGAACTTAAAATAAAATTAAATTTAAAAAAAAGGATTAAGTGAACTCCCATTCCATAGAAGCTCTTTCAGGGATGATAGGAAAAAAATCATGGCATAGGAGATAGCTAATTTTGGTTTAAAAAAAAAAAATGGACAAGGGTAATGTAAGAAAAAAAATTACACTCTGATTTTATTTGTGAATGGTCATAGAAATCCTAAATTTCTTAATAGAAAAGTGAATTCAACAGTTTAGTAAAAGAAAACAATAATGGTAAAATGAGGTTTATTTCAGGGAGGCCAGGATGGTTCATCATCCAAAAACCTATGATGCATTACACAAAATTAACAACTAAAGGAATGAAGTCATCTGAATAGATACATCAAACCCACATAAAATTCAACAATCATTCTCACCTTTTTTAAAAAATTAGGTTATTTTTATGGTCACTATTATTTTATATTGTACCAGAGGTCCTAGCCTGTTCAGTAACAGAAGAAAAACAAAAGTGCTGTCTAGAAATAAAAAGGAAAAAAACTAATTCTTTTTATTTGTATTTAATATGATTGAATATAGAAAAATACAGAATACTATACAGAAATACTTACACCTGAAAAATTTCAAAAAGGTTGTTAGAAGTGAAATGAAAATTTAAAATATGCATCAGTAGTAACTAATTCTAAGATATAATAGAAAAAACAAACCATTTACAAGGAGAATGAAAAGAAAAGATATCTTGGACTGCATCGAATAAAAATTGTGTATAACATTTGTGGAGAAAAGCATCAATCATTATTGAACAACAAAGAAAGAAAAAAAATGCTTGAACAAAGAAAGAAATACACCATGGCAGTAACTACTAAACTGAAATATCTATATAATTCAGCACAGCAATGGATGTCTGGGTGTACATCCTAGAGAGAGACTCACATTCTGTGGTAATAGAGGAAATCTGGATGCAACTAAAATTTCATCAAAGAGACAATAAATTAAAAGTTGGCATATTGATAGAATGAACTATAATACAGTAGTAAAAATTAGTTAGCTACAGATATGTGTATGACAACGGATAACCTTAAAAACCTGTTTTTTAATAAAAACAAGTTGCAAACTAATAATGAAGTACAACAGTATGTGAAACTTTCAAGGTATTCAAAACATTTTATATATTTACATAATAGTATAAAACATGCACAGAAGTATTAAAAAATACTCAAAATCCACATGTAAGGCAATGGAACGGGGACTATGGCTGTATTTGTAATCAATTTTACTTCAAAGCCATCTGAAGCAAACACAGAAAAATGCTATGCTTAATAAAGCAGGATGATGGAAACATAGGTATGTAGTGGAGTTTGTCATGGTCTCATATGAAATGTGGTATCCAGCCTTGAAAAAATTGTCACACAGAAGCCTAATCAATCCCAGGAGCTTGGGTATTGCTGCCTCTGGAAAAGGCTGGTCGATATCTTTAGTGCTGATGTAAAACTTCTTTCACAAACCACTAGAGAGATAGATGAAAATAATGAATAGGGCCAGGCGCCATGGCTCACGCCTGCAATCCCAGCAATTCGGGAGGCCCAGGCAGGTAGATCACTTGAGCCCAGGAGTTGAGACCAGCCTGACCAACATGGTGAAACCTCGTCTCTACTAAAAAAATACAAAATTAGCTGTGTGTGTTGGCACATGCCTGTAATCCCAGCTACTTGGGAGGCTGAGGCAGGAGAATCACTTGAACTCGGGAGGCAGAGGTTGCAGTGAGCCAAGATCATGCCATTGCACTCCAGCCTGGGCAACAAAAGTGAAACTCCATCTCAAAAAAAAAAAAAAAAAAGAAGAAGAAAAAGGAAAAAAAAAAAGAAAATGATGAATAGATAGGTAGTTTAATTTGTTAATTAAATAATATATCCAGGGAAGGTTTGATACACAACCTTTATTACATATAATGTTTACATGTTAGACTGAGTGCTGGTCCCTCATCTCCTTCATACCTTGGGCAGTCTGTCTGCTACTATCTCCATGGCTCTTTCTTCTCCCTGGAAGTGAAGAAAACAATTGAGGCAGAACAGGAAGAGGCAAGAAACAATACAAGCATTGCTAGTCAGTTACCCTTCACCTTTGTTTTAAAGCTCAGAGTCATGCACCCCACAGTGAGTTCATTTCCAGATCAAATGCAGCAAAATGAAGGTTCTGAAACATTTCCAGGTCTCTTGGTATCTCATAATGATGATGTTGTTACTTCTCCAAATTCCCCTTTTCCCCAAGGGCTATATCCATGGGCTGAGGTGAGATCCCAGCTCAGGCCAAAGGCTCTCAGACTCCACACCTCTGATCTTGCTGGCACCCTGTCCTTTCAGGCCAGTCCTGGCCCTTGAGGTTACACTGAGCTTTCCCTGCCTAGAAGAGCTGCAGTACTTCCTCTTAGAATTGAGGACAAATCATGGAGACACTGAGAAAGTTCCCAGTCAATGCTCTTCACCTTGTCATCTAAGCAAATGGAGGACAATTCCCCAGAAGCACCAGGTGCACGACAAGTTGATGCAGCTGCAGAGCCATCAGGTGACCCAGTGCATCCCTGCGGCTCCTTCCTTTGGATTCCTCTGGGCCCTCACAACACAGCCTCAGAAAACCGGAAGTCTCACTCCTTACCTCTTGCAAGAGAAGGCCACACCATCTTCCAGTATCTTCTGGCCCATAAGTCTCACCTGCTGTGTGAAAATCAAATCAAAGAAAGACAATTCTTAGTTAATGCGACCTTTGAAATTCTCAGAATTTCCTGCAGGAGCTGGAAAGGTCAAGACAAATCCTGACTTACAATCAAGACTTTACCAGATGCCTAGGCAAGAAGCAGAGAACCTAGTTATGTCCCCCTCCATCGTTCCCTGAGCCAATAAAGCCCCCAAATCTTCCTTACAGAGACCTAAGCCTGAAATGGGGAGACAGTACTGGCTCAGGGAAGCCATTTCTCCCTCAGCAGATCCACAACCCAGCCTTTGCTCACTTCCTGTCCTTTGGAATGTCCTTTGGAGAATGAAACACACAGCCTGGACATTGGCTCCAGGATCTCCTCAGGCCAAGGTCTTCCTCTGTGGGCTGCCCCTCCTCCTCCTTCTTTGCTTCTGGTTTCTCTTCCTCCTCCTCCTCATTTCCATTTTCCTCCTCCTGCTCGTCTTGGGTGCTCTCTGATTCCATGTTCCCTGTCAGCTGAGCCATGGTGAGATGAAAGACGTGGCAGCTGAAGCCCTCTCTGATCCCATACTGCACATGCTCCTGGAGGGCTTCCATGGTGGTGAACACCCGGCAGCAGGCCATGCACCTGAAGCCGTTCTCCATGGTCACCAGCCAGTCAGGAGTCCTGGCCCTGGGTGTGTCCTCAAGGGTAGGTGAGCCTGGCAGGCTGTCTGATTCTGTCCTTTCCTCATGCTCTTTCTCCTCCCCGCTGGGCTCACTGTCAGACAGGAGGTTTCTGGTGGACACATCAGAGGGGGGAGTACCTACCCTCACAACCTCAGGAAGGGTCACTTCTTCCATCCTTGGCTGCTTTTCTAAGGACTCCGAAGTTTCCTCTGTCTCCCAGGAGACAGCCACACCTTTTTTCATTTGTACCTGCATGTAGTATATTTTCATGCCCCTTTCCTCTTTGTTTACACACAGAGAGGACACACAAGTCTTATAGGATGAATGGGATGACAAGGAGACATGCTGTGAGCGGGGAGGAGTCTCTCCTTGTTCCTGAACCTGGGCCATGGGTGATTGAGGCTGGGGGCTGTCTCGATGTATTCTCTGGATTCCTGGGAAAGGAAATTAGAAACATGAGCAGATGCATGGGCCATGCCAGGAGCTGAGGGAACATAAGTTGAATATGTGTGGTGCAGGAGACAGGGACTGTGGTGTGATGCAGCTGTGTGGTGAGCTTGGCATTTGTTGTTCATATTGTGGGGTAGTGATTCTAGTGTCATTCGCATGTAGGGATGTTGGTGGGGTGTCCGTATATAGGGGTGTGGAGTATGGTGGTGAAGACTGCAGCTTATGTGGAATGTCAGCACCGTGTGTGTGCTATGAAGATGTGAGTAGGTGCCATCATTGGTGTGTTATTTGTGGAATGTGGGAGGTAGTGTGGGAGAATGGCACTGCGGGTCATGCATTTGAGTGGTGTGTGTGCAGAGAGTGTACCTGTGGAGTGTGTGGCTGTATGTGTGAGGTGTGTGAGCCTGAGCTAGAGTCCCGCTGCAGTGCTGGAGGCCTGGGCTGAGGAAATCTGTCTTTCTCTGGAAGGCAAAGGCAGAGTCCAAATAGTTCCGCTGAAGGTGCTTAATCTGGTCCTGTGGCCCTACACCCCAAGAGCAGACTTTTCCGGCCTCTGCTCCCTGACTGCCTGACTGCACACCAGGGCTCATGCTCTCCTACACTGAGCTTATATCCATGCTCTTCTAACAGCTCTGTCATGTTGCCCAGACACCTCTGCAGAGCTCTGATCATATCCAACTGCCCTGGGTTTCTTCTTAGCCTCATCTTTGGATCTATGGGCCTCCTGCCCCCTACCCAAGGATCCCTGCACCCAATCCCATGTCTAAGGAGTCCAGCACCCAGAGTCTCATACCCATAGTGCCCTGCATCCAGAGTCTCATGCTCAAGGAACCTCACACCCAGAGAATCTCACATCCAAGGAGCCCCACACCCAAAGAGTGTCATACCGAAGGAGCCCCAAACCCAAAAAGCTCCACTCCCAAAGAGTCTTACACCCAAGCAGCACTGCAACCAAAGAGTCTCATGCCCACAGAGCCCCACACTCAAAGATTTTCATGCCCAATGAACCCCACAGCCAAGGAGCCACGCGCCCAAGGAACCCTGCACCCTTACCACCGTGGATGAGCTTGCATGAAGAAGAAACACATGAGAAGTATTCGGAGGTAGAAGTAACTTCTCCCACCACTTGGCTCCAGACCACTCTAGTGGATCCAGACTGCAGGGCATCCTCTTGGGACTTTGACATTCCTGAGAAAGGTATGAAGGGCACAGAGATATGATGGATGGGGAATGTTTGTGCATCATTTACCATCCAACAAATATTTACTGAGTGGCTGACATATGTCAGGTGTAGTGAACACACATGGTTTGTGAGACAGGCTTCTGGTGGATACTCCAGTATTTAATTACAGTCAACAGGTATTTTGATAGTGTATCAATAGGAACATAGGCCTGTGTGGTGACTATGAATACGTCTGAAGTGTAAGAGTGATACCTATCAGATAGCCTTTGATATGTGTAGATTTGTGTGGGTATATTGTAGAAACATGTGTCTGTGTCTGTGGAGTTTGTGTGCATAGTTTGTGTTTACAACCCTGGAATTATGCAATATGTAACTTTTCCTGATTATATGGTGTGGCTTGTATTTATAATGTACATTAATTCATTCATCTGGCAATATTTCATGAACAGCTACCAAGAATCAGACACCAGTCCACTCTTACAGGCTCTAGGAATACTGAACAAAACAGTCCTTCTTCTAAGTGGACTTTCCATTCTAGACAGGGAAGACAGACACTAAGAAGAAATATATAAGTATATTATAGGTCAGCTCATTATGAATATATAAGGGTCACCAGATTTAGCAAACAAAAATAGCTGATGCCAAGTTAAATTTGAATTTTAGATAAATTACAAATAATTTTTTTAGTGTAAGTATGTCTCATGCAATATTTGTCATATTTATTTTTAGTGACAGTATGTTCCATACCATATTTGGGACACACTTATACTAAAAAATCTTTGGTGGTTTATCTGATATTCAAGTTTAACTGGACATCCTGTATTTTATCTGGCAACCCTAGTAAAGGGATGATAGTGAATCTTTGTTTCATTGTGGTCTGTGCAAAGCAGGCCTGGCTCTGCTACACAATGTGTTACAGACATGGCACGTATGATGTGTAACTGGCTCTTAAAGAGGTATTTAGAGATAGTTTAACGTAGCTGTGTTTGTGTGAGAGTTGAGACACACACACACACAACCCCACACATGAAATCTCTGTAGGAAGAAAAGACTGTCACACACATGGGTTGCGTGAGTATGTAATAGAGGAACGATATGTGTATATAACTATATGCACTATGTGTGGGGAGGTGTGTGACTCTTTTTCTGTATCAGAGTATATGTGGGCATATAAGTGACTGTCTCCTAGAATACCCTTAACAAAAATTTGGTATACACTGTTATGTGTATTGAGTGTTGCCCAGGCCCAGGCATGGTGATAGGAAGTTCACCCCACAGACCCCACCACTGTGCTCCCATTATCTCCAGTCCTCCCCCTCCCAAAATACACACGGACGTGCACACACAGACACACATACACACACACAGACAGACAAAACATTCTGAAATGTAAGGGTAGATGAAAGAGAAGAAAACCATTGCCTTCCCCTTCCTGTCCCAGCCCCCTGCTCTCCATGCCTACTCTCCACGCCTCCATTCCCAGGGCTCAATCTACAGGTCTTCATGACCTTCGGCCTCATAGGCGCTGCTGAGCTCTAATTGGGGCAGAAGCCTCCAGGGCCGTCTCTGCGGCAGGCTCCTTTCTGCCCTGTCTCCTGCATGTGACCATCCCCCTTTCAGGATAAGCGGCTTGTTTACATTTAATACATGCCATTACCATGCAGCCTGGGAAGTAAATTGACAGCGATCTAAGGCCCTTACCCTATGCTTCATTTCCTCTGAGAAGTCCCACACTGTGGATTCACAAACTCTGTTGGATTAATTGGTTAATTCTTCCTGCTGAAGCAATCAAACCTCCGTGGTTTCAGTATGACGCCATCCCTAAACAAGTGTTTAATCTACTTTCTAACAAGCATTTCACTTCTCAAGATATTTTTCAACAAGGCCTTTAACTCATTGGGCTACTCTTTCGTTTCTGCTAAAAGGGATAGTGCAAATCATAGATTTCTACCAGCACCCTTCACACCTTCCACCTCAGTCACCCCAGGGAAAGAGCAAAGAAAGAGAATAAGAGAGAAAGACGAGACTCAGGCTGCATCACTGGGTCTTGATAAGTGGATCCCCCGCCTGCCTGAGACTGACATAGTTCCAGGTACCAGCAGCCCCAGAACAAAAGCTCTCAGCCCAGCAGGGTTGGCTCTCTGTGTGCCAGTGGCATCTGAACTTCCTGTCCATCTCACATCCGGGTACCCTCAAGATGGATGTGCCAGCGTCAGCCAACAGCCAGGTCTCCCCCTCCCTACTGCATAGGTGGTACATTCTCCTCAGTTCCTCCTACCTAAAGAAGGCTCAGGCTGGCCGGGAGCGGTGGCTCACGCCTGTAATCCCAGCACTTTGGGAGGCCGAGGCGGGCGGATCATGAGGTGAGGAGATCAAAACCATCCTGGCTAACACAGTGAAACCCCGTCTCTACTAAAAATACAAAAAAAAATTAGCCAGGCATGGTGGTGGGTGCCTGTAGTCCCAGCTACTCGGGAGGCTGAGGCAGGTGGATGGCGTGAACCTGGGAGGCGGAGCTTGCAGTGAGCCAAGATCACACCAGTGCACTCCAGCCTGGGCAACAGAGCAAGACTCCGTCTCAGGAGAAAAAAAAAAAAAAAAGGAGGCCAAGGAGAGCGGATCAGGAGGTCAGGGGATGGAGACCATCCTGGCTAACACTGTGAAACCCCATCTCTATTAAAAATACAAAAAATTAGCCAGGCGTGGTGGCAGGCGCCTGTAGTCCCAGCTGCTCGGGAGGCTGAGGCAGGAGAATGGCGTGAACCTAGGAGGCAGAGCTTTCAGGGAGCCGAGATTGCGCCACTGCACTCCAGCCTGGGCGACAGAGCGAGACTCCATCTCAAAAAAAAAGAAAAAAAAAAAAAAAGAAGGCTCAGGCTGGCCAGTGACGCTCGTGCCCCAGACAGTTTGCCCCGCACATACCTCCTCCCTTCTCAGCGGTTTCCTGAGACTCTTCATTTTCCAAATGTTTCCTCTTTTGTCGTCGTTTCATGGTATCAGCTAGAAGAGTTTCTAGAAGATGCTTAATGTCCACCTCCCCCTTTTTCCTGCAGATTGGTCCTTCTTGGCTCTCAGGAAATTCATTAAAAAGATTCAGTACGAATAAACACAGTTGAATCTCCTAAATAGCTAAAGAACTCAGACCGCTTAGTGAAGGAGCAGCACTGCCCAGTGCTCACTACACTGCAGGGCTGTTAAGGTTCAAAGGTCACCAGGCCCACAGCAGATTCTCTGACCTCAATGATGACATCACAGCGTTCTGTGGACCTAGGTCCAACACAGTCTATGCAACTGCAGAGACAAGGACAATTCCTTTTTTTCCAATAAAAGTCCTCTAATGAATTCAACTCTCCCATATTTCAAATGTGGCAGAATATTTTGAGATGTCAACATGTTTCTGTTTAATTTTTTTCTTTTCTCCTTTTTTTTCACCATTTCCCTTCTGGACTCAAGCAGGTAGCAGGCTTTGTGTTCATTGCTCAGAGGAGGGGTACGGCAGGGCTGAAAGCAGCAATAGCATGTTAATCATCTTGAATTTTCTTCCTTTTTTTTTTTTGTTGTCGTTTTTATTTTATTTTGTTTGTTCAGAGATAGGGTCTTTCTCTGTTGCCCAGGCTGAAGTGCAGTGGTGTGATCATAGGTCACTTCAACCCCTAGGCTCAAGCGATCCTCACACTTCAGCCTCCCGAGTAGCTGGGACAACAGGCACCAGACAAGAGTCACCACATCTGGCTAATTTTTTTTTTTTTTTTTTTAGAAACAGGGTCTCAGTATGTTGCCCAGTTTGGTCTTGAACTCCTAGCCTCAAGCTATCCTCCTGCCTCAGGCTCCCAAAGTGCTAGGATTATAGGCATGAGCCACCACACCCCACCTGACTTTTATTTCTAAAATCTCAAACTCTATAGGAAAGAGGAAAGTTAGCAGAAACATAACGGAAGCAGGATTTTTTTAATTAGGCATGCCCCCTTCTTACTCTACTACAGTGTTGAGAGGTACTGATTAGGTCAGAGAGAGAGAGAGGGATCTTCAAACTATGGAGGAGAGGAGCCCTCTAAAATGTGGCTGAAGAGGTACACGTGGCAAAATCTTCAAGAAGGGCTGGCTGTATTATGCGTACAGGCAGAATCATGGCGACCTGTCTCACACATGGCATAGGAGCCACACCACCTAAAGATGCCCCTGCAACTGAGCTGATGGGCATCTAAACTTCAGCTGTATGCTCCAATAACCAGAGACTATGCTCTCACCCCACCCTCAAAACCTCAGCCCCGTATGATTTCCAAATAGAGAGGGGTGGAAATCCAAACAGGACACCAACAGAACCAAGGCTGAAATTACAAATTAAATGGAGTTATATAAGAAAATTGCATACTATTTCCTGCACATCTCTGCTCATGGGCTGAAATGTATACCAGTTATAAGTGGCAACCCATCTGGATCTTCCTGATTCCAATCTAAAATTAGAGACACTTCATTTGGGGCAGCGGCCCCAATCCAGTGGGACTATTAGTTGACAAGTGTGAGGGGGACTCCCAGAAGTCAGTGCATTAAAAAAGCAGTAGAAACACCCAGAGGACCAAGATGGGCCCAAATTTGAAAGGGCACTGCAGACTGTCCCCAGGCAGAAGGAGAATGAAGATAGGGCAAATGTAGCCTTGTAAAAAACTGCTGATGAGATTAAATCTCCAGTTTCTTAAAGAATCCCTAAAAAAGAGGGGCCAAAGAGCATTTTTTTGTGTGGTAGAAATTTTCACACTAAAGTAGAGAGAATTGTATAATAGGAATGCAGCTTCATGTACACATAATCCAGTTTCAACAGTTATCAGTATTCTGCCATTCTTGTTCCATCCACCACACACACACACTTCTAGTCTTTTGTTCATTTCTTTTTATTTAGGTGTTTGAGATAGAGGAGTGGGGGACTTGCTGTATTTTAAAGCAAATTCCAGACATTATGTCATTTCTCCTTGAATGCAGCAGTATGTACCTACAAAGATATGAACTTTTAAAAAACATACAGAAATATCATTATCTCACCAAATGAATTTAATCATAATTCTTTTACATAATTTAATAACCAAGCTATACTCAATTTCCTCCAAATATGCTAAAATATCTTTGTATAACTGTATTGTTGAGATCAAGATCCAAACAAAGTCCACACATTGTGATTGGTCGATACATCTTTTAGACTACAACAGTTCTCCCTCCCTTTTTAAGGCATTTACCTGTTGGAAAAAACTAAGTAATTTATCTTCTAGAATTTTCCACAGTTTGGAAATGGTTAATTGTATTCTTGTGATGTTATCTAGATGTTCCCCTATGAGCTGCATTGCCTTGTAAACAGGTAGTTAGGTCTAGATAATTGATTAGTTTTAGATTCAGTGACATGGGAAGCTTGGAGAGTTTTGCATGAGAAATTACATTTGAAAAGATCACTCTGGTAACTGTGTTGAGAATAGACTTTTAGAAGGCAAAGGCCGAATCAGAGAGAACAGTGGGCCTATTGCAATAATCCAGGAGAGAGATGAGACTGGTTTGGATCACAATGTTAGTTGTGAAAATAATGGATAGTGGTCATCTTCTGGATGTATTTTGTAGGAAGAGACAACAGAATTTGCTGAAAGATCAGATATTTTCCAGAAGCTAGGCTTGTGGACTCCTTCATCTGGTACCCCACCAACAGAGCCCATTCTACATCTGCCCCTGAAGTCATAGCCTTCATGTGTGAAACATGTGGGGACACTAGATCAAAGCAGCCTCCTCTTGTACCAGACAAAGATGGCTGTTTGTTCCTCCCTTTGACCTCCCCCTCTGGCTTTCCTCTGTTCCTCTTTGACTTCCCCCACCATCAGTTTCATCATCAAAACTCCTTCTGATCCTTGAAGAGTCAGGGAAAAAATGTCCACCAGATGACCAAATATTACTTAGGGGTAGGAGTCACAGTCCCGGAAGACATACCCCAAACTGTTCACTTTCCTTATCTCTGAGTCAAGAAGGAGGATGAGAGGAACAGGTGCAGAAGAGAATGAAAGAGAACTCTACTCCTTATATTTCATACTCTGGATGGTTAGAATTCTATAACAAAAATGTACCAACATATAACTTGTGTAACTAAAAATATACACATATTAAGAACAAACCAGCGAGCCTGCCACTCCTAGAAAATTGACAATATTAAGAATAAAGCAAAGATATAATTACAGACCCTGCAGACATCAAAAAAATAGCAAGGAAACCCCACAAACAATGCTATGGACATGAATTTGACAACTTAGATGAAATGGACAAATTTCTCAAAAAATACAAACTGCTACAACTCACCCAATTTGAAATAAGTAAATTTCATGCCCTATAACTATAAAGGAAATTGAATTTGTAATTGTTAAACTCCCAGAAAAGAAATCTCCATGACTACATGGTTTCACTGGGAAATTCTGTCAACTGTTTAAAGAAGAATTAACATTAATTCTACACAATCTCTTCCAGAAAAGAGGAAGAGAGATGATTTCTCAATTCATTTTATGAAGTTAGTAATACGCTGATACCAAATCAGACAAAGATAGCAACAAAAAAGAAAACTACATACCAATATCCCTAACAAATATAGATGCAAAAATTCTTAATAAAATATTAGAAAACAGAATTCAGCAATATGTATAAAGAATTACACACCATGACCAAGTGGGGTCTATTCCAAGGATGCAAGACTGATTCAACCTTCAAAATTCAATCAGTATAATCCACTGTATTTATAGGCTAAAAAAGAAAAATTGTATAGGCTGAAGAAGAAAAAGGAAATCAACCGATGCAAAAATTTTTAAAGCATTTTAAAATATTCATTCTAGCTGGGTTGGTGTGGTACTCCTATAGTCCAAGCTACTGGGGGGCTGAGGTGAGAAGATCACTTGAGCCCGGGAGTTTGAGGCCATCCTGACAACATAGCAAGACCCCATATCTTTTTTCAAAAAAAGTTGTTCTTATAAAAATAGGAATAGAGAAGAAATTTCACAACTCAGTAGAGAAAATCTACATAAAGCCTATAGCTAACATTGATGGTAAAACTGAATGTTTTTCTCCTAAGAACAGGAACATGGCAAAGCTGTCTACTCTCAATGTTCTTAATAATAATGCTCTTAGCATAAAACTGGATGTTCAAGCCGGTGCAAAGGGCAAAAAAGATAAAAAAAGGTCACACAAGAGAGAACGAAAGAAATAAAACTTCCTATTTCCAGGTGGCATGATTGTGTAGAAAATCCCAGAAAATCTACAGAAAGAAGAGGAGCAGGAGGAGGAGGAGGAGGAAGAGGAGGAACAAAGGTAGAGAAGGAAGAAAAAGGAAAAAAGAAAGAGAGAGAGAACTTCTATAAATGAATTCAGCAAAGTTACAGGGCAGAAGATAAAATTACATCAATTGTGTTTCTATATATTAGCAACAGACACACGAACACCAAAATTAAAACAATACCACTGGCCTAGCACAGTAGCTCATGCCTCTAATTCCAGCACTTTGAGAGGTGGAGGCAAGAGAATCCCTTGAGCCCAGGAGTTCCAGACCAACCTGGGCAACACAGCAAGAACCCTTCTCTACAAAAAGAAATTTTTAAAAATTAGCTGGGGGTGGTAGCACATGGCTCTGGTCCTAGCTACTCAGGAGGCTAAGCACATGAAAAGATATTCAATATCATTATCCACTAGGAAAATGCAAAGTAAAAGCACATTGTATCACTACACACCTATTGGAATGACTACAATAAAAAAAGTGACAACATCAAATATTGATGAGGATGTTGGATCATTCATACATTGCTGCTAGAAATGTAAAATGTTACAGCCAAAAGTATGGCAGCTGAAACACATAACTACCTTATTACCCAGCAATTACATTATTGGACATTTGTCCCAAAGAAATGAAAAACCTGCATACAAAAACCTACATAACAGCTTGTTCATAATAGCCAAAAACTAGAAACAACTGAGATGTCCTTCAGTGGGTGAATTACTAAACAAACTGTGGTACTTTCTTACTTTGAATACTACTTAGCAATAAAATGGATCAAACTTGGATGAATCTTCAGAGAATTACACAGAGATGGGAAAAAAATAGTCAATGCCAAAATGTTATATACTGTGTAATTCCACTTATAAAACATTCCTGGAGTAAGGAAAGTATAAAAACGAAAAATCAATTAATGGTTGCCAGTGGTGAAGGAGGGGATGAGAGTGAGAGAAAAGCGAGTGTGGCTATAAAAGAGCAACATGCAATATGGCTATAAAAGAGCACCCCACTGCCACTCACATCATGGGGTGTGGCTCCTCTTCCTTTGGAAAGGGGAGAGACGAGTGGGAAAGACTGCATCTTGCGATTTGAGTGCCAGCTCAGCTGCAGTACAATAGGACACCAGGTAAACTTCTAAGGTTTTTGACTCTAGTCCCTGACTTCTAGACGACACCTCTGAAAATACCTAGGGCCTCAGGGAACTTGCCACCGTGAAGGGAAGGACACAAACCTCTCTGGCTTTACCACCTGCTGACAGTAGAGTCCCAGGGCCTTAAGTGAACATAAGCGGTAGCCAGGGAGTGGTTACAGTAGGCCTTTGGTGAGACCCAGTGCTGTGCTGCCTTCAGGTCTGACCCAGTACAATCATAGAGGTGGTGGCCTCATGGGAGTTTGTGTCACTTCATCACCAGCTCTAGGTGGCTCAGAACAGAGAGACTGTGTTTGTTTGGGAGAACGTAAGGGAAGAGAACAAAAATATCTGCCTGGTAATACAGATAATTTTTCTAGATCTTGTGCAAGACCATCAAGGTGGTACCTCCAGGAGTCTGCAAGGACCACAGCGTTACTGCGCTTGGGGTGCCCCCTAAAGCAGATATAGCTTAGATCACAACACCCAAGTCGTTTCAAAAAAAGTATTCTCAAGAAGGACAAGTACTAAGTCCAAACTGAGAAGACAACAGTAAATACCTATCTCTTCGATGCCCACACAGACGAACATCTACAAGTATCAAGACCATCCAAGAAAACAAAACTTCATCAAATGAACAAAATAAGGCACCAGGAATCAATGCTGGAGAAACAGAAATATGTGATCTTTCAGAAAAGGAATTCAAAGTAGCTATTTTGAGGAAATTCAAATAAATTCAAGATAGCACACAGAGGAACTCAGAATTCTATACATCAGATTTAACAAAGAGATTGAAATAATTAAAAATAATTAAGCAGAAATTAAGGACAAGAAAAACACAATTGGCGTACTTAAGAATACACCAGAGTCCTTTAATAGAAGAATTGATCAAGCAGAAGAACAAATTCATTGAGCTTAAAGACAGGCTATTTGAAAATATACAGTCAGAGGAGACAAAAGAAAAAAGATTTTAAAAAAACAATGAAGTACACTTGCAGGATCTAGAAAATAGTCTCAAAAGGGCAAAACTAAGAGTTGTTGGCCTTAAAGAGGAGGTAGAGAATGAGATAGGAGTTAAAAGTTTATTCAAATGAATAATAACAGAAAGCTTTCCAAACCTAGAGAAAGATTTCAACATCCAAGTATAAGAAGGTCATAGAACACCAAGCAGAGTTAACCCAAAGAAGATAACCTCAAGGAATTTAATCATCAAACTCCCAAAGGTCAAGAATAAAAAAAGGATCCTAAAAGCAGCAAACAAAAAAAAACAAACAAACAAACAAAAAAACATACAATGGAGCTCCAATACATCTGGCACCAGACTTTTCAGGGGAAACCTTACAAACCAGGAGAGAGTGGCATGACATATTTAAAGTGCTGAAGGAAAAATGTTTACCCTAGAATAATATATCCACGAAAATATCCTTCAAACATGAAGGAAAAATAAAGACTTTTTCAGACAAACAAAAGCTGAGGGATTTAATCAACACCACACCTGTCCTACAAGAAATGCTAAAGGGAGTGCTTCAGTCAGAAAGAAAGGATGTTAATGAGCAATAAGAAATCAACTGAAGGTAAAAAAAAAAAAAACTCACTGGTAATAGTAAGTACACAGAATATTAAAAAACTGTAGCTGCAGTGTATAAATTATCTTAAGTAGAAAGACTAAATGATGGACAAAACAAACATAATTACTACAACAACTTTTCAAGACATAGAAAGTACAATAAGATATAAATAGAAATAACAAAAAGTTAAAAATCAGGAGACAAAATTAAGGCATAACATCTTTATTAACTTTCCTTTGGCTTGCTTGTTTATGCAAAGTTGTTATCAACTTAAAATAATGGGTTATAAGATACTATTTGTAAGCCACATGGTAACCTCAAACCAAAAAACATACAATGAATATAGAAAAAATGAAAAGCAAGAAACTAAATCATATCACCAAAGAAAAGTACCTTCACTAAAAGGAAAGCAGAAAGAGAAGAAAGAAGGGACAGAAGACCAGAAAACAAATAAAAAATTTGTAGGAATAAGTCCTTACTTATCAATATTAACAATGAATATAAATCGACTAAATTAGTCTATCAAAAGACATGGAATGGCTGCGTGGATTTTCAAAAAAACAGGACCTGGGGATCTGTTGCATACAGGAAATACAATTCACCTATGAAGACACACATAGAAATAAAAGAAAGGGGAGAAATAAGATAATCCATGCCAATAGAAACTGAAAAGGAGCAGTAGCAGCTGTATTTACATCAGACAAAATAGATTTTAAGACAAAAACTATGCAAGGAGACAAAAAAGGCCACTATACAATAATAAAGATGTCAATTCAGCAAGACGATATAACAATCTTAAATATATATGTACCCAACACTGGAGCACATAGATATATAAAGGAAATATTATTAGAGCTGAAGAGAGAGATAGACATCAATACAATAATAGCTGATGACTTCAACACCCCACATTCAGCATTGGAAAGACCTTGCAGACGAATAAACAAAGAAACGTCAAACCTAGTCTGCACTATAGACCAAATTGACCTAATAGATATTTACAGAACATTTCATCCAGTAGCTACAGAATACAAATTTTTTTCCTCAGCACATGGATTATTCCCAAGGACAGATCATATGTTAAGTCACCAACCATGTCTAAAAACATTCAAAAAGATGAAATCATATCAAGCATCTTCTCTGATCACAATGAAATAAAACCAGAAATCAATAACAAAAGGAATTTTGGAAGCTATACAAATACATGGAAATTAAATATATGCTCCTGAATGACCAGTGCGTCAATGAAGAAATTAAGAAGGAAATTGAAAAAATTTTTGAAGCAAATGACAATGGAAACAAAACATACCAAAACCTATGACGCACAGCAAAAGCAGCTCTAAGAGAGAAGTTTATACCTCCAAGTGCCTACAACATCAAAAAGGAAGAAAAACTTCAAACAAGCTAACAGTGCACCTTAAAGAACTAGAAAAGCAAGAGCATGCCAAATGCAAAATTAACCAAATAAATAATAAAAATCAGAGCTGAAATAAGTGAAAGTGAATGAAAACAATACAAAATATCAATGAAACAAAAAGTTGGGTTTTTGAAAAGTTAAACAAAATTGACAAACGTTTGGCCAGACTAAGAGAATAAGAGAAAAGATCCAAATAAATCAGAGATGAAAAAGGAGACATTACAACTTATACTGCAGAAAGTCAGATGATCATTAGTGGCTAGTATGAACAACTGTATACCAATAAATTGGAAAACCTAGAAGAAATAGACAAATTCCGAGATACATACAACCTACAAGATTGAACCATGAAGAAATCCAAAACCTGAACAGACCAATAACAACAAACGAGATGAAACCATAATAAAATTTCTCCCAGTAAAGAAAAGGCCAGGACTCTATGACTTTACTGCTGAATTCTACCAAACATTTAAAGAAAAACTAATATCAATCCTACTCAAACTATTCCAAAAAATAGAGAAGGGACTACCTCCAAACTCATTCTGTGAGGCCAGTGTTACCCCGTTACCAAAACCAACAAAGACACATCAGAAAAGAAAACTTCAGGCCAATATATCTGATGAATATTGATGCAAAAATCCTCAACAAAATACTAGCAAACCAAATTCGATAAAATTTTAAAAAGATCATTCATCATGACCAAGTGGGATTTTTCCCAGGGATGCAAGCATGGTTCAACATATGCAAATAAATCAATGTGATACATCATATCAACAGAATGAAGGACAAAAACTATATGATCATTTTAATTGACATTGGAAAAGCATTTGATAAAATTCAACATCCCTTCATGATAAAACCCCTAGAAAAACTAGGTATAGAAGGAAAATACCTCAACATAATAAAAGCCACATGCAACAGACCCACAGCTAATATCATACTGAATGGGGAAAAACTGAAAGCCTTTCCTCTAAGATTTGGAATATAAGGATGCCCACTTTCAACATTGTTATTCAACATAGTACAAGAAGTACTAGCCACAGCAATGAGACGAGACAAAAAATAATGGGCATCCAAATCAGAGAGGACGAAGTCAAATTATTCTAATTTGCAGATGATATGCTCTTATATTTGGAAAAACCTAAAAACTCTACCAAAAAACTATTACAACTGATAAATTCAGTAAAGTTGCAGGATACAAAATCAACATACAAAAATCAGCAGCATTTTTATATACCAGGAGTGAACAATCTGAAAAAAAATTTAAGTAATCTCATTTACAACAGCCGCAAATGAAATTAAATACCTAGGAATTAACCAAAGAAGTGAAATATCTCTACAATGAAAACTATAAAACATTGACTAAAGAATTTGAAGAGGATACAAAAAAATGGAAAGTTATTCCATGTTAATGGATTGTAAAATCAGAATATTAAAGTGTCAGTACTACCCAAAGCAATCTATTGATTCAGTGCTATTCCTATATAAATACTAATGACATTCTTCACAGAAATAGAAAAAACAATCCTAAAATTTATATGAAACCATAAAAGACACAGAATAGCCAAAGCTTCCTTGAGCAAAAGGAACAAAACTAGAAGAATCACATTACCTGATTTCAAATTATACCATCAAGATACAGTAACCAAAACAGCATGGTACTAGCATAAAAACAGACACATTGACCAATCGAACAGAAAAAAGAATCCAGAAACAAATCTACACAACCACAGTGAACTCATTTTTGACAACAGTGCTAAAAACATACACTGGGGAAAAGACGATCTCCTTAGTAAGTAGTGCTGGGGAAACTGGATATCCAAATTCCGAAGAATGAAACTAGACTCCTATCTCTCACCATATACAAAAATCAAATCAAAATTGATTAAAGACTTAAATCTAAGACCTCAAACTATAAAACTACTAGAAGAAAACATAGGGGAAACTCTCGAGGCCATTGGTCTGGACAAAAATTTCTTGAGGCAAACAGCAATCAAAGCAAAAATGGACAAATGGTATTACATCAAGTTAAAAAGCTTCTGTACAGCAAAGGAAACAGTCAACAAAGTAAAGAGACAACCACAGAATGTGAGAAAATATTTGTAAACTACTGATCTGACAAGGGATTAATAACCAGAATATATACGGAGCTCAAAAACTCTAAGGGAAAAATCTAATAATCTGATTTTACAACGGGCCAAATATTTGAATAGACATTTATGAAAAGAAAACATACAAATGAGGAACAGGCATAGGAAAAGGTGGTTAACATCACATCGTTGATCATCAGAGAAATACAAATCAAAACTATAATGAGATAGTATCTCTCCCTAGTTAAAATGGCTTAAATCCGAAAGACAGGCAATAAAAAATGCTAGTGAGGATGTAAAGCAAAGGGGACTTTTGTACACTGTTGGTAGGAAGGTAAATTAGTACAACCACTATGGAGAACTGTTTGGTCGTTCCTCAAAAAACTAAAAATAGAGCTAGCATATGATCCAGCAGTCCCACTACTGAGTATATACCCAAAAGAAAGGAAATCAGTATATTGAAGAGATAGCTGCACTGCTATGTTTGTTGCAGCACTGCTCACAATAGCCATAATTTGGAGGCAACCTAAGTGTCCATCAACAGATGAACAGATAAAGAAAATGTGGCACACATACACAATGGAGTACTATTCAGCCATGAAAAAGAATGATCCTGTTATTTGCAACAACATGATGGAACTGGAGGTCATTATGCTAATTGAAATAAGCCAGGCAGGGAAAGACAAATATCACACATTCTCACTTATTTGGGAGATTTTAAAATCAAAACAATTGAACTCACAGAGATAGAGAGTAGGAGGATAATTACCAGAGGCTGGGAGGGGTCGTGAGGGGTTGAGGGGAAGGTGGAGATAGTTAATGTGTACAGAAAAAAAAATAGCTAGGAAGAACGAATAAGACTTAGCAGTTGATAGCACAACAAGTTGACTATAGTAAATAATAATTTATTTGCACATTGTAAAATAACCAATAGAGTGTAATTGGATTCTAACACAGGGATAATGCTTGAGGGGATGGATATTTCATTTTACATGGTGTGATTATTCCACATTGTATTCCTATAGCAAAACATCTCATGTACCCCATAAACACCTACTATATACCCACAAAAATTTTTTTTAAAAATTTTTTTTAAAAGATTGAGGTTGGTCACTATGGGATTCAGGTAAAGAATTATCCTGCTTCTCCTACAAAATACATTTTTCTTAACACCTGTGCAAGTCTCCATGGAAGGCACAGTACATAAAATTTCTTGCTATTCAAAGGAGAACAAATAAGTTAACACTGGAGAAAGCACTTTATAAACTATACCTGCTGCAAAAAAGTAAGGTGCAATAGTTACTCTCAGGAATTGTAAATCTAAATACCTTTAAACTAGAACGAACTTTGAAATTCTCTAACCACCATTTATTCTTCAATTTCTATAGCAACCTCCATCAAGAGGTTGCCCAGTCCACGTTTCACTATTCCCACTGATAGGAAGCTTGCTTCCCCTAAAAGAATTTTAACATCTATGTATAGAACGGTCTGTAAAATTTTAATTTAAGAAAAAAGAAGACCTTCTGTAAGTATGAAACTTTCCCTCATTCATCACCATTACACTCTTTAGAGACTGTGTCAATCAAGAATAAGCTTGCTTATTCTATTGTTAACATATAACCCATAAAAATCTCAGTGGCTTAAAACAACCAAGGTTTCCTGCTCCTAGTGCATGCTCTCTGTGGGTAAGCTGGGAGTTTGCTCCTCCTTGTCCTCACTCTTGCACCCAGGCTTATAAAACCACCACTTTCTGGAAAATTTCCAGGAATTACAGAAGGAAAGAGAATTCTGGAAATTCTCACTTGGGCATTAAACGTTCTGACCTAGAAGTCATACAGATCACTTCCCCTCAAAATCATTGACCAGGAAATACAATCTTATCATGTGCCACCCCATATTCTAGAGTCCTGAGTCAAAAATACTTGTGACCAGGCACAGAAGCTCATGCCTAGAATCCCAGCACTTTGGAGGCAGAGGTGGGAAAGTCACTTGAAACCAGGAGTTCAAGATCAGCCTGGCCAACATAGCAAGACCCTGTCTCTACAAAAAATAAAATAAAAAATTAGCCCAGATGTGGTGGTGCACACCTGTATAATCCGTTACTCGAAACGAATCAGGAGGATCACTTGAGCCCAGGAGTTCAAGGCTGCAGTGAGCTAAGCTATGATTGCACCACTGCACAGAAGCCTTGGCAACAGAGCAAGACCCCGTCTCTATTTTTTTTAAATGCTTGCAAACAGTACTGCTGAATAGCACAGAGACCATATTAAAAAAATCCTAATTCCTTATTAAATACAAAACTTGACAAACCCATCAAGCTATATTTTCACAAAACTAGGGCTGTAACTCAGATCTGTGAGATCACAATTTGGAACTTTTTCCATCATGCTGTGTTAGGATGTTTACATGAGCACAACGTAGCTGGGATTATATGGCATTTACTTAGTTTTTTGTTTTGTTTTTCTTATTCATAAATAGCTTCAAGACGAAGGTTTGGAAGTTCCTAAAGCACATGCCTTAAACTGAAAAGCAACTGCAAAATAATTTTACTCCCTTTTGAAATGTTTGACCTAGTAAAGATTGGATTTCTGAGAGGCTTTTATATTCTGATTATAGGGAATACAAAGGAAACAATCTTTCCAAGACTTCAAGAAACAACAGAAAAACTCTTGACTCTCACTTTGCTATTTCGATTATTTTTTTGACACTTCGGGTCTTTGAGTAATTCTAGCAGCAGCAGCCAGAGTTTTACCCGAGATAAAAGTATATATAATAGCATGGCAGCCTCTGCAGAACCACACAGTATGGTAAATGCCTTGGCTCCATCCTATTTGCTCATAGGTCTGTGCAAAATAACAAATGGTTCTAAAACAATTATTCCAAATATCTTTTGCTCTTATTACTTTAAAGACTTGGCTGCCAAATACTTGCTCCGAGATAAAAAAAGGAACGCAGATATGGGACGAAGATTATGCATTAAGATATGCTGCTTATTTTGCTTCTGTAGATACAATGCAAATCTTATGAATTAGAGGCAGTCTTCCACCCTTCCCCAAATGGTGGACAAATGAGCATATCATTCCATCACTTTAATCCATCCTGGCTGGAGACACTTTTTTAAAGAATATTACTTTCCTGCTCAAATCTTAAATGCCTTCCTAATATAAGGAGAATAAAGTCTAAAATATTCAACCAAACATTCAAAGCCCTGCAGGGGTGGAATCCTTATTGAATTTTCTAGCCTACAGCACAACACTCCCCTTTATCTTCTATTCAAGTAAGCCAAGTTTCCCTCTTGAAATAGAGTGCAGGTCCTTGCTCAAGTTATTTCTTTCAATAGCACAAATGTTCAAAGTACAATTTGTTTTAAAGTTCCACTTTCTATAAGAAGCCTTTTCAGATATCCAATTGGGAATGCACTATACATTTCTGGTTTTGGGGTTTGTTTGGGTTTGGTTTGGTTTTTGTTTTGTTTTGATTTGTTATGTTTTGTTTGAGACAGAGTCTTGCTCTGTCGCCCAGGCTACGGTGCAGTGGTGCAATCTCAGCTCAGTGCAACCTCCACCTCCTGGGTTCAAGCAATTCTCCTGCCTCAGCCTCCCAAGTAGCTGGGATTACAGGCACCAGCCACCACACCCAGCTAATTTTTGTATTTTTAGTAGAGACAAGGTTTCACCATGTTGGCCAGGCTGGTCTTGAACTCCTGACCTCAGGCCGACCTTGGCTTCCCAAAGTGCTGTGATTACAGGCATGAGCCACCACGCCCAGCCTGGACTACACGTATCTATAGCATGTTAGTTGTTCTTCTATGATAGCAGTTTTCATATTCTGCCTTCAGGTCAGTCTATTAATGAACATATCTGATTTCCCCACAACACAGTATATAAATCCTTGGAAAGTAGAGGCTATAATTTCTCATCTCTGGATTCTCCACAGCTCCTTGAACTTAGTTTAAGCTCCCCTACCCGCCACCTGCCCCTCAAAATAAAAACAAAAGCCTAAATAAATTGCCAAAGTACTGGATCTTGTTTCTCCCTGGCCCAAACAATGTCCCAACTGGTTTCTCTTTTACTTTTCTTCACACAAGCACAGAAGTGTAATCTCTGCATTTATCTGTAAAAGGAGGGATTTGTCAGGCCTGTCACCATACCCACGTATCTGAAGCAAAGTGAGAATGCTGCTTGTCTTGCGTAATAAACCCAACTCGCTTTATCTTTACCAAAAACTATTTTTTCCACTGCCTAAAATTTAACCATGGAGAGTCAGCACTTTGAATATTTAACTTTAAAAGTTTCTTATTAAAATACAAGTACTTTTGTGAGAAGTGATACCTTAATTTAAACCATTATCAACCAATGTTTTAGCAATGATTAGAGGAAAACAAGTCAGGAATTAAGCCATTTCTTAATGGAATAAAAGATATGGAAACAGGGAAGAGTGGGAATAGTATCTGGTTAGCAGATAGATGACGGTGGTGGTGAGAAAACAACAGAAATATTCAACTTCTGCATAAATTTGCAACAGACTAGATCTTCCTGAGATGGTGTATTATGAAGCAATGTATTAAGAACATAAGAAACGGCCGGGCGCGGTGGCTCACGCTTGTAATCCCAGCACTTTGGGAGGCTGAGGCGGGCGGATCACGAGGTCAGGAGATCAAGACCACGGCGAAACCGCGTTTCTACTAAAAATACAAAAAAAAATCAGCCGGGGGTGTTGGCGGGCGCCTGTAGTCCCAGCTACTCGGAGAGGCTGAGGCAGGAGAATGGCGTGAACCCGGGAGGCGGAGCTTGCAGTGAGCCGAGATTGAGCCACTGCACTCTAGCCTGGGTGACAGAGTGAGACTCCGTCTCAAAAAAAAAAAAAAGAACATAAGAAACATATTTTGTATATATACCTATAGCCAAATTAATAATGTTAACAGACATTATTACTCTTCAGTAGAAAAGAGATTCACAGAAGTTCAAATAACTACACAGCAATCAAAATTTAATTATAGAAGAGCCCAGAGATTTGGATAAAACGCACAATTGTAAAGGAAACCTTCCCATCAGACACTTTGTTGCTGTGTATAAATGAGAAGCAAGAGAAGCAATCCTTACAAAGTAGGCTCAGATGATTGCTGGTGCCTAGGAAAACTCCCGGCCCAAAAGGATTACTCTGAACTGAGCCACATCTTCCACTGAACCTGTTTTGTAGAGTTTTGAAAATCTCCATGGACCTGATACCCTTGACATCAATCCATGAAAGTAAATGGGATTAACAGGCTCTGGCCAAGGTTTCAGTGTCCCTTCCAAGAGATGGGCAGTGTATCCACGATGAGAGGGGGAATATGAATTGCTGGCAAATCCCATGCTTACAATGCCTCTTGGTCTATAAATCATGCCTTCCTGCTGTTTATAGTTCTATAAATGGTTAGAGAGAAACTTGTTCCTAGATATAATAACTGAGGTCACTGAAGATTACATGCTGCATGAGCTCACAATATCTGCCCTGAGAAAAACAATAAAGTGGTCAACCTCCTGCTCCTTTTGCTGGAATACTTGCTGTTTGTCACTAAAGGAGTTTAGCTGTAACCTATGAGCAAAAACCTTCTGTCATTCACATTCAGTTCTTTAGTGGGTAGAAAGGGGTCAGAGAAGCTTAAGAGTATCTGAACAGTTGAAGATTCCAACCTGACACAGAGCTGGTGGAGCAGTGCATCTACCATGTGGGTAATTTTTAAGACTACTTGGATGTGTGGAACCTTTTTATTGGTTCTCTGTCTTTCAGGTGTCCCAAAATTTCTATCTCATTGCAATTTTGGAAATGACTCAAGTTCTGTCTTCCTCCAGAGAAAGGAAGCAGCCACAAGTTTTATAAACCTAAAATTAGAGTAGCCAAGTTAGACTGTCATACAGTTGGAGCCTGACAATATTTAATACCTGATAACATCATTGTCAAATAACATTTCTAAGAACCCAATTGCATGAGATATTGAAGTTCTAACTTGAAGATCACAAATCACATTGTTGTAGTCTCTGGACCTCCTAGTTCCCACAGTCTAAAGCAGGTGTGTGCAGTGTATAGAAAAGTCAAAATAAAAAATGGCAGACCAGAATTAGAATGGACAAAGCAACTGCTCTGCCACTGTGGATTCTTTCCATCTCCTGCCATCCATCATTCTTCCCCCAAAAGTATATTCCAACCCTGGTGACCAGTCCCACCTCCTTGAGGTAGAGGCAAAGCCTGGAAAGATAATCCAGCAGCTGCTGAGATGCTCAGCATTGGGAAGGACTCTGGTGTTTGTGAAATCCAGTCCCCATGCTACCCTTGAATTTCCTCTACAATGGCTCCATCAAGTAGTTACCTGGCAAATATTCACACACTTTCAGAGGCTGGTAATTCAACACTTTCTAAAGAAAACTATATCTCTGGGCAAGTATGATAGAAAACTCTTCTTTGTAAGGCAAAATCTACTTCCCAGAGTCTGTTGTTTCTAGTTGCTTCCTTTGGGGCCACAGAGAACAAGTCTAAATTCCTCTTCCATAAGACAGCCCTCCTAATATCTCAAGACTATCATCTCAGCCCTTTAAGTCTTTTCAAAAGCTGCACAGTCCTATCCTCCAAACATTCAGATTTTATTAGCCTGTTGCCATCCAAGTTTCCCCTAAATGTGTCCTACTTGCTTTATATTTGTCTTAATGTACGTTTCCCACAACCGCACACAATATTCCAACTAAGCCCTGACCAAAACAAAATAAGAGTTGTATTCTTACTTTCTCCATCGTAAATACTTCATCTAAGACTAGTTCTTTGGTATACACATCACATTAACTCTTGCTGACCTGATCCAGGCATTTTGAAGTAGCCAAGTCAAAATTCAAAACCATTATTTATTCCCAAGTAATCTAGCCAAATGATAACTAGGACTCTTCTATCGCCAACCTGAAGACCATCCTTAAGCCTTAGCCCAGAAACATAAAGGCACAATAAATGGGTGAAAGGTTTTGTTGTGTACTTTCCTTTTATTTTTTATAAGTAGAAAAATCTTTCAAAAATCAGCAAAATAAAATATTCATTTATTCAACATTTATTGAGGACCCACTATGTACAGCTCTCAAAATTACTGGGGCCACAAAGATAAATATTTGCAATCAGTGCTGTAGAAACTCTTACCACCTGGTTTCATGGTTATTTCTTTACCCTACTCTTGAGTAGGTGATAGAGTATACTCTTGTGTTTAATGTAATTGCTCCATGCACTGAACAGATTCTAATGTTTTATGCCAGCCTAATCTTAATGCAACATTGACAACAATAATAATACCTAATATTTCTTAAATGTTTATTACACATTTGCTTTGATTTCTAGATTTGATTTGCTCAAGATTCTTCCAAATCTCCTCAGGTCAAAAATAATTGTCTCAAAATGTCATGCAACTTGGTGAGCTACCTACATAAACCTTTAACTCCTGTGAAGGCATGCCTAATAAGTTAAACCATTAATTGCCACATGATATTCTGTTTGGTTGATAGTAAAATGTAGGAGAAAGAGCACAAGTCTGGCATTAGAACCACCTGGGTTTCAAATGTCCAACAACGATAGACTGGATTAAGAAAATGTGGCACATATACACCATGGAATACTATGCAGCCATAAAAAATGATGAGTTCGTGTCCTTTGTAGAGACATGGATGAAACTGGAAAACATCATTCTCAGTAAACTATCGCAAGGACAAAAAACCAAACACCGCATGTTCTCACTCATAGGTGGGAATTGAACAATGAGAACTCATGGACACAGGAAGGGGAACATCACACTCCGGGGACTGTTGTGGGGTGGGGGGAGGGGGGAGGGACAGCATTAGGAGATACACCTAATGCTAAATGATGAGTTAATGGGTGCAGGAAATCAACATGGCACATGGATACATATGTAACAAACCTGCACATTGTGCACATGTACCCTAAAACCCTAAAGTATAATTAAAAAAAAAAAAAAAAGAACCACCTGGGTTTGCATTTCAGCTGCACTAATAAACAAGCCATCAGCCCAGGACAAGTTTCCCTCCTCCCTGGAGATGGGGATAATACCCTTTACCTTGCCGTGTTCCTATATAAAGCGCTTGACACAATACTTGTAAATAGGCAATAAATGGCACGCTTCCCTCACAGCACAGATTATTACAGCTTACATCTCATTTGCCTTAAATAGATTACTCGCTCATAGAGAAGGGACTGAGACTTGCTTTTCTTCATATCCCTCATATTCCCGACACCTAGCATAAGTAGACGCCCACATTCTTCTTGAATATAAATGTGAGCATCTGGCTTCAAGTTCAGTTGCATATCATCTAGAAATAATCACATTTCTGTTCTGGTCTCTCATTTTCACAAGGGATGTTTGAAGATTTTCAGGGATTATCTAAGATCAACTATTATTTAAAAAAAAAAAAAAAATGCCCTCCTCAAGTCCCAGGCAGTCGTGTTGAAGCTCTAGGTCCAATCTATTTGACAAACAGGTTGGCATTGACATTTATTACATTTTTAATGTTGAGCAAACTTTAAGCTCAACTTGTCTCCTAAATTAATGGTGTTCCAAGACATGGCTAAAGCAAGAGGAACAGGAAGTGGTTGATGGGGAAAGCCAACACCTGATATGTCCCATTTCTGACCTGTACCTCAGCAAGCTAAAGGAAAATGTTGTTGGTCTCCAGTGTCTACCCTGAGCAATAACATTAAGAGGTTCACTCCCACACTGCCTTAACCAGGCTGAGGTAATTGTTATTGTTATGGCTTTAGCAGTTTAAATGCGAGAAGATGAGAATTCTGAAAGAGATCTATTTACTGCAAATCATCCCAAATATCTCATTAATCTGCTTTTCATTTGGCAAACTTTTATTTCATTAAAAGTGCCATGCTGTGTGGTTTAAAACAAAACAAAAATGCCTCTGGGAAGACAAAGCAGCAAAGTGGAAAGAGCTTGGGATCTGAAATGATTTTGATATGAGTTTGATTTCCAGGTGTGCTACTTACTTGCTCTGTGACCACAGGCAGTTTTCCATAGTTAGTTAGAAGCCCAATTTCCTCATCTATAAACATAGGACGACTGTTATGTTGTTTGTGAATACTGAGGCCAGCTCTAGGACCTTGGGCTCTCTTTTGTTTATCTGTTTATTTCTTTATTTGCAAAATGAAGATCATAATATTACCAACTCCATAGAGTTTGTGATGAGGATTTAAACAAGTGAATATATGTAAACTGATTAGAACAGTGTCTAGCACAGAATATGTGCAGTGTTTGTCATCATCATCATCATTGCCATCACTACTAAGTGACACATGTAAAGTGTGCCTTGCATAATACCTGATACCTAGGAGGTGCTCTATAAATGTAAGAGAAAACATCTCCCCTCAAAACTAGAAACTTTCCACTGGGGTCTGAAGAAACTCACTGGGTAGGAAGGCCTATTCCACAATTGTAGACTCTGCATTTTGGAGAAGGAGAGATCATGTAGATGAAGCCTGTTTACAAAAGAAAAGACCAAGGGAGGTAGAGAAGGGAGTTAACCCTGAAAGGTGGCATAGTTAATAAAAAAGAGAAATTCCAGGCCTCCTGCACCCAGATTACTGCATTATTCTGCCTTCTAAAAGTGTTACTTGGTTGAGTGATCCTTTTGTAACTCATGAGCATGATGACTGGGTGTTCAAACACGTGTGAGAGATGTGCCACCCTTGAACCTTGTTATGACATTGGCACATTACCTGTCTGACCTGAAAACAAAATAAAAACAAAAATAAAAGTATTACTTTGTTGAGAAACGCCTTCCAACAAATAATTTGCAAACTGTCAGATGGCATCTGATCCTCTGCGATTTTCGTGAGCTTGAGGTAGCTTGAAGAGATGCTAGGAATGTAAAGGGAGAGGGTGGCTCCTCGGCAATTTTGTTAGCAGTTCCAATTCAGAAAGGGGACATTCACCTCTCTCCAGACAGTAAAACAAGAACAGGGCCTCTAGATACTTGCCACCCACAAATGCAAATTCAGCAAGCTCTGCCTCCCTGGGTTAATTTTAAACACTGCTTTTTAATCCAAGTTTAGATTTGTTTTGTTGTATATGTACAACCTCCCTAGGTAATGAGATCCTTTTTTAGCTGATTTGATGTCACTCACCACTAGAAGGAAATAGAATGTCCCCCTTCTAATTGGAAATACATAACTGCTTCAGTGGATTTTCCTTCATTCCTTCCCTTTTGTCAGTGAGACAGATCTGACCTAAGGAGTTTTGGCTTTCAAAGCAGCTTTCACAAACCAAGGATAAAAGAAATTCAATTAACCAAAGAATCAGAAGTCAAGAATACAGGAAAGAGAACAGAAAATAGAAGGGGAAAAAAGCCAGCCCTGGGTTGAGCACAAAATATTGATATTTTTGATTGCCCAAGCTTGAGTCTAGGTTCTATTTAATGCTGGGATTCTGAGCTGCTCTGGCAAACTAATGGAACAAGTAAGGCTAAAGTCTGTTTTCATGAGGAGCCAAACGGAAGACCAGGTGATGGTCTTAATACAGCATTTAAGCTTTTTTCCTGCTTTGTCCATACCATACCTGCCCTCATGGCCTCAGATCTCAGTACTAAAAAGAGAGAAGGCTATACATCTAAAAATAAAAATATATATATACTAAAAACCTTGCTTTGAGATCCGCGTGTATCCCCAAAGGGAGAAGAAGGCATTATCCCACTTCCACCCAGCTTACATCAAGAACCCCAAGAAAGAATTCAGAGGCATAGGCAAAAATGGTACCAGGAGAGGGTACTGACTGAGAGCAAAGGCTATCACCCCTCCGAAGGCAGCCCGCCTATCAACATGAGGCCAGAAGCAGGGCAGAGGGGGAATAACATCAGAAATTCACAGGTGGTTGACAGAACTAGCCAGCACAGACAGACCACCCCTGAGGACTCCACTGGGGATGAGTAGAAAGGACATAGAGGTTTATAATAGCCAGAAGGATCAAAAGCCAAAAAATATGGGTTATTACCATTTATATGACCCCTTTTAAAACTCCAAGTTCATGCAGCCTGAGAAAATGAGCTTATATTAGTAATATCACCTCCTTTCCTTTTCCTACAATTTAAACTGCATACAGTGTTATAATGAGGATCCCTACTGAGCTGTCCTCATACAAACTAACTCTTCTGATGCAGGTGTTCTCTCTCAAAGATATATAATTTTTGATGCTTAGAATTTAATTAGGTGCTGCTCTTTATATATTAAAGTAATTCAAACTATTGTACCACCGGGTTATATGATTTCTGTTACTTTTCTTGTAAGTATGATGCGCTGGTACTGAATTATCCATTTTCTCATTCGGGTTCCCTTGAAACTAATCACATGTGTTTGAAAAAGAGTAAGTCAGGGTTAGGGACCATCTATGACCATGAGAGCATTTCTCTATAAAGAAGCAAAATAATATGGAGAACTAAGCAGCACTCGTTCAGAGGATAACAAAAAACTCATTATTATTGTTATCTAGAGCCTCAGTCTGGGTTTCAGTTTCTTCATGAGTGTAAACACATTCTTTCCAGATAATATCTCCTATGCTTCCCCTAGGAGTTCTTGAGAGTCAGAGGAGATCATCTGAAAGCTTTTTTAACCTATAAGGGATCATGAAAAATAAGGAGCTGCTTAGTCCATTGGAGAAATAGAAACTTGTTTTCAGGTGAGTTAAGATACCTGCTTCCCTAACTGTTGGTATTAAAATTTAGTAATTTATAAAATTTAGCACTCCAGCTCACAATTCTCATGTAATTACACGAAATTCAGAGGAAAAGAAAATAAAGACCAATCCCCTCCCATCACAGTTTCTGGGCAATTTTAGCTCATATTAGACATCTTGAAGCAATGCTGCATTCTGACATCCAATGCTAGGTGTTCTTTTAGAGAACAAAGAAAATATGTACCAATACAAAGTTGCTTTTGCCATTGTTATCCTAAATGCACATGGATGTCTTCTTAGGGCACTTTGCAAATAAATATGCCACCAACTTAGTGAAACGTGGCACCATACAGTAAACGTATGACTAAAGAGAAGCATCTTTCCCATGAAAAAACTAACGGCTTTTAGTGGCCAGAATAAAAACAAAATTAAATTGGAGTCTGGGGATGGTGATAGCAGGAGAAATGGGTCATCCTTATAAACCCCATTCCTTTCAAAAGTTCGTGTTCATAGAAGCCCAACCTCCAAAATATGAGTTTCTATATTACCTAGGGGGAAATGATGTCAAAGTAACTTGAATATTTTTCAAATAACTTTCCTTAATACTTTATGCAACTGTGAAATCCCACAGGCCTGTAAATCTTAGCAAAGCCACTGTTTCCAGCTCAAAACCCTGCCTTTGGGTCTGCCTTTCTCTCTTCTTTTCTGGATGAGTAACATTTTCAATCAAGTTGTTTTTCTTGTTACTCTGGGAAACAGGCTCTTTCTGAATAAACAGAATCCCCCATTTCAGGCTCAGTGGTATTACCTTCTTCTCTTTCTCATATCAGCTAGAACATGAGGATTTACATCCAAGCAACTGTGTGGGTAGAGGAGAGATGCTGTAGGGTGCGACAATTCACATTAGCAATCTTAAGAGTAGGGTCACCTCAGAAAAAAAATGCTTTACTTCTCTGAGTTGGATCCCTCAACTGCCAACTGTGGACAACAGTAACACTAGTAAGAATCAAATAGGACTTCACTCTATACGTTTCTAATAAGAACAGCCCCGACTGCCTGCCTTCTGACCCCACTGTGGTGTATACAGACTTCAGTCACAACATTTTAGTCCACTTACTTGTTTATATTTCTGTCTCCCCTCACTCAGCTGAAAGCCTTTGGAGAACAAGACCTTTCCCTTATTTATTTTAGGAATCCCCAAATCAAGCTTGTCGATGTTTGTTATGCAATGGTTTTAAAGGAATTTCGGTCAAAGGATTAATTTGCTAATTGACTAGTTGATTGGTTGAACGAATTCTGCAAATGAACGCACTTTGTAAACCTCTGAGCACTAGACAAATGTAAAGCATTATTACATGGAATTCCATAATTAGCTTTGAACTTAAGGTAATTAGATAGTTGCTCAAAGTCAAAAGGTAATGAGCCTTCCAAGTGGTCTTATTTCATAGCGTTCTTAGTTTTTGTTTGTTTAATCCAGACAGTTGCCAAAAATTTACACACCCCAAAATAATACACTAAAAAAGCCGTTCATGCAATCAAAATAGTGCAAAGTATTTTGCCAGTTAAATTAGCATTGCCCCATAAAAACACAATGATGGAATGACATACTTTAAATTCTTCCTTCGGTATAAAGTGGCATCGTGGAGAGACCATTAATGCTAACACCAACACAACACAAAACACTCAGGGGATTGTCCTCAGATGCCCATTTTGTTTTTACAAATTGTCCTCCATATGACAGTATTTAAATAAACCTGTTAGGTTTGGGGTTTTTCCCCCTATTCGATTCAATACCACAAATATAAGATGCCAACTGCATGTTGGCCAAGTACAACAGGACAAATAAGGATTTTAGGATGGGATGTAGGTTGCAAGATGGATTCTTGACAAGAACACAAATACCATAACCAAGGCAGAATGTAAATGCCATAAGACAAATACATAACTCTCTACTGCTATGAATCTAGAGACAGAGAAGTAACAGACAGCTGGGGAAGATCAGAAAAGGCATCATGGCGGAGGAGGTATCTGTAATAAAAGTTAAGCTTTGAGCAATATTGCAAGCGACACAGATAGGGAGGACAGAATGGTAGGGCTAGAGGAGTGGGTATTCCAGAAAGGTGGAAGACCAACTCGTCCAGCTATCTTTAGTCTGCATTTCCAGAAGTATCTACTTCATCGGTTCCTGGAATATCAGCTTGACTTTCCTAATAACTAGTCTGAGAGTACTCACATTTAATGAAAAATAACACTGACGTGATTACTGCCAATATCGCTCCCTTTTAACAACAGCAACAAATATTGTTTTTCAAAAATGGAACAACTGCATTTTTATAATATCCCTGAGAAAGAATTAAAAATGTGAAATACATTCTAGGTGATTTTTTTTTATTATACTTTAAGTTTTAGGGTACATGTGCACAACGTGCAGGTTTGTTACATATGTATACATGTGCCATGTTGGTGTGCTGCACCCATTAACTCATCATTTAACATTAGGTATATCTCCTAATGCTATCCCTCCCCCCTACCCCGACCCCACAACAGGCCCCAGTGTGTATGTTCCCCTTGCTGTGTCCATGTGTTCTCATTATTCAATTCCCACCTATGAGTGAGAACATGCGGTGTTTGGTTTTTTGTCCTTGTGATAATTTGCTGAGAATGATGGTTTCCAGCTTCATCCATGTCCCTACAAAGGACATGAACTCATCCTTTTTTATGGCTGCATAGTATTCCATGGTGTATATGTGCCACATTTTCTTAATCCATTCTATCATTGTTGGACATTTGGGTTGGTTCCAAGTCTTTGCTATTGTGAATAATGCCACAATAAACATACGTGTGCATGTGTCTTTATAGCAGCATGTTGTATAATCCTTTGGGTATATATCCAGTAATGGGATGGCTGGGTCAAATGGCATTTCTAGTTCTAGATCCCTGAGGAATCGCCACACTGACTTCCACAATGGTTGAACTAGTTTACAGTCCCACCAACAGTGTAAACGTGTTCCTATTTCTCCATATCCTCTCCAGCACCTGTTGTTTCCTGACTTTTTAATGATGGCCATTCTAACTGGTGTGACATGGCATCTCATTGTGGTTTTGATTTGCATTTCTCTGATGGTCAGTGATGATGAGCATTTTTTCATGTGTCTTTTGGCAGCATAAATGTCTTCTTTTGAGAAGTGTCTGTTCATATCCTTTGCCCACTTTTTGATGGAGTTGTTTTTTTCTTGTAAATTTGTTTGAGTTCATTGTAGATTCTGGATATTAGCCCTTTGTCAGGTGAGTAGATTGCAAAAATTTTCTCCCATTCTGTAGGTTGCCTGTTCACTCTGATGGTAGTTTCTTTTGCTGTGCAGAAGCTCTTTAGTTTAATTAGATCCCATCTGTCAATTTTGGCTTTTGTTGCCATTGCTTTTGGTGTTTTAGACATGAAGTCCTTACCCATGCCTATGGCCTGAATGGTACTGCCTAGGTTTTCTTCTAGGGTTTTTATGGTTTTAGGTCTAACATTTAAGTCTTTAATCAATCTTCAATTAATTTTTGTATAAGGTGTAAGGAAGGGATCCAGTTTCAGCTTTCTACATATGGCTAGCCAGTTTTCCCAGCACCATTTATTAAATAGGGAATCCTTTCCCCCTTTCTTGCTTTTGTCAGGTTTGTCAAAGATCAGATAGTTGTAGATATGTGGCATTATTTCAGAGGGCTCTGTTCTGTTCCATTAGTCTATATCTCTGTTTTGGTACCAGTACCATGCTGTTTTGGTTACTGTAGCTTTGTAGTATAGTTTGAAGTCAGGTAGCATGATGCCTCCAGCTTTGTTCTTTTGGCTTAGGATTGACTTGGCAATGCGGGCTCCTTTTTCATTCCACATGAACTTTAAAGTAGTTTTTTCCAATTCTGTGAAGAAAGTCATTGGTAGCTTGATGGGGATGGCATTGAATCTATAAATTACCTTGGGCAGTATGGCCATTTTCACAATATTGATTCTTCCCATCCATGAGCATGGAATGTTCTTCCATTTGTTTGTATCCTCTTTTATTTCATTGAGCAGTGGTTTGTAGTTCTCCTTGAAGAGGTCCTTCACGTCCCTTGTAAGTTGGATTCCTAGGTATTTTATTCTCTTTGAAGCAATTGTGAATGGGAGTTCACTCATGATTTGGCTCTGTTTGTCTGTTATTGGTGTATAAGAATGCTTGTGATTTTTGCACATTGATTTTGTATCCTGAGACTTTGCTGAAGTTGCCTGTCAGGTTAAGGATATTTTGGGCTGAGACGATGGGTTTTTCTAGATATGCAATCATGTCATCTGCAAACAGGGACAATTTGACTTCCTCTTTTCCTAATTGAATAGCATTTATTTCCTTCTCTTGCCTAATTGCCCTGGCCAGAACTTCCAACACTATGTTGAATAGGAGTGGTGAGAGAGGGCATCCCTGTCTTTTGCCAGTTTTCAAAGGGAATGCTTCCAGTTTTTGCCCATTCAGTATGATATTGGCCGTGGGTTTGTCATAGACAGCTCTTATTATTTTGAGATATGTCCCATCAATACCCAATTTATTGAGAGTTTTTAGCAGGAAGCGTTGTTGAATTTTGTCAAAGGCCTTTTCTGCATCTATTGAGATAATCATGTGGTTTTTGTCTTTGGTTCTGTTTATATGCTGGATTACGTTTACTGATTTGCATATGTTGAACCTGCCTTGCATCCCAGAGATGAAGCCCACTTGATCATGGTGTATAAGCTTTTTGATGTGCTGCTGGATTCGGTTTGCCAGTATTTTATTGAGGATTTTTGCATCGATGTTCATCAGGGATATTGGTCTAAAATTCTCTTTTTTTATTGTGTCTCTGCCAGGCTTTGGTATCAGGATGATGCTGGCCTCATAAAATGAGTTAGGGAGGATTCCCTCTTTTTCTATTGATTGGACTAGTTTCACAAGGAATGGTACCAGCATCTTCTTGTACCTCTGGTAGAATTCAGCTGTGAATCCGTCTGGTCCTGGACTTCTTTTGGTTGGTAAGCTATTGATTATTGCCTCAATTTCACAGCCTGTTATCGGTCTATTCAGACATTCAACTTCTTCCTGCTTTAGTCTTGGGAGGGTGTATGTGTTGAGGAATTTATCCATTTCTTCTAGATTTTCTAGTTTATTTGCATAGAGGTGTTTGTAGTATTCTCTTATGGTAGTTTGTATTTCTGTGGGATTGGTGGTGATATCCCCTTTATCATTTTTTATTGCGTCTATTTGATTCTTCTCTCTTTTCTTCTTTATTAGTCTTGCTAGCGGTCTATCAGTTTTGTTGATCTTTTCAAAACACTAGCTCCTGGATTCATTGATTTTTTGAAGGGTTTTTTGTGTCTCTATTTCCTTCAGTTCTGCTCTGATCTTAGTTATTTCTTGCCTTCTGCTAGCTTTTGAATGTGCTTGCTCTTGCTTTTCTAGTTCTTTTAATTGTGATGTTAGGGTGTCAATTTTAGATCTTTCCTGCTTTCTCTTGTGGGCATTTAGTGCTATAAACTTCCCTCTACACACTGCTTTGAATGTGTCCCAGAGATTCTGGTACGTTGTGTCTTTGTTCTCATTGGTTTCGAAGAACATCTTTATTTCTACCTTCATTTCATTATGTACCCAGTAGTCATTCAGGAGCAGGTTGTTCAGTTTCCATGTAGTTGAGCGGTTTTGAGTGAGTTTCTTAATCCTGAGTTCTAGTTTGATTGCACTGTGGTCTGAGAGAGAGTTTGTTATAATTTCTCTTCTTTTACATTTGCTGAGGAGTGCTTTACTTCCAACTATGTGGTCAGTTTTGGAATAGGTGTGGTGTGGTGCTGAAAAGAATGTATATTCTGTTGATTTCGGGTGGAGAGTTCTGTAGATGTCTATTAGGTCTGCTTGGCGCAGAGCTGAGTTCAATTCCTGGATATCCTTGTTAACTTTCTGTCTCGTTGATCTGTCTAATGTTGACAGTGGGGTGTTAAAGTCTCCCATTATTATTGTATGGGAGTCTAAGTCTCTTTGTAGGTCTCTAAGGACTTGCTTTATGAATCTGGGTGCTCCTGTGTTGGGTGCATATATATTTAGGATAGTTAGCTCTTCTTGTTGAATGGATCCCTTTACCATTATGTAATGGCCTTCTTTGTCTCTTTTGATCTTTGTTGGTTTAAAGTCTGTTTTATCCGAGAGTAGGATTGCAACCCCTGCCTTTTTTTGCTTTCCATTTGCTTGGTAGATCTTCCTCCATCCCTTTATTTTGAGCCTATGTGTGTCTCTGCACATGAGATGGGTTTCCTGAATACAGCACACTGATGAGTCTTGACTCTTTATCCAATTTGCCAGTCTGTGTATTTTAATTGGAGCATTTATACCATTTACATTTAAGGTTAATATGATTATGTGTGAATTTGATCCTGTCATTATGATGTTAGCTGGTTATTTTGCTCATTACTTGATGCAGTTTCTTCCTAGCCTCAATGGTCTTTAGAATTTGGCATGTTTTTGCAGTGGCTGGTACCGGTTGTTCCTTTCCATGTTTAGTGCTTCCTTCAGGAGCTCTTTTAGGGCAGGCCTGGTGGTGACAAAATCACTCAGCGTTTGCTTGTCTGTAAAGTATTTTATTTCTCCTTCACTTATGAAGCTTAGTTTGGCTGGATATGAAAATCTGGGTTGAAAATTCTTTTCTTTAAGAATGTTGAACATTGGCCCCCACTCTCTTCTGACTTGTAGAGTTTCTGCCGAGAGATCAGCTGTTAGTCTGATGGGCTTCCCTTTGTGGGTAACCCGACCCTTCTGTCTGGCTGCCTTTAACATTTTTTCCTTCATTTCAACTTTGGTGAATCTGACAATTATTTGTCTTGGAGTTGCTCTTCTCGAGGAGTATCTTTGTGGCATTCTCTGTATTTCCTGAATTTGAATGTTGGCCTGCCTTGCTAGATTGGGGAAGTTCTCCTGGATAATATCCTCCAGAGTGTTTTCCAACTTGGTTCCATTCTCCCCGTCAATTTCAGGTACACCAATCAGACGTAGAATTTGGTCTGTTCACATAGTCCCATATTTCTTGGAGGCTTTGTTCATTTCTATTCTTTTTTCTCTAAACTTCTCTTCTTGCTTTATTTCATTCATTTGATCTTCCATCACTGATACCCTTTCTTCCAGTTGATCGAATTGGCTACTGAGGCTTGTGCATTCGTCACGTAGTTCTCTTGCCGTGGTTTTCAGCTCCATCAGGTCCTTTAAGGACTTCTCTGCATTCATTATTCTAGTTAGCCATTTGTCTAATTTTTTTTCATGGTTTTCAACTTCTTTGCCATGGGTTCGAAATTCCTTCTTTAGCTCAGAGTAGTTTGATCATCTGAAGCCTTCTTCTCTCAACTTGTCAAAGCATTCTCTGTCCAGCCTTGTTCCATTGCTGGTGAGGAGCTGTGTTCCTTTGGAGGAGGAGAGGCGCTCTGATTTTTAGAGTTTCCAGTATTTCTGCTCTGTTATTTCCCCATCTTTGTGGTTTTTACCTACCTTTGGTCTTTGATGATAGTGACGTACAGATGGGGTTATGGTGTGGATGTCCTTTCTGTTTGTTAGTTTTCCTTCTAACAGTCAGGACCCTCAGCTGCAGGTCTGTTGTAGTTTGCTGGAGGTCCACTCCAGACCCTGTTTGCCTGGGTATCAGCAGCGGAGGCTGCAGAACAGCAGATACTGGTGAACAACAAATGTTGCTGCCTGACCGTTCCTCTGGAAGTTTTGTCTCAGAGGAGTACCCAGCTGTGTGAGGTGTCAGTCTGCCCCTACTGGGGGGGGTGCCTCCCAATTAGGCTACTCGGGGGTCAGGGACCCACCTGAGGAGGCAGTCTGTCCATTCTCAGATCTCCAGCTGCATGCTGGGAGAACCACTACTCTCTTCAAAGCTGTCAGACAGGGACATTTAAGTCTGCAGAGGTTTCTACTGCCTTTTGTATGGCTATGCCCTGCCCCCAGAGGTGGAGTCTACAGAGGCAGGCAGGCCTCCTTGAGCTGCGGTGGGGTCCACCCAGTTCCAGCTTCCTGGCTGCTTTGTTTACCTACTCAAGCCTCGGCAATAGTTGGCGCCCCTCCCCCAGCCTCACTGCCACCTTGCAGTTTGATCTCAGACTGCTGTGCTAGCAATGAGCAAGGCTCCATCAGCGTAGGACCCTCTGAGCCAGGTGCAGGATATAATCTCCTGGTGTGCCATTTGCTAGGACCATTGAAAAAGCACAGTATTAGGGTGGGAGTGACCCGATTTTCCAGGTGCCATCTTCACCCCTTTCTTTGACTAGGAAAGGGAATTCCCTGACCCCTTGCGCTTCCCGAGTGAGGTGATGCCTCACCCTGCTTCGGCTCATGCTCAGTGCACTGCACCCACTGTCCTGCACCCACTGTCCTGCACCCACTGTCCAACACTCCCCAGTGAGATGAACCCAGTACCTCAGTTGGAAATGCAGAAATCACCTGTCTTCTGTGTCACTCATGCTGGGAGCTGTAGACTGGAGCTGTTCCTATTCGGCCATCTTGGCTCCCAGTGATTTTTAATAATTGTATTTTCTTCCATTTTTATTAGAATTCAGAACATATACTTCTTGGTCTTTTCCAAAAATGATCTGTGCCTAATGTTAAAGGACAGCAGAGTCTTCCTCCCCACAATATACCACTTTGATGTAAGGATTATTTTGAGTGGAAAGCAATTGAGAAGAAGCAGATACAAAAACAAAATATCTGCCCTCTTCCTAATTGCCTAAAAGCAGGGCATTAAGTAAACAAATGTGTCTCTTCCTCCCCATTTCTACCAGGTATAACAAAGTTTGATCACCAGAGATGATCTTTATCAGCCTGGAGATGGCACCAAAGGAATCCACATTAAAAAATTTACTGACGAGGGGCTGGGCATGGTGGCTCACACCTGTAATCCCAGCACTTTGGGTGGTCAAAGTGGGCAGATCACCTGAGGTCAGGAGTTCGAGACCAGCCTGACCAACATGGAGAAACCCCATCTCTATTAAAACTACAAAATTAGTCTGGCATGGTGGTGGGTGCCTGTAATTCCAGCTACTCGGGAGGCTGAGGCAGGAGAATCGCTTGAACCCAGGAGGTGGAGGGTGCAGTGAGCCGAGATTGAGCCACTGCACTCCAGCCTGGGCAACAAGAGCAAAACTCCATCTCAAAAACAAACAAAAAAAATTACTGACTAGCCTCTATCTATCATCAGTTTCCCACACATTTGCCACCTCACAATTTTCTGCCGTTAGAGACTCAAGGTCCTTCTGCTTTATGTTGCCAGTTCTCTAAAAATGTTTTGTTCTTTGTTGAAGACACCACATAAGCCACCATTCTAAGCTACCTCTTTGAGAGTTAGTCTTTCCCTGAGTTTTCTCTCAGGTATGTATGAAAGATACATGTTAGTAAACCTCTGTTTGTTTTTCTCTTGTGTTAAAATAAAAATTTTAGACAAATTAAATTTAACAGAGTTTAAGTGAGCAAGAAAAAATACAAAAACGACTTGTGAATCAGGCGGCCACTGGGGCTGCCACATGGTGGGATAAGATTTATGAAGAGAAAATGGAAAGTGACATGCAGAAAACAGAAGTGAGGTTCAGAAACAGCTGAATTGGTTGCAGCTTGGTGTTTGCCTTATTTGAACACCATTTAAAACACTGACTGACTGTGAGTGGTTGAAGTATGACTGCCATGATTGGCTGAAAGTCAGCTGCTATTACAGACACATTCCTCTAAGTGAGGTTTTCAGTTTGTATATGTGCTAGGTTAGGTTGTGATTCATACATAAGAACTCAAGTATGCAAATATGGAGGCTTTCTCAAGCCCGACTTTGGTTTGATTTAACAATTTCCCTCCTTTAGGTCAGCCTCTCAATTTTAGATATTAATCAAAACTTCAGACATTGGTGCCACTCTCTGTCACCATCATAGATAACTTATTTGGTCTCAGTATGAAATTCACACACCTTCTTTGGTCTCAGTGTGGAATTCACATGTCATAGTGTCACACCAGTTGAATAATTCTTTATGTTCTTGCTGATCTAGTCAAAGTAAAATCATAAGACCATTCAATACTCAATGGATGGCTAAATACAAAACATTTAAGACTTGAGAGGATACAGTGTTACCAGGGGGACTATTAAAATTACTATCAAGAGTGTAATATCAAAAAACCAAGGTGTACTTCTTAACCAGATTTCTTATGAAATTAACCAAGTCAAATCAAACAAGTCAAAGTTCAGCAATATAGGCAGTTCAGCAATATAGGCAGTTCAACAGTCTTTGAGTCTAATTGGTCATAGTCTTTGTTCAGGGTGTCATGGTAATTAAGGACCATCATCCACTGTAAAATGTTCTGATTTATAGAGGTACCCATTTTTGTTGTTAACCTGGTCACACAAGTTATAATAACCTGGAGACCTACCAGAAGAAATATAAAGATAAGAAAACGCTGGAAAACCCCAGCTTGCTATCCACCATTTACAATATCTACAAACCAACTGTTAGTTGTTCCCATAAACACATTCTATGTTCCTTTCTCTTGGAAGAGTTCCTTAATTTATTTGGTGGCAGTGTCTAAGGAAAGAATAGTATCTACCATTTTTTTAATTAAGCCTTCTGTAGTAATAAAATCAGGGGAAAGATAAGTCCAACATTAGGTTTTGTTCAATAGCAAACATAAGGCCCCAACTTAAGCTAAAAGGAAATATAAAGCTGCAGGATGTGTTTTTGTGGAACACGTATGGTATCATTCACCTTTCAGAGAGTGGCTCCTGCCCACCTCAAATCGTGGGAAGTCTGATTGGCTATAAACTTCAAGATTTCTCTCAGTTTATGAATTAGCTTTAAATTCTATACAACTAGTACCCCACTACCACCAAGAGTGAGTCCCCAGGAACCACGATGGAATCTCTCCTCAGTAGAATCTAATTTATCTTTCATCTATTTCAATATTGGTGCTAATTTCAGTTATTGACTGCTTTGGTTTCTGATCATAGGAGCTATTACAGGAATTCTCACGGGAAGCTATTTAAAAGGCAGGAGTGAGCCAGACCAAATAGCAAGATCCAAACCAGCAAAGAGGTAGAATGAAATTCTGTGCAGACCAAATATAGTCCCTAACGGATTGGAAAAGAGGGCCATCTAGTTGTATTTGAGCAAGGGTTAGTTAAATTTTTCACTCTTGTTCTGCCTAGCTCCTGAACAAAGTCCAGTGGAAAATTTACTTTTTTGTGGCCCTTTCATAAAATGTTGTAAGGATGTATAACCATATTTAGTTAAAAAAAAAACAGGGGGATGGGGAGGGGGACCTACTGGATTTAATCTAGTGACTTTCTATGAGCGATTACTTGTACCCACATGGATAATTCCCAGGTCTTGAGCGTGTGATGCCAGGAAGCACAAAATACATTTTGCAGACATTACTTGGATAGGTTTGCTATATTTGGTAATGATCAGGTTATTAACTATAAAAGACAGAATGCTGTTTCTAGTGAGTACTGGAAAGCAAGTAACAGTGATATTGAGAACACCAAAGATAGCTTTCCACTCTTGCCATCTCACAGTGAACGTCATTGAGAATGCAGAGAGGCATTGGTATCAGAGGGACTGTTTCCTAATTTTTTGGCATTAGCCCACAAACCCAACAATTGTTCTAGTTTTATGCTAGAACACAAGCTTGACCTACAGCCATCCACTGATTATGGCCTCATGAATTTTCCTGTAGGAAAAATAAAAGAATTAGGGCAGCAGAAAATGAGGGAAAAAGACAAAAGTATAACGTCTTCATGATGGTACAGAAGTCTTGATCTGTGAACTTGAGAAAGCTGTTAACATTTAAGATGCCATCTACTTCTAGCGAGAAATTTCCATGGTCAGCTTTACCTTAAAGTCTCCAACAGGAGTACTGTTCCAAGAATCTGAAAGGGCTCTTTTGAATTGTAATGTGGACCTGGGATTCAAGGCCTTCATTGCAGTGTGAGTGGTGAGAAAAACTTGATATGGTTCCTTCCAGTAGGGGTCAGGGGCAGTCTTACTCTGATGTTATTTCCAAAACACCCAATCCCCAAGTTCTAGACCATGAAGTATTTGGTTGTCCTCAGATGGTGGGTCATGTAAAGCTTTTTTTACCTGGTGAAAATACACTTTAGCATAATGCTTAAAGCCTTGCAGCATTTAATCATATCAGAGTTTAAGAGAGCAAGGAATGTGTGAGCTTTTATTATTAGGGACATAGGTTTTCCAGTGACTGTTTCCTAAGGGCTCAACTTACAATTTCTAGTCAGAGTGGATCTGATTGTCATTAAAGCCAATAGCAGTGTCTTAGGCCAAGACAATGCAATTGACTCAGTTAGCATTGCCAATTTCAGTTCTAATATGCCATTTGTTCTTTCAACCTTTCCAGAAGACTGAGGATGATAGAAACAATGATAATGCCATTGTGTTCACAATACATTCTTTAATTGCTTTATAAATTGCCCAGTAAAATGAGTTCCCCTACTGCTAGAGATTTCTCTAGGAATGCCTCTTAAGGAAACACATTTTCCAATAATTTCTTAGCTACTGTTACAGCACCAGCTTTCCTACATAGGAAAGCCTCTACCAAACAGGAAACACACAGACTATTACAAGAACATACTAATATCCCACTGAGAGTGGCAACTGAATAAAATCCATCTTTAATTGTTCAAATAGCCCATCTTACGGTAGGAATACGCTACCTGAAGTTTTCATTGTTTTCCCAGGATTATGAGTTTGACAAACCAATATATTGGTTATGAACCATTTTAGAAATGTTAGCACAGTAACCCCGACAATATCTTTTCATAACTTGTATCATTTTGTCTGTTCCATGATGAGTTGTGAAGTGCACAGCTTTTAACAATAGAAGCTTCAAAGACTCAGGAAGGAGCAGGTGGCCATCTGGGCCTTCTGTGAGTCCGTGCTTAACAATGAACCTTTATCCTTTTTTAACAATGAATTTGTGTCCTTTTAGATATCACTTTTGTTTTTCCAAATGAAGTGCATTATACTGTTTTCTAAATAGGTCATCATAAGGAAGTTGACTTGGATCGATCTTAGGAGGTTGATTCAGAAAGCATATCCTAACTGTTGCAGCACTAAACGATTGAGCATAAAAACCTACTAGAGAATTCTCTTTATGTTCAGGTTCAGTTTTATATGCATGACCGTCAATCTTAATAATGACAGTCTGTGATGGTAACAGGATAGTAGAAAGGAGTTCATCCACGTGGAGTCTAGTTTTGATGGAGGTCCCACTAGAAATGAGAAACTTTTGGTGTTTCCATAACATACCAAAATTGTGTGCTATGCCAAATGTATATCAGCCATCTGCATAAATATTTACTGACTTGCCCTCAGCTATATGACAAGCTCAGGTGGGAGCAAAAAGCTCCATGGCCTGAGCTGACTTAAATTGAGGAAAAGCTCCCTTCTCTCTCAACTTATTTTGGGTAGCAATGGCATACCCTGCCCAATATTTTCCTTCTGAATTTTTGGCACAGGGCTCATCAACAAAAACTTATGATTATCCAATGGTGTATCTCATAAATAAACACAAGAGGCAACTATTTCTGATATTATCCTTACAAAATTGTAGTCTTCACCATCATCAGAGAGGTGTAATAGAATAGCAGGGTTAAGTATGTTGGAGAATTTTAAAAGGAGATTAGAAAGAGATTAATTTAACAAGATGTTGGTCTACTTTCTGAAAAATACTGAGTTTGGTTGGCATGTAAAGGACTTCCCACAGTATGTGGGACTTGCAAATTAAGTTTATTCCCTAAAATCAGCTCAGATGAAGCTTCTATCAACTTGGCTGCCACTGCTTTTAAACAATTAGCATGTACCTTCACTACTAGGTCTAATCGAGGGCTATAATATGCAATGGGTCTATGTTTTCCTCTATGTTCTTGGATAAGAGCTCCTAATGCCTGATTGTTACATGCATGGACAAACAAGGTAAAGATTTAGCATAATTTGGAGGTCCCAAAGCTGGAGGCTGTTGTAAGGCAAAATTCATTTGGTTAAAATCCTGCTCATGACTGTCTTCCCAAGGTAAAGGCTCTGGTACTGTGTTTCTAGTGAGCTCTTAAAATGGTAAGGTCATTCAGAAAAAAATGCAAGACTCAGAACTGGCAATATCCTGCAAGTCCAAGAAAACTTCTTGTCTTCTGGTTACAAGCTGAGGAAAACTTTAAATAGTTTTATTCTTTCAAGCAAGAGGGAAATCCCTTCAGCGATCAAGTCATAATGGACTTGCTCTTTTGAAAACTGAAGTTTTTTTCATCGAGCCTTATGACCCTTATGTGTGAGTTGCTGTAAAAGGTAAATTTAGTCCATTTTATAGCACTCTTAATGGGAGAGCCTAAGAACAGATCATATATATACTAAGTAACAGCAGAATTTTGAAGAAACTGTAGGGTTATTAAGTCCTGAAGCAATACTGGGGAAAAATACAAACGGCCTTCAGTAAACCCTTGTGACATTACAGTCAAGGTGTACTGCTGGTTTTTCTAAGTAAAAGCAAACAAGTATTGACTCTATTTATGGATTGAAGTGCTAAGGAAAGCTGAGCAGAAGTCTCTGACCTTCCTGTACCTGAATATTTATATGTTCTGCTAGGACTTAAAAGGTTTCTATTATCATTTTTTTGAATAAGCTTTCTACTTCTTCCTTTTTCACAACTGTCTTGAATTCCAGTCACTCTTAGATTTGTTTTTGTTTTGTTTTGTTTGAGGTTATTCTCTATATCTTGTAGGTATTCTTAATTCCTTCTCATTATTTTTCTTTTTTCTCCTCTGTGTATTTTCAAATAGCCTGTCTTTGAGGTTACTGATTCTTCATTCTGCTTGATTCATTCTGTTTTTGAGAATCTCTAATGTATTTTACAGTTCAGCAAATGTATTTCTTGGTTCCAGGATTTCTGTTTGATTTTCTATTATTATTTTGATCTCTTTCTTAAATTTCTTTGATAAGTTTCTGAATTGCTTTTCTGTGTTTTCTTGGAGTTCCCTGAGTTTCCTTAGAATTGCTATTTTGAATTATTGATCTGAGAGCTCACACATCACCATCTCATTAGGAACAGTCACTGGCTCCTTCCTTTGTCTGTTTGGGAGGTCATTGTTCCTTGTTTGCTGTTGCTTCTTGTGGACATACAGCTATAGTGTCACATTGCAGGATCAGTTATTTTTTCCAGTTTTCACTGTACAGTTTGTTTTGCTCTTAGAGGGTATATTTACTTGGGGTATGTTTACTAGAGTGTGTTTACGTAGAGGTTCTTTGCAGTTTCCTATTGAGTCTCCTTAATCCTAGACCACTGCTTCCTTTATGGGACTACATGGCACCTTAAGCTTAGGTTTGCCTCAGTTCTCCCAAATGTTCAGAGCACTGCCTGTCCCATATGGGAAGGGGGTCCCAAATGGGATACACCTGCTCTATGTAACAAGGTTGGCTGGAGGTTTGTGCCCAGAAGACCTATGGAGGGTGCCTCCTACAGCATGGTGCTGCAGAACAGCTATTCTGATTTGAAATCTCCTTTGGCTGAGATAAAAAGCAGAATTCATAGGCTGAGATTGCTAGACTCACCTCCCGATTTTGTCTCTAGCTGCTCTTTGGGATTTTTCTACCTACAGGCACTTGCAATGCTTCCTGTGGGTTGAGGCAGGAACAGTTTTCTTGTAAGAGTACCCAAGATGGTGGGGAAGCTGGGTGTCTGCCTCAATGTCACTTTTTCCAGAGTAGAAACCGTAAGTCTGAGAAGAATTTTCCATGTGTAATCCCTGGCAGATTGGGAGAGGGGCGTCACGGATAGAGAAGTCACTTTCTTTTACTCTCTGCTTGGAGTTTTGCACTTCTTTGTGGCCCTGGGGATCATCTCAGCCTAATATTCGAGTTCTGGGATATTGCTGGTGATAATCTGGATGCTGGATATTTAGTTTTTTGATGGGAAGAGTGGAGCCAGAATACTTCTACTCCATTACATTTGTGACATCACTCCTCCTGAGTAGAGGTCTACTACAGTGAACCGCTTCAAATAAGCAGGAACATTAGACAATAAAGTATTGGGATTTGCAATTACAGGAAACCTTGGTATTACAATTGTATTAATTAACTGTAAATCTTGAACAAATCTCCAGCCTCATTCATTTGGCTTTTTTTTTTTTTTTTTGGCAGAGTTTCATTCATGTTGCCCAGGCTGGAGTGCAATAGCACGATCTCGGCTCACTGCAACCTCCGCCTCCCAGGTTCAAGCAATTCTCCTGCCTCAGCCTCCCGAGTGGCTGGGATTACAGGCACGCACCACCATGCCTGGCTAGTGTTTTGTATTTTTAGTAGAGATGGGGTTTCACCATGGCCAGGCTGGTCTATGAACTCCTGACCTCAGGTGATCCACCCGCCTTGGCTTCCCAGAGTGCTGGGATTATAGGCGTAAACCACCATAACTGGCCTCATTTGGCTTTTTAACTGGTAGAATTGGAGCATTACAAGAACTGGTACACAGAATTATGTCTTTTTAAAAGTAAATCTTTTACAGTTGGTGAGGGCCCCTGAATTGCTTCAAGTTTTAGTGGATATTACAGTAATTTAGGCAAAGGTTCAGAATGATCCACTTGAATTTGTATAGGTTCCATACTTTTAATCCTCCCTATATCAGTTGAGGAAGGGGCACATAACATTAGGTGTTTTAGAAAGGTTAGATATGTAACAGACCTGAGTTTCAGTCTTATCAATTTCTGCTTGTAGAGAGCATAACTCTCCTGCTTCAGGAGAATCTGGAAACTATGTCTCCCTCTGAGTAGAATCATATATGTTCTTTTAGTTTTGAAAGTCAGTCTCACCCTAGCAAGTTTATTGCAGTAGTATCACATGGTGAAAAGGTATAATTTTCTGAAAATGGCCCCAAAGTAAGTTGAATGAGTTGATATATGAAAATCTCTTGAATTTAATTTGAAACCCCCACCAGAGAAATGACGTTTTTGCTTCAAGGGATCTGATGGCTTAATAAAGTGGAGTTTATGGTACATAAGGTGGCTACAGTATCCACCAGGATGTACAAGATTCCTTATTTATTTTAACTTGTTTCTCCATATTTATGTAAGGGTATTATGTCAGGGGCAATTTAACAGAGAATGCTTGGAGCCTAATAAATGTTGATTATCATCATTAATGTTAAAATCTCTTGGGCTCATTCTAGGAGTAAAATGATCTAGCCTAAAGAAAGGAGGCTTATTGTAGACTAATATAAAACCAAGAAATCTCTTTCCACATGTCCTTCTTGTTTGCAATGAAGGCAAACACCTCAGGATAAAGAATTTCTTGTTCTAGGACCTGTTGGTTGTGCTTTAAAATAAAAATGAGAAGGTCCTGTTTGCCTCAGCCCCTGTAACTGTTGTAATTGAAGAGTCATAATTGTTAGCATTTTGGATATTTTTTTTGCTCCAGAGTCCTCTCAAAATGTTCAGCTGAGGCCACCAGTTCATACCTGTAACTCTCCATCCAGGTTTATGTTTCTTAATTAAACAGGTAAGTTCAGGACGAAGTCCACTTACAAATAGAGGAGTTAGTATCATTTCAGTCCCTGCAGGAAATACTTCTTGCTGTATTTGGAGTCCAGAATATTTTACAAACAATATTTCTAAGTAAGTTATGTAATCATAAAATGATTCATACTTTTTTTTTGTCTGCAAGACTGTATGATGAACCAATCAACCTTTGGTGGGAAAATCTTAGGAATTAAATATAAATGGTTTTCAGCAATTTTTCTAGCTCCTTTTGGCCTTTCTTGTGAGGAAGTTTTGGAGAAGTCTAATACATGCCTCAGATTTATCTCATCCCACTCCTGCCATCCGTTTTTAAGCTTCACCAAACGTCAATATTTTATGAATACATTAGTAACGGTCAGGGAGTCATGGATTATAGACTCCTATGAGGATTCTAAATTCTTCAGTAAATGACTGAGGATTTTTCCCTTGGGTTAGTCCTTTACAACGTCTCTAAGATGAGTTTTAGACCATGAAGTAAAAATGGTTACAGCAGGAAAACCTGGCTGATCAGAAGGTTTTACTAACTCCTCTTTTTTCATCACCTTCAGGATGAAAGGATAATGTGGCAAAAAGGTTAACGGATTCAGAGTATTGAGATAGAGACGGATAAAGGGAAGGAACGGCTGAAGTTAGTTCAGTAAGACAACAGTCCTCTTTTATCATGTCCCTAAGCTGTTGCTTAAGCTTTTCATTTGCTTTTGCAAAGAATCTTGGAAGGAAGCAATTTCGATTTGTTTAGCCTCTTAGATGTTTCTGCATCCCATTGTTTTGTGTGGGTTTTTGATCTCCTTCTTTCTAATATGCCTCACAATAAACAATTTTATCCAACTTGAAATGTTACTGGTAATATTTCTTAGAATTCAATGTAATTCTAAGTTGTCTCTTGTAAAATTAACTCATTTTTCTGAAAATGCACACATTCTGGGCCCATAAGTTTTATAAAAAAAATTAGATGCAGTCCCAGAAGGTAGAGTCTTAGACTCCCTGGATTGAGATAAACCCATTATCCAAAAGGTATCTACCCAAACCCTTAGGCCTCTCACTGAATCCAGTCTTGTTAATGATTTAATTCAATTCAATCCTGCACCCAGTCCAGTCTAAATATTGTTCAAATAAATTCAGAGAGCTCAAATCACAAATTAGTGGAGCTCGGAATTCAAAAGAAAATTCACTCATGATCTCCAGTTACAAACAAGAGAATAGTGAACACAGCTGGCTTCATGGGTACTTTGCCCGGTTGCCTAGTGTTCCTAGGGCTCACTGGTGTTTTACTTCATATCCTCACTTCTGACATCAAATCTGTTAAAAGAAGGGCTTTAAACAAATTAAATTTAACAGAGTTTAATTGAGCAAGAAAAAAGACAAAATGATTTGCAAATTGGGTAGCCCTCAGAATCAGAAGAGATTCAAAGAGACTCAGGCTGCAACATGGTGTGATAAGATTTATGGACAGAAAAAGAAAAGTGACATACTTAAAACAAGAGTGAGGTATAAAAATAGCTGGATTGGTTACAGTTTGGTGGTTGCCTTATTTGACACAGGTTGAACAGTTGGCCACCTTTGAGTAGTTAAGGTATGGCTGCTGTGATTGGCTGAGACTCAACTGTTGTTACAGAAGCATTCTCCTAAGATAGATTTTCAGCAGAACTCATATAAGAGTATGGAGGCTTTCTAAGGCCAAATTTTAGTTTGATTTAACACCAGTTAATGTGTCTTCTTGTTACAGGGGTCCCAGTCAAGAATTAAGAAGGACGGAAAGGAAAATTATTTTTTCCACTTCTATGTTGAAAAAACTCATTTAATATTTATAGCATTACATCTTGCCAACTTCTTTGTTATTCCATCCTTGCCAAATTCTGGTGTCTAGCATTAGAATTAACTTCCTTGGAATATTTTTAAGAGCTGGAAAATGAAAATGTTTAACTGTATTATATTTCTTAACTTCCTCAAACTCTAGAGCAGTCTCTTCAATCTGTGATAGAAATCAAGAATTGGTTTAATAGAATGTCTCCCAAACTGGCATTTGCAAGATATTAATAGGTGTTTCATTAAGAAATGGGAAATGTAAATTGACCAGAGTTAATAAGCAAGTTTTCATTTTATCTATAAGACTTCCCAGTCTCTTTAATATGTTCTCATAAGTTGTGACTCTCCAGAGAAAGGACATATGTCTCCATACTTATTTTACAATGAAACATTGCTTAGCTACACCTATTAATTCCCAGAATGTTATTTTAGGAAATATCATTCTGAGAAACACTTAGCTAATGAATTACTCCAGCTTAAAGATAGTTCCACAAGTCAGCTTTAGGAGTTGAGTTGAGCTCCATGGAAATTTTTCCTTCATCCAACAAAGAGCATACTTAGCCAAAAAACAAATAGCAATTTAAAAAAAGAATTATATGGATCATGTAGCAAACATCACTATAGGTAATGCTTTCAAGATGCCAAAAAAGAAAATTTAATCATTACTTTCAAAGAAAGACAGCCACTTTATACAGGTTTCTTCACTTGTTGAACACTTAGCATTGGCATATCTACTCTAACAACTTAAAAAAGTGTTCACTCAACATTTACTATCCAAGTGAAAAATTACTTCAATGATTCTGCATATGCATGCCAGAAAAAACATTTTAGTGTCTCGAAAAAGCCTTAGTGAAAAGTGAAAAGCCTTAGTCTCAACTGTTCTCCAGACAGGTTTGGGACTTAGCATTTTTTGATTAAAACTTTTGTGCATTATCACTGTCACCTCCCCTACATCACTAAGAGAAAAAGTTTGTTGAAAGAATAGAAAAGTATAAAGGTCTTTGAATAAAGCAGGTAAGTCTAAGAGATGTGGGAAAGCCCATATATTAGAAGAAAGAGGTGAATAATGAGACACATGAAGAATAAATGTGTAAAAGACATACGCTTGGCATGCATTTGTTTTCATCTGCCAAATCTACGATTTTTTGTAAGCATGAAAAATTTTAAAAGACATTTGCAATTTTGGTTGGTTCCAGAAAGCTTTACTGTGTTTCATATGTACACAGAATGATTTAGTCATTGTTTGTGTGTTTTGGGGTGAACTAGAAATACTTTATAATTTCTCCCATTTAAAATAATGAGATATAGGCTACCACTATTCAAAAATTTTATATCCAAAATATTTGCTTAGATTTGGATAAAGAAAGATGCCTGAATATGTATTTCAACTATTCATGGAATAAGCAGATCAATATACGCCAAAAGAAAGGGTTATACATTTTCCAAGTAGATGCCTGGGGAATCTGTGACCTTACTCTAACAATCCTGACATTACTCGAAATATTTGGAACACCTATTAAAAAATCACCTTTAGTTTCTTACATAGACTTTTAAATCTTCTAAGTGGTGATAAATTTTCATCATTAACAGTTTGATTTTGTTTGGAAAATCAGAGCCAGATCCGGCAAATAAGGTAAATGATCTTTCCAAGAAATGGTATTTTGATCAACTGTAGTTTCCCTATAACGTAAAGGCACCAAATTTCATGTGTGTCTTATAAACTGCTTTGAAATCAGTAGGACAGAAGGAATTTCAGAGTGTTTTAATTAATGGCATCATCATAAGAAAAGATACATCTTTTTCCAAAATGAAGTGAACAATAAAACTTTTTCGTTATGAACTTTTAAATTTGGTTATTCAAAATTGTTCTCATTACTTTTTTTTGCATTTTGTTCAAAAATAACTTGTCAATGTCAGTAACTTGTCAATGGCAACTTAAGGCATACTTCTAAACAACTGGCTACCTACCTATTTTCATCCAAATGGATTATTATCTATTCCAGTATTATTTGGGAGGAGAGACGAGGACTTTGTCTGCTCTGGCTCTCTTCTATTTACACAGCAAAGAAAAACCCTATACACCATGGAATACTATGCGGCCATAAAAAAGAATGAGTTCATGTCCTTTGCAGGGACATGGATGAAGCTAGAAGCCATCATTCTCAGCAAACTAACACAGGAACAGAAAACCAAAAACCATATGTTCTCACTCGTAAATGGGAGTTGAACAATGAGAACACATGGACACAGGGAGGGGAACATCACACACCAGGGCCTGTCAGAGGGGTGGCAGGGAAGGGGAAGGAGAGCATTAAGACAAATATCTAATGCAAGCAGGGCTTAAAACCTACATGACGGGTGACAGGTGCAGCAAACCACCATGGCAGGTGTATACCTATGTAACAAACCTGCACATTCTGAACTTGTATCCCAGAACTAAAAGTAAAATTTTTAAAAAAGAAAGAAAAACCCAAGAACTGTTGAAGAGAAGACAGGGTTGGGGGAAAGCGAGGTAGCCAGCAGGTATTATTGAACTGTCATTTGATGTACAGGTTGGTCAGATTCTTAAGACAAAGATTGTTTCAGAATCTCCCAATACCTCCCAAAGCAGACAAAACACTAATGTCTTTCAATCATAATATTTACCTTATTTGAATTCCAAGCAACCTTAAAGTTACAGTCCTTTTGACCCCAACAATATAGCAATGGCATTTAAGACACCTGGCTTCCAGTTTCAATCCTGACCCTATGGGTGAGGCCTTAAGCCCCTTGGGGCGGAAATTTTTAACTGTTTTGTTTACTATTAACCCCAAGCATTTAGAATGTGTACTTTGCAGGTGTACTTGTAAAAGAATGCTTAATCTCCCTTATCTGTTATTTGATAATAGTTTCCTTATCTGTTAAATGCCAATACTAGCTTAGACTAGAGATTCCAACCATACGGATGTGCTTAATGATAAGCCTCATGCCTCATCTTTTTTTTCTCTCCTCCCCTTTCCAGAGGCAGAAATCCCTCCCCAAATTATACCAAAAGGCAGATGGTCAGCTGTCTCTTCACACCTGGTTACCGTCTATATTATCAACAAGCACATAAACTCAAGATTTTCCATAAATGAAAATAAAGCGGGTAGAAACTACCAATTGCCCACTGACTATTCTTTTCTTCTCTCTTAGTAACAGAATTCCATTTCATAGAGACCACAATATGTTCAGCTAAAACAACCCAACAAAAAATATTTTCCAGTCCCACTTGTGGATGCTGGAGTTATGCAACGCAGCTCTGGCCTAAGAAATGAAAACAGGAAGAATCCCTACAAGAAGAGCAGAATTAGCTGATAGTACCACTTTTTGCTGGAAACATGGATACAGTGCTGAGATGCTGGAGGTGGGACAGCCATTTGCAACCTCAAGTAGACCAGTAAGAAAGGGCCAAGAGAAGAACTGCCAGTGGGAACCCCCAGGAAGCAAACACTGAGTCAGAAGTAAGACTGGGAGAGCTTTATTGTGAGTGTAGACGCAAAAAGCAAGGTGGGAGTAGGGATGTGGAATAGGATTGGGTGAGAAAAGTCTTTAGATTACAATGCTGATTTGACATTTTGACATGCTGGACCCCTATGACTTCAGCAGAAACAGCACCATGTTTAAGAGGCCCAGGAAGAGACCTAGAGCCAGTGAAGAATACATAGTGTTTGTTGAGGGAACTTACATACAGGGTGGTCCAGTGGCAGTGGGCTGGAGAGAACTGCAACCACTTATTAAAAGCATGCAACTTATACAGCATTTTCACTTAGCAGCGTCCACCTGGAAATCTTCATTTAATCTAAAACAATGGGCCTCGATCCCCTGTATGGCCTGCATTCCACAGGATGGGCTGAAGGCTCAGATGTCCCTCATAGACAAGGAATGAATCTCCAGGTTGGCCACACCCAGATTCTGTAGCTCCCAACTCTGAACGTGCATTCTTCTTAGACCATATGGTCCTTCTCAGGGTATGCTTAAGTTATTGCTGTCAGGTTCATCTGCCGTACAGTGTCACTCTTTGGATACACTTAAGTTATTGCTGTCAGGTTCATCTGCCATACGCCTTTATGAAAAGAAAAGCGGAAGGAGGCAATACTGAGCAGGAGGAGCCTTGAACAATGATGCACATCTAACAAAATTTCAGCAAGCTCAATAGGAACCTCCAGAGCAGAGGTTGCCCATTAGAGGAGGTCTGCATTTGGCAGAAATGGCCATGGCGATGCCCAAGTGTCCCCTGCATGCTCTGTCATTGCTTGGGAGCTACCTGAAAAAAAGTGTGGCCTTGGATCAAAAGCTGAGGCAGATTCTAAAGGCACTGAATTTGGGGGCTGTCAAGATGGCAAATTCTTCCTCGAAGAAGATCCAAGCAGCATACCTCCATAGCCAGGGCTACCACCACAATGAAGCTGATTTCTATCCTTGAGCTCAAATTACTGCCAGCAACCCTACCATCTCTGGCTTCCTATTGTGCAAGAAAAAATAAACCCCTAATTTGTTTAGTTCTAGGTACTGGGGTTTCAGTTCTCTGTGCTTCTATGAATTATTAACCCAGATTCTTTCCACTGAGTCTCTAGTTAATAGTAACTTAGGTGTCTGGGGAGATGCATCCATCATTCGGGGCTATGAAGGCTCTATGCAGTGAATAATAGCATGGGAGTAATGCTGCAACTAGGCAAATATGAACACCAGTTTCCCAGGAGAACTTAGTTGTGACAGCAACTTAAATAATTTCTTGCAAAAACAGAAATAACAGGCTGAATGAAGGTCGGCTTAGAGGGGTTGATGAATTAGTATTAGTGCAAGAATTTTTGCTAGCGACTCCCATTAAAGACATTACACTTTTCTTACTCCTGGGTGTTTAAATGTGTTGTCAGTGAGTGAAATTGCTAGAAATCTGACTTCCAGATAGCTTTAGGAGGCATACTTTAATTGCTCTGATCTTCATATTTTTTCTTTATAAAATGAGGAGGTTGGATTATGTACCACTGAAAGTATTTATAACAGGGAATTTAATGCACAGAATGAGTTACACAGGTTACAGAAAAGCTGAGAGCCAAATGGGATGATGCAGTAACTCAGACATTACCAACGAAAGGAAGCCAATACAACCACTAGGCTGGAGAACAAAGAGGGAAGGTGGTATTGCTGGAGTTCAGGAGATTCTATCATCCGACAAAGCCTTGACCCATGCTGGGCCTGTACAGTGGGAGTTGGAGCCATGGGATTAATGTGCCTGCTGCCAGAGAATAAGCCCAAGGCAGAAAGGAAGAAGGAGAAATACCCTGGCTTCTCCCTTCTGCTGTATCCCAGCCTCCCTCCAATCTCTAACCAGTGCCTCCTACTGGCTACACTAAGTGAGAAGCCAGCTAACACAGGAATTTAATAAACAACAGCCTTCACGGCTCAGCCCCTTTGTGAAAAAACACAGCAGGGAGAAAACAAGAAAAGTATCTGAGGACAAGCAGGTCCTAGACAACCATAGTCTAGATCAGAGGCACTGACATTTTTGTAAGTAGCAGGTCATATGAAAATAAAAACACAAGTAGGAGGGCTGCTTGAACTGATGATAATCATAGTTAGAGAAGATCAATGATTGGCATATAAATATGGAATTTTACTCAAATATAAGGCAAATGCATACCAAAGCTTATTCATATTCGCAATCTATTCATCAAACGGGTCTGGTATAATTTTAGCTGAATTAAATAGTTCAAAATTATGTAATTAACAAAACTCATTTCCATCCCATCTGTAACATGAATCCTGGCAGCAGCCAGCTATACAACAGGAGCTAGTTTATATGCACGCTCTTGTTTGGTCATTTTTTAATTGAACCAAAATTTTCAGGCAGCCAGGACCCAAAGATCAGGCGGCTGTGCTGGTCTGAGAGCCTCTTACTGGCCAAGACATCAAGATTCCTTCTAGTTGCAATGGTCGCCATTCCTCCAGGCTAAGTAATGGTGCCTGGACCATACACTGAGGGAAGGCTTCCAAGAGATTGAAGGGAGGAGGTCACACCTGGTCATGTCAACATTGTCAACCTCCACCAGGCCACAGAGCACTGATTCTTGGTTGGGAAATTCTTTAAGCCCGGTTCCTACAATCATGCAAACAATTCAAAAGGGTCCCGGAAGAGTTAGAAGAACTTCCTGGAGCAGTAAGCACTTACCTATCTCCAGCCCTTTTGGGGGTCAGACTTCTAAAGTGAAATCTTTGGGTGTCAAGAAGAGCTAAGCCAAAACTAAAATTCCACACCGATTCTGTTCATTGTTGGGTTTTGTTTCTTGAGAAGCCTGCTTGACACTACACATCAGCCAACGTTCTGAAAGCATGCAGTTGAGGCATGGTATTTCTTTTTGTTTTATATATGCATCATTTTTTATGTTCCCAAAAAAGCATATGAATTAAAAATTATCTGCATAAACATGAACTTATGATTTTTTCTATATGTCCAAGGACAGCATATAATTTTATGAATAAATGAATGCCCCGTCCCCATCCTTCAGGTTCTACCCCAAAAAAGCTCCTCCTCTTCATCCAGAATTCCAGCCTTGAGATGACACAGCAACTGTGGCTCCAGGAGGGCAATAAACACCCATTAGTGAGATCACAGGCAAACAAATTTTCTTTGTGCCTTAAAAAATATAACCTCATGCATCCCAGTGCGCTGAACACAAGAATTTAGAAACAGTATTTAGGAGTAAATACTGTTTGGCCAATTGTCAGGTTAAGGAGAGAAATCTATAAATCTGGGAAAATTAATTTGAGAAAGAGTTGTTTTTGTTTTTTTAAGGAAGGCATTTATTTAAAGCGACATAAGAGTCTGTTTACATTTAACATTTTAATAGTTGGAAGGTTAAGATTTTGAATCAAGAATTATTGCTATTCAACCAGAAGCAACGGATTCTGTTTTAGTGAACTTCACCCTCTCACAGGTATTTAAGGAGCCTGGTATAATGTCAAGCAATGAACATTTTCCTGAAAGGTAGCAAAAGACATAAGAATTAACTCTAAAAGATGGCACTGTGTCACAGGAGAGCAGCCTGCCCATCCACCCTCGGGGGAGTTAAAAAGGCAGAAAGAGCAGATAGTGCGTCTGAAAGGACAAAGAGGCACCTTAGGACTCAAATTTCACGAAAAGTTCACTCTGCAGAAAAACAAGAAGCCAACGCCGATGACAGGACTTCAGGTTGGAGTTCTGCAGCTGATTTCTCTCTGTTCTTTTTTCCCTGTTCTTTGTTCCCTTTTCCTCCCAACCTCATTCTCTTCCCTGCAGGATGTAGGTAATTAACAAGTACCTATAGATGGAAGCTCTTGTAGTCATCCCTTAATGGCTTTTCCAATTGTGAAAGTTAACAAGAATCTGGAGTTTTTTAAACCAGTTCAACATATGGAACAAAAAAAAAGAAAAAAAAAAAACACCTTATTCTTAAGACTACTGAGGATGGCCTTTTCACAGTTAAATGTGTTGTCTTCAATCTTGTGCTGCTATTTAAATAGCTTCTTCTACAGAAAATTGTCTCTTTGGAGAAAGTGCTGTGATTACCCCTTTGAGGGGTAAGAGAGCACTTTAAGGCAATTGATCTCAAAGGGAGTACAATATTTCAGCACCCAAAAGTAAAAGCACACACTACCTTTGACAAAGACAGCTCCAGTGTGGACACAGGGGAGGAAGCCTGGTTCGAAGAAAACACAAGGAGGAAAGTCAGCATAAAAAGGCACTAAGCACCCATCTTTGTACCAGATAGGAAGTTAAAATACATAATCTCATAAGGCAAAAGGAAAAACTTAGGGTTGTCAGACCCAACTTTCCCAACCTAGGTGTCAACGGTTTTTTTTACAGTAGATGTCCTCAGCAATGGGGCCATATTGTATTCACCTGGGAGCTTTAAAAAAGAAATCTGATGTCTGGTTCCGTGCCAGATCAATGAAATAAAAATATCTGACGTTAAGGGGCAAGGCTTGGGAAGTTTTTTAAAAACTAGCAATATAGAGGAGGGAGGGATAAGATCCACTGGACTCCAGTGCCTGCCTTGATCCAGCAGCTACATCAGGGGCACTTCTGGTGACAAGGAATTGACTACCTTCATAAAAATTAATTCCTTTTCTATGCAGCCATAAAAAATGATGAGTTCATGTCCTTTGTAGGGACATGAAGGAAGCTGGAAACCATCATTCTCAGCAAACTATCGCAAGGACAAAAACGCAAACACTGCATGTTCTCACTCATAGGTGGGAATTGAACAATGAGAACACATGGACACAGGAAGGGGAACATCATACACCAGGGACTGTTGTGGGGTCGGGGAAGGGGAGAGGGATAGCGTTAGGAGATATAGCTAATGTTAAATGACGAGTTAATGGGTGCAGCACACCAACATGGCACATGTATACATCTGTAACAAACCTGCACGTTGTGCACATGTACCCTAAAACTTAAAGTATAATAATAATAAAATTTAAAAAAAATTAATTCCTTTTAAAGACCATTCTAAAATCATTCTCATTACTAAAGGTTTTCCTTATGTTGTGGCTAAACCTGCTTTATTGTAACTTTCGCCAATTTTTTCCTAGCTCTGCCCAAGAAATCTACATGATACATTTATCAAATTTGGAAATGATATAAACCTGGAGGAAATTTTTTGATAACACAGTGAACAGTCTGAGGGTTTTTGTATTTTTTTAATAAATAAAATTTATTAAATAAAATTTAATAAAATAAATAAATAAATAAAATTTAATAAATAAATAAAATTTAATAAATAAAATGTAATAAAAGTCTGTATTTTTTTAAATAAAAATCTAACAGATATCTACATCCTACCTTTTACTTAGGGCTAAGAAACAACTCACCAAGAGAGGATGGGAGAGAAAGGTCTTTAGCAGCATGAGTTACATGATCGATTTCCAGGGTAGGGATGGAGGCTGGGTGGGTTGTGACGTGGCTGCTGAAACCACCCATGTTTTCCCAGCCTGCATTCACAGATGTGCCATCTTCAGAAGAGGGACGCACCAGAAACATACTTTCAGTAGGGTACTAAGGTGACCATACTTCAAAAGAGAAAAAAAAAAACAGAGGAGAATGAACACAATGGTGAAGGGTTTTGAAAGATTTCACATAAAGAACTGTCAGGTGAAAGGCAGATGAAAAAGAAAATATTAAAATGAAGAAGAGGAAACCAGTACTTGAGTATATACTCAGTGACAGATGTCTTTTATACATTAATTCAGGTAATCATCAGAACAGCCTCTGGGGTTACCTAATTATCTAACAAGGAGATGTTTAAATGGCCTAAAGAGATAAAACCAGGAAGAGGTGGGTGGGCCTGAAGCTTAAAAGAGACATATACAGCTTCATCTCTTTTCTTCTTTTGTTTTTGTGTCTCCATTGGAGAAGGGTAAGGCAATTATACTCCTCAATTAGTGGGACTCAGTTCTTTGGTTAATGCAGAACCCGTTTCTTAATTATTCATTACTTCCTTTGTTTTTTCACATGCCTATTTGTTAAATCTCTATGCCCCACTAGCATATTCTTTCCTCTTCACAGGTAACAATATATATTATTTGTATTAGTCTGTGTTGCTATAGAGGAATACATGAGGCTGGATAATTTATTCTTTTTTTTTTTTTTTTTGAGACGGAGTTTCGCTCTGTCACCCAGGCTGGAGTGCAGTGATGCAATCTCGGCTCACTTAAAACAGAGGTTTATTTGGCTCACAGTTCTCCAGGCTACACAAGAAGCCGGTGCCAGCTTCTGCTTCTGGTGAGGGCTTCAGGCGGCTTCCACTAGTGGTGGAAAAGGAGAGCTGGTGCACGCAGAAATCACATGGTGAACAAGGAGAGGTGCCCTGCTCTTTTTAACAACCAGCTCTCAGGAGAACAGTGAGAACTCACTCACCATGCCCCCTGGAGGTCATTAATCTGTTTATGAAGGATCTGCCCTCATAACCCAGACCCCTCCCACTAGGCCCCACCTCCAACACTGGATAACAAATTTCAACATGAGATTTAGAGGGGTCAAACGAACCAAACCCTAGCATTCTTTTATTTGCATATGTTCTTGTAGAAATTTTGTACGTAATATGTAAATTTTCTTTTCATATACTTTGCCATTTTCCACTAGGATTTCTACCTTTTTCTTGTCATTTTAGTTATCTGTGTGTTCTAGGTATTAGTCCTTTGTTGGCATTAGAAACTTTACTTACAGACTACTGACATTCTAATCTTTGTAATAACATTGCCCAGATATAATCAAAATCAACTTTTCTTTCTTATGGATTTTACATTTGAATTATTATTTACTAAATCTTTCCCCATCTTAAAGTCACAAAGATATTATCCTATATTTTTCTTTATTTAACTGTACAGTTTTAAGTTTTACATGTAGATCTTTAATTCATCTAGAATCCACTTTTATAATGTGGTGTTATGATAAGATCCATCTTTGTACTCCATTTAATGAGCCTGTTTTTCCATTAGCATCTACTACAAAATCCTTCCTCTCGCTGTTGACTTATGGTGCCACCTTCCTATTATATAAACTTCCAATCAATATGAATTCATTGTTGAGCTCTCTATTCAGTTTCAGTGATCTATTTGGCTGCCCTTGCACCAATATCACACTGTTTTTATTGTGTACCATGGCTGCTTTGTAGCATGTCTTAATATCTTCAAGGGAAAGTTACCCTATTTACTCTTCTTTTTTCAAAACTGGCTTACTACGAAAAAACTCTAGAGATCTGCCATACAACATTGTGCTTAGGTTAGCAACATTGTACTGGACACTTACAATTTTGATAAGAAGGTAGATCTCTTATTCACAATAGAAAAAAAGATTGGTTTACTATTTTTTGACTTGCATTATTCTGTAAAATTTTATAATAAATGCCATCAAGATCATCAAAAAAGTCCAACTGGAATTTTTATTGGGGTTAAATTAAAGATTATAGAAGAATAACATTTATTGCATAAGTCATCTTATCCAAGAGCATGAAATGTCTATTTATTCAGATTATCTACTATGTCCTTTATTTATATTTTAAACTTTTCTTCACAGAGAGCATGTATATTCTTGGATAAATTAATTCCTAGATTAAATCTGTCTTGGAGGACTTCCCATACATGGGCTGATACAGAAATGACATCAGTATGACAAGCCTCTGGTTTGTGTGGATTTTTTTCCCAGCACATTAATATCATGTGCTACCCAGCAACAGCCACTGTATGTGAAAAAGCTAGCCCAGCTGCCCTTTGACCCCTCCAGTCAAGACCCCTTACTGTCTTGGTCGTCCTCCATCTGCTTCAAGTACCTGTTGTGTAGCAACCAGCACCTTCATGGCACTTGGTGGGTAACCTATGCCCTCAAATTCTGAAGTCCCTGTTTCTTCCCAGCCAGTTGATGTTCACCTTCCCATAGTAGCTCAATCTGTTCATGTTCTCAGGGAACACCCCCAGGGAAGTAGATTTCAACTCAGTCAAAGAAGGACTTTCTGACCCAGCTGTCTTGAGAGGGAGCAGCTCCCAAGTAGTTGTGACCTCACCCCAGGGAAGAGGACATTCACTCAGCCTGGTCAGAGAGAAGCAACACCTGCAGTGGCCCAGAAACCGACATGGCGATCTCTGCAGTCACTTCCAACTCAGACATTTGGTAAATAATCATGCTCCAGGTGTCTCTTTTCATCTCCAAGCCTCACATGCAAAGATGCACTCTTCTTCTATGTGCCTCAGTTTCTTCTAATCAGGAGGCACCAGTGTGATATTCAGTCCCCACCCACCACACTCAACCACACTCACATACCTGTATGACATAGATGCTATCCCAGCAGCCTAAATCTCCAATTCTGAACACATAGAGCTCTCATCTGCTGGGCAATGGCGAGTGACAGGGGAGAAGGGAAGGACCTGGCACCTTGTAACACATCTCTAGTCACAGTGAGCATCAGCATCATGAAGGCTCCAAGGTCCAGCTGGTGCTGAGGGAGCCACTCATCTTGGCAGAGGGGCACACCCACACACATTGAGAATCATATTTATTACTCTAGTTCCCTAAAATGTGCTAGACAGTTTTTATTATCTTTCATTTTTTGGCATATCTGAGTTAGAAATGAACTGTTCCTTGAATGTTTGTTAGAACTTACCTGTAGAACAATCTGATGCTGGGGTTCCAAGGAGGGGAACCCCACTGGGGTTCAATTTGTTTAAATAAATTGAAATACCATTTTAATGTATTAATACTTGTGGTTTTATTAGTTCTCTGTATTTGTTTTAGAAAATCAGTCACGTGTAATTGTGAAATGTTTAGAACTAGCCTCATAGACCATAAAACTCACTATTTTCAACTGTGCAATTCAGTGGGTTTTAGTATGTTCATAAGATTGTGTAACTATTACCACTGTGTAATTCCAGAATATTTTCTTCATCCCAAAAAGAGATCCTACATGCATTGTTCATCAATTCCCATTCCCTTCTTTCCACCAGCCCCTGGCAACCACTCATCTACTTTCTGGCCCTATGGATCTTCCTCTTCTGGATAGTTCACATAAATTGAGTCATACAGTAAGTGGCCTTTTATATCTGGCTTCTTTCACTTACATAATGCTTTCAAGGTTTGTCCATATTGTAGCCTATTTCAGTGCTTCTCCCTTTTTATGGTAGGAAATATTTCATCGCATGGATATACCACATTTTGTTTACCTATTTATTGTCAATGGACATTTGGGTTGTTTCCCCTTTGTGGCTATTATGAATAGTATTCTATGATCATGCATGTTTAAGATTTTATGTGGACATATGTTCTTAATTCTCTTAAATATATACCTAGGAGTCAAATGGCTGAATCATATGGTAAATCTATATTTTTTTACTATCAATCTTTTCCACAGTGGCTGCATCATTTTACATTTCCACCAGTAAAATGAATAAGGGTTCCAAATTTTCCACATTCTAGTGGATATGAAGTGGCATCTCATTATGGCTTTGATTTGCATTTCTCTAATAACTAAAGATGTTGAGCAGCTTTGTACATGCTCATTGGCATTTGTATATCTTCTCTGGAGAAACATCTATTCCAACTTGTGTCTATTTGTGTTTTTATTGTTGAGTTATAAAAGTTATTTATATATTCTGAACACCAGACTTCTATCAAATATGGGATTTGCAAATATTTTCTCCCACTTTCTCAGTTTTTTTACTTTCTTAATAGTTTCTTTTGAAGCGCAATTTTTTTAAAAAAATTATGAAGTCCAATTTATCTATTTTTTTATTTTGCTGCCTGTGCTTTATTTTGCTGCCTGTGCTTTAGGTATGGTATCTAAGAAATCATTGCCTAATCCTAGGTTATATTGATTTATGCCTATGTTTTCTTTTTCTTTTTTTTTTTTTTTTGAGACAAAATCTGGAGTGCAGTGCTGGGATCTTGGCTCACTGCAACCTCTGCCTCCCAGGTTCAAGCGATTCTCCTGCCCCAGCCTCCCAAGTAGCTGGGACTACAGGCGCCCACCACCACGCCCGGCTAATTTTTTGTATTTTTAGTAGAGGCTGGGTTTCACCATGTTACCCAGGATGGTCTCGATTTCCTGACCTTGTGATCTGCCCGCCTCAGCCTCCCAAAGTGCTGGGATTACAGGTGTGAGCCACCGCTCTAAGAGCCTATGTTTTCTTTTAAGTGATTTGTAGTTTCAGCTCTTACATTTAGGTCTTTAATCCATCTTGTTTTTAATTTTTGTGTATGGTGTGAAGTAGGGGTCCTACTTCATTCTTTTGCACATGGATAAACAGTTGTCCCAGCATCATCTGTGAAAGAGACTATTCTTTCCCCATTGATTGTACTTAGTACCCTTGCCAAAAATCAACTGGTTTCCACAAAAAATAAAAATAAAAACGGTTTATGAAAAACCAGTTATAGATGTATGGGTTTATTTCTGGACTCTCAATTCTATTCCATTGATCTGTATGTATATCCTTATGCTAGTGCCACACAGTTTTGAATTCTGTAGTTTTGTAGTAAATTGTGAAATCAGGAAGTGTGAGTCCTACAACTATATTCTTTTTTTGTTTTGGTTATTCTGGCTGTCTTGCATTTCCATATGAATTTAAGGATCAGTTCTCCATTTCTGCAAAAACAGTAGCTGAGATTTTGATAGGAGTTGCATTGAATCTGTAGACCAGTTTGAGAAATATTGCCATCTTAATAATATTACCTTTCAGTCTATGAACATAGGATGTCTTTTCATTTACTTACGTCCACTTCAATTTATTTGAATGATGTTTACTAGTTTGCACTGTACGAGGCTAGAAATTATTTGGTTAAATTTACTCCTAAGTATTTTATTCTTTTGTTGGCAGATTTTAAATGAATTTTTATTGATTTTTTAATTGATATATAGTATTTTGAGGACACATATATTTTGATACCCGTATGTAATATGAAATGGTCAATGAAATTGTTTTCTTAATTTCATTTTTGGTTTGCTCATTCCTACTGTATAGATACAATTAACTTCTGTATACTGATCTTCTATCCTGCAACCCTGCTAAACTCATTTATTAGCACAAATAGTTGAAATGAAATGAAAGAACCTGTTGCAGAGAGGTGTGTTAAAATCTACAGCTACAAGTCCTGATTCATTATTTCTGCCTGAAATTCTGTCAATTTTTGCTTTTATAGCTATGTTATTGAGAGTATATGTTTGTGGTCCTTACAGCTTCTTTTCTCATCATTGGTTTACCAGAATATAACAACCCCCTCCGCCCTTAGTTTTTGTTTTGACAAATATGAACACTGTGACTCTCTTTCATTGTACATCTTTTTCCATTCTTTTATTTTCAAACTTTGTACTTTTTAAGTGACAGAGTTTTGGTTTTTTTTAAGTCACATTTGAGTCTATTGTCTTGTAGATGGTTAGCTTCAGCCATTTACATTTACTCTAATTACTTACACATTATGATGTTTCTTTCATCTAATCTAATAGTTACTCTTTATCATACCTTCCTTTATTTCTCTTTTCCGGCTGTCTTTTAAGCGTTAAGTTTTTTCTGCTGATAAAATATTAAATATCTACCTTTAGTTTTTTGTTTTCATTTTTGTTTGAGCTGGAGTCTCACTCTGTTGCCCAGGCTGGAGTGCAGTGATGCGATCTCAGCTCACTGCAACCTCTGCCTCCCAGGTTCAAGCGATTCTCCCGGCCTCAGCCTCCCGAGTAGCTGGGATTACAGGTGTCCACCACCATGCCTGGCTAATTTTTGTACTTTTAGTAGAGACGGGGTTTTGCCATGTTGGCCAGGCTGGTCTCAAACTCTTGACCTCAGGCAATCCATCCGCCTTGGCCTCCCAAAGTGCTGGGATTACAGGTGTGAGCCACTGCGCCCAGCCCTACCGTTGTTCTTATAGTGAATGCACTTAACCTAAGATTCATCATTCACACATTATTTAAACCTACCAATTTATTAAAGTTATCAAAAGCTACACCATCCCCTTCACAAGACAAGTACTTGTCTCCTTTTGTTTTCCAATGCCCACCATTTATTACGTTGTTATTGCCTAAAATTTTAATCTAGATTGTTACAAATATGCTTTTTCTCTTTCTCCCATATCTTTTGTAAGACATATACATTTTACCAAGCTTTTTTATTACTTTCTTCTTGATCTCTTGCACCATATTCTGAATGTGTTTTTCTTCTCACTTGAATATTTCCTCCCCAAATGTTTTCAATATACACGTTCACAATGGCAAACCATCTGAGGACTTGTATGCCTGAAAATATCTTTATCCCACTTTTGCATTTGGATAACAATGAATTTAAAGAGAGGGAATTTGATGAGGTCCAGAGAAGAATCCCAGGCCTCATAGAAACACAGCTGAGCAACTCCTCCAGAAAAGATTGTAATGTGAAAACTCTTAGGGAAGCACAGCACATCAGGAGGAGGCAGTCTCCTGAGATCATATCATCAGCCCTGCGAGTCTGGAGGGTCAGAAATCTGAGCGATACATGACCAAAGGCACAGGTCAGCACTGAAATATTTTTATCAACTATTCACCCCATTAGTGCTCTGGCATTCCCTGGATTTTGCTGTCCCGATGCTGCAAAAGACGTGCCTTTGCTACAGATTTCTTCAATAAATCCCCATTTTTAGTCCATGATCTTGAAGATATTCTTGATCCCTCTATACTTCATCTATAAAATGGAGGTATTATGCCTAAAGCATTGTCTTGAAGGTCGTATTATATATAGAAACACTTGGCTTATTGTTGAAATATTAGACCCTCTTCTCTTCAATTTTTATCCCACTTCCTGCCTTCCAATGTCTAAATCTTTTATATTCTCATTGCTTAAATATAATGAAGGTTTTGATCCCATACTGTAAAACACAAATATTTTGGCCTGCTATAGGAAAAGGTAAAGGTACCTTTACCTAGTTGGATAACTATATATGTGTGTGTGTGTGCGTGTGTGTGTGTATAACTATATATGTATGTGTGCATATATATATAACTATATATGTATGTGTGCATATATATATAACTATATATGTATGTGTGCATATATATATAACTATATATGTATGTGTGTGTATATATATGTAGAGAGAGGGATACGGATATGGATAGATAGATATAGGTATAACTATGCATGGTAAATATATATGTGTGTGTTTATGTTCTACAAGGTTAAAAACCAGCTCTCAGTTAAGACCTAGCCTTGTTTTTTTGACTACATTTCTAATTATGGTTTGTTGCTTGTCATTTATTTCTTATTGGTGTTGCTGAATGGACTTTTACCCTGAAGCTTCATTTGTTAAAAAGAACATTAACATAAAAGAATCTTTACTAAGAGCTCCAAGGAAGAAATATTACTCCATTTTTTTTCTAGACATCTAGTAGCAGAAAGCATGTATTTTATTCAAAAAGATTCAAAAGACTATTGCTTATAAAAATGACATGAAAATCTGATTTATGTTTCATTTCTAAAGCACATGATGAGAATAAGTCACAAAGTGGACATATGAAGAATTGAGGAATCCCTTCTTAGTCCGTGTCTGATATTATATCCAGCCTTCTAAAAAACAATTTGTGTGTTCACTATTTCAGAGCAGTCATGATAGGGAATCAATTCAGCCTAAAAGGATGCTCCAGAAGGAATAATTAGTTCAGCATTTAATATACATAGAAGGAAAAAAGTCATTTTAGAAAATTAAGTGCCCCATATCCCAAAGGCAAAGCATCTACAAAGTGATATTTTTAGTTTTAGATATGGTTTCTCCTTTATACAAAAAGCCTCTCATTTTCAAAAGCTTAGAGTTTGTCTTGAAGTCAGGTTTTCTTGTTTATTTGCCTTTACTTTTATATCCTTTTTATTCTGATGTTAACCTGTAGTCAAATAGCTTACTATTGTTCCCATGAATTTTTCCTTGGAGAAAGGGAGAGAACATTCTTACCCATTACCCACATCACAGCCACTTAATAAATGCTGGGTTCCCTGATGAAGAAAAACATTCATAAAAGTCCATATTCCAGCTGGAATTCCTTACATTACCAAATGAATCAACGTGAATGTGAAGAACAACATTACGTGTATAATGATATGCAAGAGGGGTTTCATATTTAATCCTTATGCCATCAGATTCCCAACCATGGACCTGTAATATAACTGATTCAAGGGTAAATGACTAAAAATCCCATTACTCTTTTCTACCGTTAATGTTGTCTATGAGCTGGTACGGAGATAAAAATGTGATTTCTACTAATGGAAACTGCCTCTACTGAATTTCAACAATTTGATGGTAATCATCCATCCGTATGTAATTTTATATGCTTCATTTTGATATAAAATTTTATTTACTCTCATAGAATAAATTCCCTTTTCATATTATCGACTTGATTACCATTAGTCAGGTCTGTGTCTTGGTGTTTCCCAGAATTACTCTTTTCCCCTTTCCTTCTTAAGCCAGTACTTTCTTTCTTAGGTTCAGAAGTATATTATTATTATTATTATTATTATTATTATTATTATTGTAAAATTTCTAACTCAGATGAAAGCCTAATGAAGAAAAATATAATCATGCTTTCTAAAGGCAGATAAAACTGCTCACCAGGTCATGATTCCTCTGTAGCACAAGCCTTTTAAGAGTTCAACACTAATTAGCAATTCAGTAAGTCCCTGAACATCTTAAAACATCTCCAAAATCATAGGGAGGGGAGTGTCTGATATTAGCTTTCACCACTGCAAATACTTTAATAGCTTGTGAACAATTCAGAGAGGCTACAACGTGGCCTCAATGAGCTCATGCCTGAAATGGGGACTGTAGAAGGACAGGAATAAGGATAAGGCTAAGACTGAGAGAAGATAAGGCTGAGACTCATGTCCTGTTTATAGCCAACTTAATTTATCCCTTCTCATTTCAAGCCACTTACAAGTACACTTAAAATATAACTTAGGCTCTGTTACAGTCTTTGGCACAAAGGACATTTTGTACCAGGCACTGTTATTTTGGTCATGAAGCAAAATTATGTACAGAATACCTTGTGTCTAATCCTGTATGTAAGATAGCTCAGGTAGTAGTCATGGGTAATCTTTATTTAAAAAGAAAATCCTGTCTGGAACTAAAAGTAGATCTGCCATTCAACCCAGCAATGCCACTACTGGGGGGTATCTACGCAAATGGAAAGAAGTCATTATATAAAAAAGACACATGTACCCTCATGTTTATAGCAGCACAATTTGCAATGGCAAAGATATGAAAACAACTTAAGTGCCCAGCAGCCAACGTATGGATAAAGAAAATGTGGTATATAACACCATAGAATACTATTCAGCCATGAAAAGGAATGAATTAATGTCTTTTGCAGCAACTTAGATGGAGTTGGAGGCCATTATTCTAAGTGAAGTAACTGAGGAATGGAAAACCGTGTACCTTATGCCTTATGTTCTCACTTCTCAGTGGGACCTAAGCTATGAGGAAGCAAAGACATACAGAGAAATATAATGGACTTTGGGGACTCAGCATGGGGATGTTGGGAGGGCGCTGACGAATAAAAGACTACATATTGGGTACAGCATACGTTGCTTGGGTGCTGGGTGCACTAAAATCTCAGAATTCACCACTATAGAATTCACCCACGTAACCAAAAACCACTTGTCTCCCCAGAGATACAGAAATTTTAAAAATTCTTTCTGAATTATCTTCTCACAATAAACACAACTTGTTAAGAGAGTATCAAAGCACATTAACAATAACAGTTAATTTACAGCAAAGAGCAAGGATTTAAGAACACAAGCACCAATATTAGGAATCATAGCTCAGCTGTTTTATGTATGCAATCCCAGTCTCTAACACAACCAGAGAGAAAAACTCAGTTGTTACAATATCCAAACGAGGTGACCATCCGAGCACCTAAGTACAAAGAGAACATGTGCCGGCCTTCCTAATTGACACTTGCCTTCTCCGAAGCTCTGAGACCCCCTCCCCAGTCGCATTTGGAGAGAGGAAAACTTCATACTCCAAAGCAATAACCTTTATTTCCATGGGCCAAATATAGCAAGGATCCTCCGTGCTTCAAAAGCACACCTCGGGCTTCCCCTCAGGTCTTCCTTGCCTTAGGCAAAAAGGGCCAGAGAAGTGAGAACCGTCTTTGTGAGTCCACAGAGGAGAGTCAGAGCAGCCTCTTCTGCTTTCTAGAAGAAAATCCAGGCACCATCCCCACCACCTTCTTTCCCTATCATTAGGAGAAGCTCTGAAATCGCCACTAAACACTTGAGGACTGATTAGCCTTCTGGGCAAAGGAATTCCAGTGCTTCGTTTCAACCAGTGTTTGCTTTTATACATTTCATCAATGATTGCTGATTAAAATGTATTCTCTCCTTACAGGCATTTTGCCCATCGGCAAGTAGATGAAGGGAAAATGTGTAGGGAAGCACTTAATGATTTTCTGGAGATGGAGGGGGAAATGGTGGGTGGAAGGCATGAGACAGGGGACGGTGGCATGCCATAAACACAGCTTGAGAGACTGGAACCCTTCCTTCCCCAGCATGACGATCCCAGCTTTCACGCAGGCTCAGTCTGAATGCAGAAACTGCTCCTTCTTTCCCATCCTCTCAGCCCTACCCACCCTAGAACTAGCTACCCACATGCCAGGGGCCTGGGCCAACTTGGACATCTGGGGGTCATTCTGGTTGTCACAAAAACTGGGAAGTAGCGCTGGCATTTCTCAGGCTTCCCTAGGTCACTCTGTCAATGGCCTTTGCTAGGTGACACAAATGCCGAGTGATTTCCCTAAATGAGGGGCTCTGGTAAACAAAATTGGAAAACATAGCTTAAGTCTAGGGCCACAGTAGGGCTTTTTACCTAAATCTGCTATGTCCTGGAAGTCAGGGTGTTATGGAAGCGAATTTAGTGTTAAATTGTAGATATCAAGAGCCTGGGTGATGGGAACCTAAGAATTATGCTGAGTAAAAGAAAAAAACAAAAAAAGAGCCTGGGCAGAACAGCCCTAAGAAGGCGCTATGGGAGAACCAGCAATGACTGCCGTCTTGAATACAGGGGCCATGACTGCAACCTCATATATGCATGGATTAGATCCATGCTTTGCATTATAGCATGCACACATATGAGGGGGCTAACTTTTTATTATGAAAATGTTCAAATATGCACAAAAGGAGAGAGAGTAGTATAAACAACTATCATATCACTTCAATGCTGTAAAATTCAGTGTGCATTTATATAACATGAGGTTTTTTTATGTAATTAGAACACCAAAATAGAATTTTTATTAGTATACTTAATAAAATTCCTTGATACCATCTAATACCTAGTCCATATTCAATCCTGAATTGGAGAGAAATGTTTTTATTTTGTATGAATAAAAGAAAAATTGATAATATTGAAAAATAGATTATAGTAATGCTGATTATAGATAATGAACAACTATCAAAGAGAAATAAAACTTAAACATTTGATTTGCTTAGCTGTGTAGAAATACCACCAATTAAAACAGTTTATTCAACTCCTTGCCATTTTTCCCCAGTGACCACAATTCACAATAACAATTATGCATGTCATTAAATGTGTGCCACATTATAGTTGGAATTAAATAAAGTGTACAAAGGTAGTACAGAAATCTGCTTGCAACTTTAAAAGAAAATTGTTTACCTGCAAATAAATTGCATCGACCTTGATAATCTATATTCAGATGCAGGGAAATGTAGTTGATATCAAGAATACAAAAATATTTGAACTTCATCAAACTCATGACAACCTTCTCTCATTATCTTTACAATGATATATTATGCTCTTAGGTAGGTGACAGAAATGCTGAGATGAAACTTCAGCACAATTACAGAAAATACAGTTGTTCTGGGATCTCTGAGGAGGAACTGTTTTCATATGAAAATGTTGGATCCTGAAAAAAGTTTTGCACCCTCTAGCTCATTAATAAGTCCTCATCCTCCTCCTCCTACTCCCTAAGCCCACCTCAATTTGCAAGACTACACATAGATGGGGGTTCAGAAAACTGAGATTCTATTCTGTGTGACCTTGAGCAAGTTACTTTTTGTGACTCAATTTGTCATTGGGAAACACTGATCAGAGGCTTTCTGCAATGTTATTGTACTAACTTCACAAGAAATTAGCACTAACTCCTTTCTAAATCTAAAAATAAAAAGGAGGTACTTGGATCAAAGGAAAAAGGATTAAACAGAAGGTGAGGGAGAGCTCCGTGCATGTAAGTCCCCATCCACTCTGGCAGTGGTGGTGGTTGTTAAGGTAGCACCAGACATTTGTTCTCATCCCTGCCAGACTTGTGGCCCCTTGGTTCTTTGGACAGATAATCTACTGAACTTAAGGTGCCTCATACACCTGCCCTGCTGGTCAACCAGACTAGCTTAGAATACCTCTGGGAAAACTAACCTCTGAAGTGTTGACCTCAGTTCATTAGTGAGGTCGTAAGCTTTTGCTAGATTCATATTAGCCTCTGCCTTCCACAAAGGGAAAGGAAGAAAGGCGGGAGAAAAGAAGGAAGGGAGGGAGGAAAGGAGGAAGAAAGAAGGGAAGAAGGAGGAAGGGAGGGGAAGAAGAAGGGAAGGAGAGAGGGAGAGAAATCAGAGCTTTGCTTGGAAATGGATTCTGAAACCAAAGCACTGGTGAACTCATTAAAGATTTGAAGTCTGACAGCTCAGCTTTCCCAAACCATGGCAGCTATAAAGGGAATATAATTACATTTAACAGAAGCCACCTGCATTTTGAAGTTGCCTAAATTTAAAGCTTCTGGGAGACTTAATTAAATTTAATGAAAACCATAGCAGCTAAACAAAGATCTATTGTAGCTCCCACTTTGTTATTCCTGAGCAAATTAAGTAGAACACATGGAGCCCCACCTTAGCTTTCACATTTAAACCTCTGGATATTAACGCCCAAAGTCGATAAATAAGGTAATGTTCTCTTTTTTTTATTGGCTAATAACATTGTCAGACTACTCATCTGTTCCTGTGCGAAGAAAGAAAAACACAACTAGAAGGAAAACGAAGAGGAGAAAAGAAGCAAGTACAGGAAAGTTATCCTACGTGTGAAATAGGCTATTACCCTAACTGACTTCCCACCCTTTGTGCCGCCTCACCCCAAGTCCAACATCTTCGGTGGCATTTCTTTCATTTTTGAAGGAACCGTATGTTATTTGTCATCGCAATATAGGTGCCCAGTTAATTCAGATCAGGATGGACATCTGTAAATTATAGCATCAAAATATGTGGGTCAACATGCCCCTGCAGTACTCTTAACCTAGACTATTTACTTTTCTTTTTATGATTATTTTTCGTTGTTGTTAACCTAGACTATTTATATATAGATACAGTGGTGATCCTTTTGACGGATTTTAACAACAGGCTGGTAGAAATGCAGTGCAAGCTGACATCAAGCAGAAACCCTTCTCTGTGACTAGGACAGGGAGAAGGAGGAGGTGATGTGGCCTTAATTGCCTGCCCAGAGGCCAACCAGAAAGTCCAAGACAGCACTCTCAAACCTTAATCAGCATTGGAATCCCCCGAAGGGCTTGTTAAAATACAGACTTCTGGACTCTATCCCCAGAGTTTCTGATTCAGTATATCTGGACTGGGACCCCAAAACTTGCCTTCCTAACAAGTTCCCAGGGAATGTTGATACTACTGATTCAGGGACTACATATTTTGAGGACCAGTGGTCTAAGACATAGAATCTCAGAAGTTTAAAAACCTGAAGCATTGTTTAGAAAATGGTTTGCTATTAGGTGAATCCCATCCAAAAGCAGAACACAGTGTTAAGAAAACTAAGCCACCATTGACATGAGGTAGGCAGATAATGGTTGAGTCTCCGAAATCTGCTCCATAGGTCAGGCCCTTCACCCTCACGTGGGGATCAAAGTCTCACCGTGGAAAAGGTGGACAAAACTAGGCAGGGTCCTATGGTCACAATCCACCTGCTGGAATCAATCAGGACCACAACCCTCGAGGGAATCAAGCTAAGGAACAGAGAGCCTCGCCTGGGAGCACCACCCACGAGAAGGATCTGACACATCTGCAGGTAGATTGGAACATGTGTTCCCTCTTCTGGTGTCAGACCTTTGACAACCAGAACCCACCCCCATCCCCACACAGACAAACTTATGCCCACAGTGTCCGTGTCTTGATAATTCTTGTGTAATTAAACTTTCTGAATTACTGAACTCTAGACTTATCTGCTTACATTTAGAGCATTGTCTGCACCAATTTTATAAACCATAAAGGACAGCTATCAGCTGCTGTTATTAAGACACTTCCATATTTATTCTCATTTGACTCTTAAAGCAACCCCATGAGATGGGCAAAGAGAACAGCCAAGAGAACAGATCCTCAGGTATTGGTATTGTACAACTGGCCCTGAGACCCAAGTCTAACATCATTTCTATTGGACCACATTTCCTCCCTTTTAAAAAGGATTTAGGAACCAGGTATGGTGTCTCAGCCTGTAATCCCAGCAACTCAGGAGGATGAGGCAGAAGGATCACCTGGGACCAGGAGTTCAAGACTGCAGTGAGCCATGATTGTGTCACTGCACTCCAGCCTGGACAACAGAGCAAGACCACATTTTGAAAAAAGAAGGATTTAAACCAACACTACAGAGTGGGATAAATTTATTCTCCCATTTCATTAAGCAAAATCCAAAATCAACAGAATATATCAGGAAACACATTTTATCACTGCACTGAATTTTCTAATACTCACGAAAGCCTACCTTCCTAAGACAAAACAGAGTTCTCCATCCACTGAGGGGACCAAGCAGAGGCTGCACAAACACATGTCGGGTACTTCAAAAAAACGGACTCAAACATTCATTGGGATGGCCCCGATGCATTTGAGTCAATTGGTTCTAAATCCTTTTCATTTCTCTGGTGGGCTACTCATTAAGAACAGACTCGAATTGCCTGTCAGCTTTTTCTGTAATTTTTACGGGTAAAATGTTTCTGTGGGCATTCTAATTTTAAAAGACAGCAAAAACTCCGTATTTTAGTTGCAACATTTAAAATAACAACAATGTATGTTTTCATACTTGCCAGTTAATTTTCATCAAGTTAAAGCACACAGTAAGATGTTTCCTACCAGAATCCATGGGTTTAAAATCCTGAAATTAGCATACTAGTACCTCGCAATCCCAGCTGTGTGTATTTCTTGCCTAGTGGTATCTTTACTATCTAAAGGTGCTTTCTTTCATCTTCTTTGAAGCATTCCTTCTCCTTTTCTTTCTATTGTTTACACTGTAAACTTAATTTTGTTTTGTTTTGTTTTTTGTTTGTTTTTTTTTTTTTTTTTGAGACGGAGTCTTGCTCTGTCGCCCAGGCTGGAGTGCAGTGGCGCAATCTCGGCTCACTGCAAGCTCCACCTCCTGGGTTCACGCCATTCTCCTGCCTCAGCCTCCCGAGTAGCTGGGACCACAGGCACCTGCCACCACGCCTGGCTAACTTTTTTTTTGTATTTTTAGCAGAGACGGGGTTTCACCGTGTTAGCCAGGATAGCCTCGATTTCCTGACCTCGTGATCCACCTGCCTCGGCCTCCCAAAGTGCTGGGATTACAGGTGTGAGCCACCGTGCCCGGCAACTTAACGTTCTTAAGCATCAAATCTGTGATGCTTATTAGAAAATCTTGCAAAATTTTTAATAAAATTATTATAAATTCTGCTTGTTAAACTCAAGTAAAAGTATAGGTACATTAATATTTTCAGTGGAAAGCCTACCATGCCACATAGACTTTGGAGTTGAGTGAGCTGGGTTTGATTCCTGGTGCCATTACATCCTAACTTTGTGACTTTGGAAAATTTTACTTTTCCGAAAATAATGACGAAAATTGCACATAGCTCATGGGAATAAAATGCAATAATGTATGTGCCACACCAGCATAATAGACAAAGCAGCATTTTACAGTGATTAGGCAAAAAGATTGCCTATATTCAGATCTCAGGTCTGCCACTTAATAGCAATATGATCTTGAGCAACTTAACCTCTCCAAACCTGTGTACTCATCTTTATAATGGGGGGGCAATTACATAATCTACCTCATAGGTAGATTATATTGTTGAGATGATTGACTGGGATAATACTTGTAAAACCCTCGACACAGGATGCTGCCAGTGGTGGGCAACTCAGGGATAGTATTTCCCTTTCTTGGCCTCCTTCTTTCCAAGCCACCTCCATGTTTCCTGCTCACTCTTTCCTACCTTGCCATCCCACTTTGCCTAGAAGGAAAAAAACATGTAACCTAGAGGCAGAATCCCTCATATAGAGAGAAACGTCTGTTTAGTTATCTACATGTTGACACCATCATCAGCTGTGAAAAGAAACACTCTGATGGCCTGGTTGAGAAACAGAGCTAAACACTTACGCATAATAAAGTGGGAGAAGTTGGGAGCTTCTGGAGGTATGGGATATGAGAAGGGCAGATGTGAGAGGAGTCTCTGGTTTGTGACTTTTCACCAGTGGGATTGGCCAAGCAGTTCAAAGAATTAGAGTGCAAACATCCTGCTAAGCTTAGCTGTACGTTGAGCCTAACACTTCAGTAATAGTCTAATACATATAATTACCTTACAGGTGTGGTTTGGTGGAAAATATCAATGAAAAAGAATGCTATTCCACATTTGGATTCAATGCAATGATGAAAGAAGGGAATAGCTGAATGAGGTGAGATGAGAGACTAATAACTTCATGAAATCAGAAGTCGGGGCTTTAATTTCTCATATAAGCAGAATAAGGACTCAAGCAAGCTCTTTTGATTTAAATATTAAATGAGAGGTGACGAGGAGGGCTAAAAAACTTGGGTTTCCACCACCTTTGCCCCACCAATACTGTTAACATGTTAATCATACCATTTTCTCCTTTTCATCACTTGCTTTTCATTATGTATACATATGCAGTGTAACTCTTACTTGATAAAGTAAAATACTTGATTTCAAAGCAAGGCTGAAACTCTAATGCTTATGGACTCCTAAAATCTTGAAATCAGAAGACGTTCTAGCCATGGCTTAGTGCAAGCTCTTAAATTAACAGCTAGGAAGCAGGCCTGGAGAGTGACTTTCCCAGTTCTCATGGCAAGTTGCCAGCAGCAAATGGACTTGAACTTTCAGCCAAGGGAGACCATTCCCTTCTTTAAGTGAGAAAGGGAATATATATAAGCCTAAACAGGTAAGGTAGCTCACAAAACTAGGGAGCTATTCCTAGCTGTCTGCATATTTTCTTGAGTTGAGACAGTCATTAATCCATTTTAACAATGGACAATCTTTATATTAACTCTACCAATTAATTATGTCAATACATTATTATATCAGATACCTTTATAACGATAAATTAATGCTCTCCTTGGAGTGAAATATCATGATGAAACCCATTCTTTGACATATAAAAGTGAAATTAAGCATGAAAACAGGTCCCACTGATCATCAGAACTTCTAATATCTTCATTTGCTTTCCTGTGTTTTGAGCTGATTTTCAGTTGAGTTGAGTTGAAGTGAACTTAGAAAATTCAATGCCTTTACAAACAATATGAAGCTCTGAATAATTCATTTCTGTTGTAGTTTAATTGTTGAATAAATGATTAGACTAATTATCATTGAATTTGTAAAATAAAAAGCAACTATTTTAATTTGGAGATTTGAAAACTGATTTTTTTTAATGGCTGAATGATAAAATCATAATTCTACAGCAATTCAGTGTGTTTATAATGGTAATTATTTTACTTTTAGGTTCCACAAAGAAAATATAGATAAGCTACTGTATAGAAATCAGAGTAAATAGCCCATGTCTCAGACCTGTAGCTATTATTCTTTAAAATAGTTATAAAATGAATTTAATTCAAGAGACAATTTATCTTTGCCAACTGTGATGGTTAATACTGAGTGTCAACTTGATTGGATTGAAGGATGCAAAGTATTGTTCCTGGGTGTGTCTGTGAGGGTGTTGCCAAAGGAGATTAACATTCGAGTCAGTGGACTGGGAGAGGCAGACCCACCCCCAATCTGGGTGGGCACCATCTAATCAGCTGCCAGCTCTACTGGGAGAAAAGCAGGCAGAAGAATGTGGAAGGACTTGACTTCCTGAGTCTTCCGGACTTCATCTTTCTGCCATGCTGGATGCTTCCTGCCCTTGAATATCAGAGTCCAAGTTCTTCAACTTTTGGACTCTTGGACTTACACCAAAGATTTGCCAGGGGTTCTCAGGCCTTTGGCCACAGACTGAAGGCTGCACTGTGGGCTTCCGTACTTCAGAGGTTTCAGGACTCAGACTGGCTTCCTTGCTCCTCAGCTTGGAGACAGCCTATTGTGGGACTTCACCTCGTGATCGTGCGAGTCAACTCTCCTTAATAAACCCCTCTTTATATATACATCTGTCCTGTTAGTTCTGTCCCTCTAGAGAACCCTGACAAATACGAACTACAAGATTTTATCAGTAAAAATACAAAATATATTGGTTTGCATATGGAGTGTAAAAGAGGGGGGGTGGAGGTCTAGAAGAGATGAGTCCCTGAGGTGTTGTAAAAAGACACTTAAGGAATGAAACCTTAATACATAAAGAAAGGCACTAACAAGGTATAAGCTAGGGGCACATTTTCAACTCTGCAAGGAAAGTCAGAAGTTTAAAATGTCAAAGATAAAGGACTTCTTTGGTCCAAGAATACCACAAATACCAAGAAATACAATCCTCAGCACTCTCCTGTTTCACCTTCAGTTAGATAATGTTCTATAATTCCAAAATTATGGAGTGAAAGTACAGCTAGCTTTTAGAGACAGCACTCTTCACAGCACATTCACCTTAAGGAGAGATTTTAAGACAAAGCATATTATCCTTTAAAATGAGGCTGAAAAGATATGTTTAGAGGTATCGCTTAGAATGCTTAGTAGAATCAACACAAACTAGGAGGCAGGTGACCTTGCTTCTTGATCTAACTTTGATACCTCTAACTCTCCCACTGTGACCTGGAACAACTCATTTAACTTCTCAGAGTTGCATTGCCATTTGCCAGATGGGATTTTTTAAAATTATCAACAGTAAGAATAGAAACCGATAATTCACATGCGAAGAAATGCATATTTCTTAAACAACTGTTGGAAAAGAATGTATTCTCTAAATAATTTAAAAATGCAACTTGAACCTGAGAAACCACCAAATGTCTGCTAAAGAGTAAGAATGCCTTTAAATGATCATAATCTTTAACAATAAAGTTGGATTCACTCATTCAATGCAATCAGCTGCTTAAAAGCAGATATTCTCTCTTCCTTATTTATATCTAAATCGCCAGGGCCTGTACACATTAGTTCAGTAAATATTTGTTCAATCAGTGCTAGCCATTGGTGGTGTTGAAAACTGCTGTTTGAGAATCAGTATAGCCACATGGAGCACGTATTTCTGGCATAGCCAACTAATTAAGCTTCAAGGTAAAGCATGAGAAAATGGTTTGTTTCAGTCTGTCCTGACCTGCCCTCATGTGCCAAACTGTGTATTCTTAACCAGGCATAGGAAAAAGAATAGAAGACTATTTTATAGTGTGCAGTGGGCCAGAAAGTAGTAGTACCAATCACCTCTAATATGCCAATCTGGGCTCCAAGGTGAAATCCTCTCAGTGTTCTGGTGTCCTCCCTTGGGACATGAGGGTGACCTGGGCTGAGGTTTGGTTGTCAGTGAGCCCCAACTTCAATTGACTGTTCAAAAGGGCGAAAGATTCAAGTCATTTTAGCACACAGAACTACCCATCTCCTTATAATATATTCTGTGAGCAGGACAGAATATTCTCATAGTGTCCATTCCCAATCAGAAGCAGGAGTCTCCTCCTGGTCCATCATCTGCACACAGAATCAGTGTGCTTACTTCTTGTCTCAGTTACTCCCACAGCCACCTTATTTGAATCAGAGGTCTAAGTCTTACTGCCTTTTCCTACTTGGACACAAAATTTAATAAACCTGGGAAATAAAGAATGCCTAATCAATAGGCTTTGACTTGTATAGGGTGTTACTTTTATTTTATGACAGAACTCACCATTCGTAAACATAAAAACACGTGGTCTCCAACAATTCCATTCCTAAATGTTTTAATCTAAGAAAACAATTCAGAAGTGAAATGTCTACAGCAGTATTTCCTATAATAGAATGTAGTGGTTCATAAATGTTGATCGGGATGAAAAGGGAAGATCCAAGACATTCTCTGAGCAACCAGTTGGAAAACCGAGTGGATGCTGGGGCTGGGGCCACTCACTGATCTAGGGAATGCGTAAGGGTAGGCAGGTAGGAGCAGGGCCACATCAGGTGCTGTGCCATTTTAACTGCACTGCTGTGGGAGTAGGATAACCTTTTCTAATTTTCACAAGGCCCTACTTACCTGCAGCGGGGAGCATGTCTTTTTAACACAAAAGAGTGCCCTGTGGCCTACAGGCAGCTCTGGATGAGAGGGAAAAAGTGTGCTTTCAGTTGTGGGTGTGTTCCATTTTTGAAACTCCTGAGGTATCTAGGGGAATTGCAGGGTAGGAAGTAGTGATCAGAACCGAGGTTTAGCTGGAGTTATAGAAATGTGGAGCCATCAGTGTGCAGGAGAAGCAGTAACTACCCCATCGTACAGGGCTATATCTTCTATCATGGCTCATTGCACCTAAGAATCATCAATTGTAAGATACAAACTAATTTCAGAGATGTGAGAATGTGAAAAAATGAGCATCTTAGAATTTATGTATATGATTAAGGGAAAGAACTGCTATTGTCCCTGGATGCTCTAAGTTTTTTTCAAGAGTGTAAAAATTAAAACGAAAACAGAGGCAAATCTCTAAATTTAATATTTTATTTGGGAATCACAGAATTGCAATTCAGGGCATACACAGACCAGGTAGTCTTCAACATGTCCAAAGAACGAAGAGAAGATTGGGAGTTTTATTAGAAAGATCAACGTTATGTACTGTTTTAAAAGAAATCTCATCAGCACTGGAGAAGCTTTTGAAAGCTGGCAAGCTCTGACTGGTGAGTGACGGTGGTAGGTACAACTAGTCTTAGAGTCACACCCAGTCATTTCAGCAGCTACAAGGTACAACTGCTCTTTGGGTTACAGCAAGCTGCTTCAGCAGCCAGGCTTGTGGAAAATTCAGTTCTTGGAGCAGGTGCTCTGTGCCTCAAGTGCTTTTCCCGCCTGCCCTCTTGACTCAGATTTAGTTGGCTATGACAAGAATGACACAATTCATGTTATCAACTTTCACAAGAGCCAAATAGAAAAGATATGGGAGGACTATTTGGAGGAACAGATGAATAGCTGGAACAGAAAGGAAGAAGAAGCCTTCAACTGCCCTTGGAGTATGTAGCTTCTTCCTAATTCACCTCACCTTTTCTGTGTTCCCCCTGCTGGCCATTTTTTTAAATTAATTGTTATTTTTATTTCAATAGTTTTTGGAGTATAGGTGGTTTTTGGTTACATGGATAACCAGGTAACCCTGTGGGTGAGTCTTTTATCCCTCACCCACCTCCCAATCTTCCCCTCCAAGTCTCTAAAGTCCATTATATTATTCTTATGCCTTTGTATCCTCATAGTTTATCTCACACTTATAAATGAGAACATATGATATTTGATTTTCCATTCCTGAGTTTCTTCACTTGGAATAATGGCCTCAAGCTCCATCCAAGTTGCTGAAAAAGACATTGTTTCATTCCTTTTTATGGCTGAATAGTATTCAACAGTGTACATATCCATATTTTATTTATCTACCCATTGGTTGATGGGGACTTAGGTTGGTTCCATATGTTTGCAATTACAAATTGTGCTGCTATAAACATGCATGTGCATGTCTCTTTTTAATATAATGACTTATTTTCCTCTGAGTAGATATTCATTAATGGGATTGCTGGATCAAATGGTATTTCTACTTTTTGTTCTTCAAGGACTCTCCATACTGTTTTTCATGGTGGTTGTACTAATATACATTCCCCCCAGCAGAGTAAAGTTGTTCCCTTTTCACCACATCCACACCAACATCTATTGTTTCTAGACTTTTTAATTACGGCCATTCTTGCAGAAGGTGGTATTTCACTGTGGTTTTAATTTGCATTTCTCTAATAATTTGTGATGTTGAGCACTTTTTTCATATGTTTGTTGTCCATTTGTATATCTTCTTTTACTAATTGTCTATTCATGTCTTTAGCCCACTTTTTGATGGGATTATTTGTTTTTTTCTTGCTGATTACTTTGAGTTCCATGTAGATTCTGGATATTAGTCCACTGTCGGATGCATGGTTTGTGAAGATTTTCTCCCACTCTATGGGTTGTCTGTGTACTCTGCTAATTCTTTCTTTTGTTGTGAAGAAGATTTTTAGTTTAATCATGTCCCATTTATTTATTTTTAAAATATAAGTTTTTTTTGTAGCTGTTGTAAAAGAGATTGAGTTCTTGATTTGATTCTCAGCTTTGTCATTGTTGATGTACTGCAGTGCTACTGATTTGTAGACATTGATTTTGTATCCTGAGACTTTACTGAACTCATTTATCAGATCTAGGAGCTTTTCAGAGGAGTCTTTAAGGGTTTCTAGGTATATGATCATACCATCAGCAAACAGTAAAAATTTGACTTCCTCTTTTCTGATTTGGATGTCCTTTATTTCTTTCTCTTGCCTGACTGCTCAGGCCAGGACTTCCAGTACCACGTTGAATAGAAGTGGTGAGAGTGGGCATCCTTGTCTTATTCCAGTTCTCAGGGATAATGCTTTCAACTTTTCCCCATTCAGTACAATGTTGGCTATAAGTCTGTCATAGATGGTTTTCATCACTTTGAAGTAAGTCCCTTCTACGCCTATTTTGTTGAGAGTTTTTATCATAAAAGGATGCTGGATTTTATCTAATGCTTTTTCCACATCTGTTGAGATGATCATATGTTTTTGTTTTCAGTTCTGTTTACGTGATGTATCACATTTATTGACTTGATATGTTAAACCATCCCTGCATCTCTGGTATGAAACCCACCTCATCATGATGTATTACATTTTTGATATGCAGTTGAATTTGGTTAGCTAGTATTTTGTTGAGAATTTTTGCATCTATGTTTATCGGGGATATAGGTCTGTAGTTTTCTTTATGTCTTTTCTTGGTTTTGATATTAGTGAGATAATGGCTTCATAGAATGACTTAGGGAGGATTCTCTAATTTTCACCTTTTGAAATAGTTCCAGTAGGATAGGTACCAATTCTTCTTTAAATGTCCGATAGAATTCAGCTGTTAATCCATCTGGTCCTGCAATTTTTTTGTTGTTGCTGACAATTTTTTTATTACTATTTCAATCTCACTACTTGTTATTGGTCTGTTTAGAGTTTCTATTTCCTCCTGGTTCAGTCTAGGAGGGTTGTATATTTCCAGAAGTTTATCCATCTCCTCTAGGTTTTCTAGTTTGTGCACATAAAGCTGTTCACAATAGCCTTGAATGATCTTTTGTATTTCTGTGATATTGGCTGTAGTATCCCAAGTTTCATTTCTAATTGAGCTTATTTGGATCTTTTCTCTTTTTTTCTTGGTTAATATTGCTAATGGTCCATCAATTTTGTTTATCTTTTCAAAGAAACAGTTTTTTGTTTCATTTATCTTTTGTATTTAATTTCAATTTCATTTAGTTCTACTCTTATCTTTGTTATTCCTTTTCTTCTGCTGCGTTTGGGTTTAGGTAGTTCTTGTTTCTCTAGTTTCTTGAGGTGTGACATTATGTTGTCAATTTGTGTTTTCATACTTTTTGATGTAGGAATTTAATGCTATGAACTTTCCTCTTCGCACTGCTTCTGCTGTGTCCCAGAGGTTTTGATAAGTTGTGTCACTATTATAATTGATTTCAAAGAATTTTTAAATTTCCATCTTGATTTCATTGTTAACCCAAAAATCAATCAAGAGCAGACTATTTAATTTCCATTTATTCGTACAGTTTTGAGGGTTCTTTTTGTAGTCGATTTCCAGTTTTATTCCACTGTAGTCTGAGAGGGTGCTTGGTATAATTTCAATTTTCTTAAACTTATGGAGACTTTTGTGGCCTATCTTATAGTCTCTCTTGGAGAATGTTCCATGTGCTAATGAGAAGAATGTATATTCTACAGTTGTTGGGTAGAATGTTCTGTAAATATCTGTTAAGTCCATTTGTTCTAGGGTAGAGTTTAAGTCCACTGTTTCTTTGTTGACTTTCTGTCTTCATGATCTGTCTAGTGCTGTCAGTGGAATATTGGTCCCCACTATTATTGTCTTGTTTTCTATCTCATTTCCTAGGTCTAGTAGTAATTGTTTTATAAATCTGGGAACTCTTGTGTTAGGATATAAATTTAGGATTGTAATATCTTCCTGTTGGACTAATCCTTTTATCATTATATAATATTTTTCTTTGTCTTTTTTTACTGTTATTGCTTTAAAGTCTGTTTTGTCTGATATAAAAATAGCTACTCCTGCTTACTTCTGGTTTTCATTTGTGTGAGATATCTTTTTCCACCCATTTAACTTATGTTTATGTGAGTTCTTATGTGTTAGATGAGTCTCCTGGAGACAGCAGATATTTGGTTTGTGATTTTTTTATCCATTCTGCCCTTTTGTATCTTTTAAGTGGAGGATTTAGGCCATTTACATTCAATGTTAATATTGAGATGTGAGGTGCTAGTCTATTCATCATGTTACTTGTTCCCTAGATACTTTGTTTTTTTATTGTGTCATTGATTATTAAGCTACTTAAGGAGGTACCAGAAAAGGGTGAAAACCAACATAAATAAATAAACAATATCCAGGATATGAATGAAAAAGTTTCCAGAGAACTAGATATCATAAAGAAAAACAATCAGAACTTCTGGAAATGAAAGACACTCTTAGGAATATACAAAATGCAGTAGAAAGTTTCAAAAACAGACTAGAACAAGTAGAAGAAGGAATGTCAGAGCTTGAAGACAAGGCGTTTGAATTAACCCAATCATAACCCAAAAATAACACAATGAAAAAAACAAAGTATCTAAGTAACAAGTAACATGATGAATAGAATAGCACCTCACATCTCAATATTAATATTGAATGTAAATTTATAGGCCCTATAACATTTACGCTTTCAGGAGGTTCTATTTTGGTGTATCTCAAACTTTTGTTTCAAGATTTAGAACTTCTTTCAGCATTTCTTGTAGTGTGGGTTTGACATCATTTGTTTGTCTGAAAAAGACTTTATCTCTGCTCATTTATGAAGCTTAGTTTTGCTGGATACAAAATTCTTGATAAAAATTGTTTTGTTTAATGAGGCTAAAGATAAGACTCCAATCCCTTCTGGCTTATCAGGTTTCTGCTGAGGAATCTGTCGTTATTCTGACAGGTTTTCCAGTGTAGATTATCTGATGCTTTTGTCTCACAATTATTAAAATTTTTTCCTTTGTCTTAACTTTAGATAAAGTGATGACTATGTACCATGGTGATGATATTTTTCCAATGAATTTCCTAGGTGTTCTTTGAGCTTTTTGTATTTGCATGTCTAGATCTCTAGCAAGGCCAGGGAAGTTTTCCTCAATTATTCCCTCAAATAAGTTTTCCAAACTTTTAGACTTCTCTTCTCCCTCAGAAATACCAATTATTCTAAGAATGGCGTGAGCCCGGGAGGCAGCGCTTTCAGTGAGCCGAGATTACGCCACTGCACTCCAGCCTGGGCGACAAAGCAAGACTCCATCTCAAAAAAAAAAAAAAAGAAATACCAATTATTCTTAGGTTTGGCCATTTTACATAATCCCATATTACTTGGAGACTTTGTTCAGTTTTTAAAATTCTTTTTTCTTTGTCTGATTGGGTTAATTCAAATGCCTTGTCTTCAAGCTCTGACATTCCTTTTTCTACTTGTTCTAGTCTATTTTTGAAACTTTCTACTGCATTTTATATATTCCTAAGAGTGTCTTTCATTTCCAGAAGTTCTGATTGTTTTTACGATATCTAGTTCTCTGGAAACTTTTTCATTCATATCCTGGATTTTTTTTTATTTATTTATGTTGGTTTTCACCTTTTTCTGGTACCTCTTTGAGTAGCTTAATAATCAACCTTCTGAATTCTTTATCTGGCATTTCAGAGATTTGTTCTTGATTTGGATCCATTGCTGGACAGCTAGTGTGATATTTTGGGGGGTGTTATAGAACCCTGCTTTGTCATATTACCAGATTTACTTTCCTGCTTCCTTCTCATTTGGGTAGACTATTTCTTCAAATTGTTCTTGAATTTATTTTTAATTCGACTGTGTTTTTTTTTTAAGCATATGACTTTAATGCTTATAGTTGATTTTAGCCTAATTTGATTCTTGGTGCTTTTAAGAGTGAACACTCTGTATGAATTCCTAACTTACAGAGAGTCTTGTGCACTGGCTTTCCCAGATGCTGGTTGTAGTAGTTATATACTTGGTGCATGGGCAAGTTCACTGTCTCCTATAGGTTTGGAATGGCAGGGATCTCTTGGAGCTTATCTCATTCTCTCAAGGTATACAGTTTATTTATTTATTTACTTTTTCCCCAGTATTTTATTTACTGAGTTGATGATTCAGGCTTTAGGCCAATTAGGGGAGGTGTCCTTGGGTAGGCACTGGTAGTAGCTAAGGCAGGCGTGTAGATGTAATACCCAATGGTTGGCAGAGGTCCCAGGCTTGATGAAGGTGGCCGGGGGAGCTCTCAGTTAGATGCACTGAGGTTTTATCAGGGTGAAGGGTGGGAGCCACCTCAGCTCCTCTGCCAGGCCCCTGTTGACCATTATTAAAGTGATAGATAATGAAGTAAAAATAATCAAATTATTATGATACAGCGGGTTTCTGTCTATATGATACATAGAGACAAAGATTCCAAATGAAACAGGAATAAAGGAAATGTAAGAAATAAAATCAAAGCAAAAAGTTAAATTAACGAATATAGTTTAGATGAAGAAAATGAAACCTTACAGATACACTGAAATCATCTTTGATAACTTCTGCAAGCTCATTCACCAGAAGCAACCACTCTCATGACGCAGGTGTGGATCCTCTCCAGTCCATGCTTTATCCCTTTATTACATGTAAATATAGCCATAGCAAGTATAATGTTTTTAAATTTTTACATGAATTACATCATTCTATACATTTCTGGAGTGATTTTTTTTTTTTAATTTTGGCCAACAATTGTGTTTTAGTTGGTTATATATTTGGGATCACAAACATGTCTACTATGAAACTGGAATATTTGCCTTCTAATTAAACAAGAAATAACTATATAATAACTATCAGGATCAAAGTGTCCACACAGAACAGGAGCAGATGCAAGTGACTGCTGGACCTCTTCCCAGCCTCTAGCTCCCTAAGGTAGGCACCATATCTAGGGACAAAGTCCACACAGGAAGGATCCTGAAGCGTCTGAGAACACAGCCACATTCTTGTCACGCCATTGCCCTTTTATTCTTTCCTTAAAACATCACGTAAGAGGGCACAGCATGTTTCCCATGCTGGACCCTGCTCTGCTCACTCCACACACCTTCTGACACCCACCATGGACACTGTTCAGCAGCTGGAAGAAAGATGGCACCTGATGGACAGCAAAGGCTTTGATGAATAATAAATACATGAAGGAACTAGGAGTGGGACTAGCCCTCTGTGAAAAAAAGGGTGCTTATGGCCAAAAAAGATTGCATTACCTTTTTTGATGGCAAAAACCTCACCATAAAAATGGAGAGTACTTTAAAATCACACAGTTTTCTCATACTCAGGGGAGAGAAATTCAAAGAAACTACAGGTGATGGCGGAAAAACTCAGACTGCACCTTTACATATGGCATATTTGTTTGACATCAGAAGTGGGATGGAAAGGAAGGCAAAATAAGAAAATTGAAAGACAGAAAATTAGTAGTGGACTGCATCATAAACAATGTCACCTGTACTCAGATCTGTGAAAAAGTAGAATAAAAACTCCATCATCACTTTGGACAAGAATTAGTTACCAGAATGAACAAGCTCACTTCAATGGACAAATCCCCTTACTACTGCTTTTTTTGTCATTACTGTATTCAATTATCTTTATCAAAATCATTTTACATGCAACTATTTCAAAGTCCTGGTTTAATTCGAATCCTCTCCATGCTTTATCCCTTTATTACCTGTAAATATAGCCATAGAAATATGGCTTTGATTAATAAATTGTGTTTGTATAAAATAAAGAGAAAAAGAGAAAGAAAGAAAAAAGAAAAGAAAGACAAATCATGTAATAGAATGTTAGAATATTAACAAATATATCAGTTAGAACACAATCTCTTGTGTCAGTATCCTAGGGTCCCTGAACACCATCCCTGACTCAGGGTTTCCAGCATGCTTGTATCACCCAGTGAAATCCCTGACTCTGATTTTAGTACATGTCTATTTATATATCTGCTTCCCTTCCCTTTTCCACTTGTACTCACAAGTGCCACAAGGACAATGTTAAATAGTAGTAGTGACAGTGGACTTATCTTCCTGTCTATAATGAAATGCCCTTTGTATTTTACCATTAAAGGACAAGGGAGAGATAGAACAATCACTCAACTTAGGTTAAAGAAGTATCCCTTTATACCTATCACATTAAATGTCTTTATCAGCAACAAAAAAAGAAAACTTCAGGCCAATATCCCTGATGAACACTGATGCAAAAAATACTGACAAATAGAATCTGGCAGCACATCAAGAAGCTTATCCACCACGATCAAGTTGGCTTCATCCCTGGGATGCAAAGTTGGTTCAACAGGCAAATCAATAAACGTAATTCATCATATAAACAGAACTAAAGACAAAAACCACATGATTATCTCAATAGACACAGAACAACATCCCTTCATATTAAAAACTCTCAGTAAACTAAGTATTGATGCAACATATCTCAAAATGAGAGACATTTATGGCAAACCCACAGCCAATATCATACTGAATAGGCAAAAACTGGACGCATTCCCTTTGAAAACCAACACAAGAATGCCCTCTCTCGCCACTCCTATTCAACATAGTATTGGAAGTTCTGGCCAGGGCAGTCAGGCAAGAGAAAGAAATGAAGGGTATTCAGGATTGGCACAGTAGCTCATGTCTGTAATCCCAGCAGTTTGGGAGGCCGTGGTGGGCAGATCACGTGAGCCCAGGAGTTCAAGACCAGCCTGAGCAACATGGCAAAACCCTGTCTCTCCCAAAAATATAAAAATTAGCTGGGCCTGGTGGCACATGCCTGTAGTCCCAGCTACTCAGGAAGCTGAGGCAGGAGGATCACTTGAACCCAGGAAGCAGAGGTTGCAGTGAGCCAATATCATGCCAGTGGACTCCAGCCTGGGTGACAGAGTGAGACACTAAGAAAGAAAGAGAGAAAGAGAAGAAAGAGAGAAAGAGAGAGAGAGAAAAGAAAGAAAGAGAGAAAGGAAGGAAGGAAGGAAAGAAGGAAGGAAGGAAGAAAGAAAAAAGGAAGGAAGGATTCACATAGGAAGAGAGAAAGTCAAACTCTCTCTGTTTGCAGATGACAAGATCATATATCAGAAAATCCCATTGTCTCAGCCCAAAAGCGCCTTAGGCTGATAAGCAACTTCAGCGAAGTCTCAGGATACAAAATCAACATGCAAAAATCACAAGCATTCCTATACACCAACAAAAGACAAGCAGAGAGGCAAATCATGACTTAACTCCCATTCACAATTGCTACAAAGAGAATAAAATACCTAGGAATACAGCTAACAAAGGATATGAAGGAATTCTTCAAGAAGAATTGCAAAGCACTGCTCAAGGAAATAAGAGAGGACACAAACAAATTGAAAAACATCCTATGCTTGTGGATACAAAGAATGAATATTGTGAAAAAGGCCATACTGAACAAAGTAATTTATAGATTTAATGCTACTCCCATTCAACTACCATTGACATTCATCACAGAATTAGGAAAAACTACTTTAAAAGTCATATAGAACCAGAAAAGAGCCCGTATAGCCAAGACAATCCTAAGCAAAAAGATGCTGGAGGCATCATGTTACCTGATTTCAAACTACACTACAAGGCAAACCTGAACCTGATCACAACAGCATGGTACTGGTACTAAAACAGATACGTAAACCAGTGGAAGAGAATAGACACCTCAGTAATAAGACCACATATCTATAACCATTTGATCTTCGACAAACCTGAGAAAAACAAGCAATGGGGAAAAGATTCCCTATTCAACAAATGGTGCTGGGGGTGCTGGCTAGCCATATGCAGAAAATGGAAACTGGACTCCTTTCTTACACTTTATACAAAAATCAACTCAAGATGGATTAAAGACTTAAATGTCAAAACCCAAACTATAAAAACCCTAAAGAAAATCTAGGCAGTAACATCCAGAACAGAGGCACAGGCAAGGATTTCATGATGAAAACACCAAAAGCAATTGCAACAAAAGTAAAAATTGATGAATGGAATCCAATTAAACTAATGAGCTTCTGCACAGCAAAAGAAACTATCATCAGAGTGAACAGACAACCAAAAGAATGGGAGGAAATTTTTGCAATCGCTCTATTTGACAGAGGTCTAATGTCCACAATCTGTAAGGAACTTAAGCAAATTTACAAGAAAAAAACAACCCCATCAAAAAGTGGACAAAGGATATGAATAGACACTTTTCAAAACAAGACATACATGGGGCCAACAAACATGCAAAAAAGCTCAACATCACTGATCATTAGAGAAATGCAAATCAAAAGCACAATGAGATACCATCTCACAACAGTCAGAATTGTGATTATTAAAAAGTCAAGAAACAACAGATGCTGGGGAGGCTGTGGAGAAACAGGAAGGCTTTTACACTGTTGGTGGGAGTGTAAATTAGTTCAACCATAGGGGAAGACAGTGTGGTGATTTCTTAAAGACCTACAACCATAAATACCATTTGACCCAGCAATCCCATTACTGGGTATATACCCCAAGGAATATAAATCATTCTATTATCTGTGCACATTTATGTTCATTGCAGCACTATTCGCAATAGCAAAGACATAGAATCAACCCAAATGCCCATCAATGATAGACTGGATAAAGAAAATATGGCATATATACACCATGGAATACTATGCAGCCATGAAAAGGAATGAGATCATGTCCTTCGCAAGGACATGGATACAGTTGAAAGCCATTATCCTCAGCAAACTAACACAGGAACAGAAAACCAAACACCGCATGTTCTCACCTATAAGTGGGAGCTGAACAATGAGAACATATGAACACAGGGAGGGGAACAACACACACTGAGGCTTGTCAGGGGGACAGGGAGAGGGAGAGCATCAGGAAAAATAGCTAATGCATGCTGGGCTTCATACCTAGGTGATGGGTTGATAGGTGCAGCAAACCACCACGGCACATGTTTACCTATGTAACAAACCTGCACGTCCTGCATATGTATTCCAGAACTTAAAATTAAATTAAATTAAAGCAAATGTGCTGAATTTTAAGTGCTTTTTCCAAATCTATGGAGATAATATAAATTTTTCTCCTTGTCCCCAGTAGCTCGCCATGATCATATAGTGGTTAGTACTCTGCATCGCAATCTATTAATGTGATTAATCCTATTAATGGAGTTTCTAATATTGAACCATAAGAGGTACTCTTTTAATGTGCTATTAGACACTTTTTTAAAAGGCCATTAGTCCATACTTTCTTTTGATTCTCTCACCTTTGAAGTTTTAGTATTGTTATATCAACTTAATGAACAAACGTGGCAGCTCTCATTCCGTGCCCTCCGGAACAATAGAAGTAAGATTGGCATTATCTCTTCATTAAGGGTTTGGCTGAATTCACATGTGAATCTGAGGCTTAGGAACTCAGGGAGAATAGTCATTTCTCAAACTTTCTCAAATTCTATTTTTCTTCTTCTTCTTGAGACAGGGTCTCACTCTATCATGGGTTGGGGTGCCGTGGCATGATTACAACTCACTGCAGCCTCCACCTCCCGGGCTCAATTGATCCACCTGGCTCAGCTTCCCCAGTAGCTAGGACTACAGGCATGTGCCAGGCTGGCAAATTTTTCCATTTTTTGGAGAAAAGAGTTTCACTATGTTGCCTAGGCTGGTCTTGAATTCCTGGATTCAAAGGATCCTCCCACCTCAGCCTCCCAAAGTGCTGGGATTACAGGTGCAAGCCACAATGGCCAGCCTCAAATTCTTTTATGTCAAACCATCTGTTTAGATTTTCTATTTTGTGTCAATGATGTAAAAAAATCATTAAATTTATACAGCATTTGAAGTTCATTGGCATACAGTTAAGCAAAATACTCTCCTTTTTAAAAATTAATTAGGTAAGATTGTGAGTTAGCTATTTATTAGACTTTGTAAGGATCAGCCTGTTGATTTGTTCATTTGATTATTTATTTATGCTAGATTTTTTATTTTCAACTCTCTTCTTTTTCTGCTTTTATTATAAATAATTCCTTTCTTCCGCTTTCCTTGGGTTTGTTGTTTTTCTAACTTACTAATTGAACACTTAATTCATTTATTTATATTCCTATAATTAGTATAAGAATTTTAAACTATGAAATTTTCCTTTGATTACTGCTGTAACTGCATCCTGCAGTGTTATACCATTTCCGTATATTCCCATATGCAGACATAACTTTATAAAATAAATGTAACAATATGCAAGCTTTGTTAATGTATCTTTTTCCTTCTCCTTTTGGTTGGTCTTCCTTTCTCCCTCCACTCCTCTCCCCTCCACTATAATCACCATACCCTAACTGCCACAGTAATCTTTGCTAACGATATAATGTGTTGGGATACATTTTTCCTATAGTGAAAAATCTTTCTCTGTCATTTTGCTTTAGGTGTGTATTATTTTATAGCATATAGTTGAATTTTTTTTATGTCACTATTGTATTTTTCCAATATTTAAATTGCAAAAATGTTTGAAAATACAGTAAACCTGAAAGAATTTTACACTAAGCACCTCTATACCCACCTCCTGAATAATCAACATTGTACTGTTGTTACCAGTGGAGGGTGTCCAGGTACTTGGCGTTTTGAACAAAGAATTGGACAAAATGCACAAACAAACAAGGAAAAAATGAAGCAACAAAAGCAGAGATTTATTGAAAACGAAAGTACACTCCACAGGGTGGGAGTGGGCTTGAGCATAGGGGCTCAAAAGCCCTTTTACAGAATTTTCTGGGGCTTAAATACCCTCTAGAGATTTCCCATTGGTTACTTGGTGTGCGCCCCATGGAAATGAAGATGGCCAACTACTTCAGAGGCTGAAGTGAAGTTACAAAGGTTACACCCTACGCAAGCATGTAATTGGTTGTGGAAAGCAACCAAACAGAGGCTAAAGTGAAGTTACAAAGTTACACTTCTGTGCAAACGAAGACTGGGCCTGCAGTCAATGTTCTCATTGTTCAGCTCCCACTAATAGGTGAGAACATGCGGTGTTTGGTTTTCTGTTCCTGGGCCTGCTTTCTACAACCAATCAGAGTCTGAAATGAAGTTACAAAGTTACACAAACTTACAAAGTTACACTTCTGTGCAAATGTTCTATTGGTTGCAGAAAGCAAACCAATCAGAGATACTTTCAATTTTCCATCTGCTACGCAGAAAAAGGGGGGGAGGAGGGGTTGCAAAGGGAGTAGTCTCCAATTTTTTTGTTACTTTTGGGTGAAAAGTTAGGGTTTTCCTTTTGATTTAGTTCTAGGAAGTCAGCGTGAATTGGCCTTAGGTTCCTTGCCTCCAGACTCCATTCTCCTGCCTCATTACGCTTGTGCTGTCACATCTGTCTATCTGCCTATCCCTCTATCCATCCCTCTTATTTTTTTATGCATTTCAAAGTAAATTGCAGATATCAGCGCACTTTATCCTTTAGTGCTTTGGCATGCATATCATGGATGAGAGTTTAATATTTGTTTATAATTTTTTCTAAGAAAAATTTATATATACAAAGGTATAAATCTTCAGTTAAAACTCAATGTGTTTTGACAAATGTATTTACTTGTGTAACGCAAATTCCTATCAAGATGTAGGATATAACTACCAGAGTTCTCTCATGGTCCTTCCCAAGCAATCCAAACTTTCCCCCTCAGCGCAACCACTTTCTGAACTTTTCCACCATATTTTAATTTTCTTGTTCTAGAATGCCATATACTCTTTTTTTTTTTTTTTTTTTTTTTTTTGGACGGAGTCTGGCTCTGTCACCCAGGCTGGAGGGCAGTGGCACGATCTCAGCTCACTGCAAGCTCCGCCTCCCGGGTTCACGCCATTCTCCTGCCCCAGCCTCCCGAATAGCTGGGACTGCAGGCGCCCACCACCACGCCCGGCTGATTTTTTGTATTTTTAGTAGAGACGGGGTTTCACTGTGTTAGCCAGAATGGTCTCGATCTCCTGACCTCGCAATCCACCAACCTCGACCTCCCAAAGTGCTGGGATTACAGGCGTGAGCTACCATGCCCGGCCATTCAGTATATTTTTGAGACTCATTCATGCTGCTTAACATAAAACTATTTATTTTAGAGATGTAGGGGCAGTGGCTCTTCACAAGCATGATCATTGCACACTGCAGCCTTGAGCTCCTGGGCTTAAGCAATCTTCCTGCCTCAGCCTCCTAAGTAGCTGTGACTACATGTGCACACCACTGAACCTGGCTAGTTAACTTTTTAAATGGTTGAGTAGAATCTCACTGTATCATACACCATCATCTGTTTATCCATTCCCTAGTGGATGGATTTTAGCTATTAAAAACAAAACTGTTGTAAAAATTCTTATATAAGCCTTTTTGTAATATGTTTTCATTTCTCTAGAGAAAGTAGCTAGAAATTGAATTGACTCACAGGAAAAGTGTATACTAGTTATAAAAAAAATGCTAAAACTTTTTCTAAACTGGTCATACCATTTTACACTGCTACCAGTGTATAAGACTTCCAGTTGATCCACATGCTTACCAAGATTTGGTATTGTCAGTCTTTTTAACTTTAATCATTTCAGTGAGTATGTAATGGTAGCTTACTATGGTTTTCATTTTCATTTCCCTGACTTCTCATGGTGTTGAGTACTTCTTTTTTTTTTTTTTTTTTTTTTTTTTTTTTTTGAGACGGAGTCTTGCTCTGTCGCCCAGGCTGGAGTGCAGTGGCGCAATCTCGGCTCACTGCAACCTCCGCCTCCCGGGTTCACGCCATTCTCCTGCCTCAGCCTCTCCGAGTAGCTGGGACTACAGGCGCCCGCCACCACGCCCGGCTAATTTTTTTGTATTTTTAGTAGAGACGGGGTTTCACCGTGGTCTCGATCTCCTGACCTCGTGATCCGCCCGCCTCGGCCTCCCAAAGTGGGTGTTGAGTACTTCTAATATGACATGTGGCATGTCCTAATCATTTGCCCATTTTAAAAAATTAGGTTATTAATGAACCTTACTATTTTTAATATTTAAAAAACAGTGGGAGGAATGGGATAAACTGTATGCATGGAGTTCCAACATCTCAACAAGAAATGCAAGTTGTATGCCAATCATTTTGTTTCATTAATATACTTTATTTGGTTTAAAGATTATGAGAAAGAGCCTTAAAGGAACAGGAAGCATATGAAAAGACAAGTTAAATGGTGACCAAAGTGACTTAAAATAGCTCTTCTCTAATGGTAAAAATTTTACGTAAACATGTTTAAATAAGAATAGCAAAAACAAAGCTCCATTAGTAAGCAAAACATAAACAAGCAACTTTTTTTGTTTCTTGACCCTAATTCTGTCCCTTGACATTCATAATTGAAAAAATTTTCCTGAAAGGCATTCATACTTTCATAAATTGTTTAAGGCAAATAAATATGCCAGTTCTTTCAGCTGGAACCACCATCTTCCAGTAATTCGCCAAAATGATGAACACAAAGGCAAAGAAGAGAGGCACCCGATATATGGTCTCTAGGCATTTTAGAAAACAGAGTTTTTCCTTTGGCCATGTATATGCAAATCTATAAAAAAGGTGATACTGTGAATCAAGGGAATGGGTACTGTTCAAAAAGGAATGCCCCACAAGTGTTATCATGGCAAAACTGGAACAGTCTACAGTGTTACCTGGCATGCTGTTGGCCTTATTGTAAACAAACAAGTTAAAGGCAAGATTCTTGCCAAGAGAATTAATGTGCGTATTGAACACATTAAGCACTCTAAGAGCCAAGATAGCTTCCTGAAACGCGTGAGGGAAAATAATCAGAAAAAGAAGCCAAAGACAAAAGGTACCTGGGTTCAATAGAAGCGCCAGTCTGCTCCACTCAGCGAAGTACACTGTGAGAACCGACAGGAAGGAGCCTGAGCTGCTGAAACCTATTCCCTATGAATTCATGGCATAGTAGGTGATAAAAAAATAAAAGACCTCTGGACTGTAAAAATGTTTCTATTCATTGAGTAGAAGTGTGGTGTCCTCTTCCCAAAAGAAATATTTAAAGCAAATTTTAATTGTGTCCTTATCTATCATGTAATGTCTTTACTATTCAAATTTAATGTATTTCTTGCTGAAAGAGGTGAGGTGGCTTACTGTGGAACATATTACTCAATTGGTTAGAAAACAGCCAGATATTATTTATGAAATATTTGTACTGGTTTGAAGATAGTCCCACTAAATCATCATGGAAGAAATAAAATAATTTACAAAAATTTTTTAAAAATTAAATTTTTAAAAAAAAATAAAGATGACAGTTGAAAATTTTGTTTTCTAAACCAGTGGCTCTCAGCACCTATATCCAGGTTCCACCCTGCCAGCTAAATCCAGTTCCTAGCCTGTTTTTTGTCCAGCTAGCAAACTAAGAATGGCTTTTTCAATTTTAGGTTTTTTTGTTTTTTTTTTTTAAACATGGTACAGAGACCAAATGTGGCCCACAACGCCAAAAATCTCTACTGTGTGGCCCTTTACGGAAAATGTATGCTGACCCCTGATTTAACCCATCATTTTTCTTTACTGACACTCCTGTAACTTCAAGAGATTAAGGTGTATAGAGCTGCTCAACCTCACTTCAAATACTTCTTAGTCTGTTTTCTGGGTTAATTTTATGACTTCTTCCATGCTGCCTACAAAAACTGTCCCCAGCCAGTGCTCCCTGCAAAAACACATGGTTCTTTCTACTTGACTGTTTTTCCATTCTTGTGAGCTGTGGGCTTAAAAGTTATGTAACCAAGCTTCTTAAAAGATGGATTTTGAATGAAGCTACAAACAGATCGTATATGGTTAAATTGTGAATTTTAGTGCCTCAACACTCGGCAATCTCAGGTATCTTTTTTTTTAAGCTATGTTAACCCTGATGTCTAGAAATCACTTAACTGGGCAACTTCAGCCAATATACCATGTATACATGTAATATAAATCTAGACTCATTTTTAGCTAAGGCTTGCAATTTCTATATTTTGCCTATTTATGCATTGTAAAATAGGTTATTTTCTCTCCTCTCCCCTCATAAAAATAGCTTAGTCCACATTGACCTAAAATGTTCTTCTCTTCAGAAAATTGCTTTCCATAACTGTCAGCTTTTGAAGTTTTTGAACTTCAGAATTTCTCAGCGGAACTGGATTATCTTTTAGTTTTTCTGCTTTATTTGTTGACCTAACAGGCAAAGTTAAAATGTTGGGGTAATACTATTCAAACCTATTTATTTCCAATGAAAAAAAAATCAGCTTTCTTATTGTATGCTTTAAAATATATACAAAGTTCTGTGAGAAGTCAAGAGATTATTCTATTAGGATCGATTGAGAACAGTCTCACACAGGTGACACTTGGAAGGCTTAGGGATATATAGTTTACCTGATGTTAAGGTAAAGAAGCAAATTAAGAGAGCTAAAGAACCTGTGGGGTGGATATTTGGGATTTGGCTTTCCAGTCCTCCAAATTTCCTGATATCACACCTGATTTGCTCTTAGGCCATGTAGCTTGGTTGGGGCTGATCCTATGAGTGTAGAAAAAGAGCTAACAAAGCAGACCTTGAGCCTGCTGCCCTTAGACTGCTTCTGAGGTTGACGCCTGGCTGGTATCTGGGAACTTAAAATTTGGGGAAGCTTCCCATCATTCCCTCACTGAGTGGCTCTCTGTGCCATGTTTGTACAAACAATGTGGTTTATGCTAAACACCTGCTTTCCTCCTGAGTCTGGAATTTGGGGATGTGTTCAGGGAGAGGAGCCCATGTGAATAAGATCCCAGTAATAACCTGGGGAGCTGACTCTCTAAATAAATTTCACTGGTAGTCAAAGGAAATCACAAAAGAGACAAGTAGAAGTCAGATTAACAGGTTCATTAAGAAGTTAATATATTTCTCATTGAAATGGTAAGAATAATTAAGGGCATTTGACAATATTAAATATTACAGAAGGGTTAAGGAGCATGACTAATAAGTTTCCAAATCTGGATATGAGTTCTCTGACCGAGATGTGTAAGAAAATTAAAACATAGCTTCCTTAAGTTTTAGGTATCTAGGATATATAATCAACACTTTCACTAATATATGGTGGCATTTATTTTAATATGCTATTTCTATTGGACACGAAAGCTTTCCCAAGTTCAACAGAAACAACTATTTAGTACAATAATAGACCAACATTAAAAATATTGCCATTGACTATTCACAATAGCAAAGACTTGGAACCAACCCAAATGTCCAACAATTAATTCAATTAATTCAATTGGCACAACAGATCACTGAATTAAATTTAAAAATACTATACAGTTCATGAGACAAAAGCATAATTGCCAAAAATATAATTTCTTTCTATGCCTTCTACTTATTCTGTTCACTCATTAAAATCAGTAACATATTGAGGTCTTCTACTGTTCCATCACCGTTCTAAGTATCACAATTCCAAATTTCTGAAACCTTCTCCCCTGATCCCTGAATTTACATTCTTGTTTCCTTAAATAAAATGTGCTGAGTTCTACAAAGCCCCGTCCAGGATTGAAAGACATATTCCTCAGCGTGCTACTGGTACAAAACAGACATACCGAGCAACATAACTAAATAGGGAACTCAGAAATAAGACTGCACACCTACAAGCATCTGATCTTTATCAAACTTGACAAAAACAAGCAATGAAAAAAGATTCTCTAATAGGTTTAATAAATGATACTGCGAGTGCTGGTTAGCCACATGCAGAAAATTGAAACTGGACCCCTTTCTTACACCTTATACAAAAACTAACTCAAGATGGGTTACAGACTTAAATGTAAAAACCCAAAACTATAAACCCTAGAAGAAAATCTAGGAAATAACATTCAGGGCATAGGCATGGGCAAAGATTTCATGACAACAACGCCAAAAGCAATTGCAACAAAAGCAAAAATTGGCAAATGAGATCTAATTAAACTAAAGAGCACCTGCACAGCAAAAGAAACTATCATCAGAGTGAACAGACAACCTACAGAATGGGAGAAAATTTTTGCAATCTATCCATCTGACAAAGGTCTAATACCCAGAGTCTACAAGGAACCTAAACAAATGTACAGGAAAAAAACAACCCAATTAAAAAGTGGGGCAAAGGACATGAACAGATACTTCTCAAAAGAAGACACACATGTGGCCAAAAAACATGAAGAAAAGTTCAACATCACTGATCACTAGAGAAATGCAAATCAATGAGATACCATCTCATGCCAGTCAGAATGGCGATTATTAAAAAATCAAGAAACAATAGATGCTGGTGAGGCTGTGAATAAATAAAAACACTTTTACACTGTTGGGGGGAGTATAAATTAATTCAACCACAGTGGAAGACAGTGTGGCAATTCCTCAAAGACTTAGAGGCAGAAATACCATTTGACCCAGCAATCCCATTATTGGGTATTTACCCAAAGGAATATAAATCATTCTATTATAAAGGTACATGCACACAAATGTTCACTGCAGCACTATTCACAATAGCAAAGACACAGAATCAACCCAAATGCCCACCAATGATAGACTGGATAAAGAAAATGTGGTAGCTATATACAATGGAATACTCTGCAGCCATAAAAAAGAGTGAGACCATATCTTTGCAGGGACATGGATGGAGCTGGAGGCCATTATCCTTAGGAAACTAACGCAACAACAGAAAAGCAAACGCCGCATGTTTTCACTTATAAGAGGGAGCTGAATGATGAGAACACATGGACACATGGTGGGGAACAACTCACACTGGGGCCTGTTGCAGGGGTGAAGGTGGGAGGAGGGAGAGCATCAGGAAGAACAGCTAATTGATGCTGCACTTAATATCTAGGTGATGGTATGAGCTGTGCAGCAAACCACCATGGCACATGTTTACCTATGTAACAAACCAGTACATCCTGCACATGTACCCCTGAACTTAAAAGTTTTAAGGAAAAAAAAAAGACATATTCCCCCAACTGCTGGGCAAGCCAACTCCAGGAATTGCTTTGCCGCTTTGACCAAGGTCATGGCCCCATGGCAGGGCAGGTCATAACCAATGACTACTTGCCTCAGGACAATTCTGAATGGCCATCTCAGCTTCAGAGCTCCCCAAAAGATCAGTCCGGGCCTTATGGTAACTGCAACCATAGCCTAATGTCTCCGTCGGCCCAGCTCTGCTTCCTTTGCTTCTCCTGGCAGGTGCTGCTCATAAAAGCACCTCCCAAATCAACTTCCTGCACATGAATCTCCATCTCAAAATCAGCTTCCCGAGAAACTCAGCCCAAACTAGCCACTCACACATATTCTCCTCAGCTGTGTTACATGATTGACATTTACTCCATCCCCGAGCTTAGCATCCCACTTGCTGCTCGTCACCTCTGCAGCCAACTCATCCAAAGAGCATCTCCCAGCACACTTCATCAGAGCTAAATGCTGAAAAACAGTGACATGGCAGTACTTGCTAGTAACCATCTTTTTGATTTGAGACTGCTGATTATTCAAGAAAGCTATACTTGGTAGATTTATAAACATTATATGTAGTAAAGAATTTCCAGCAAAGGGGAGGGGAGAAGAAAGAAAACTATCTGGGAGCATAAAGACTTTTCTCTTGCTTTAAACCAGAATACTATCAGAACAAAGTATGAAAAATTAGTGCATACATGGAAATTCACATAAAAACTGGGGTATCCATATATAAAAAAAACAGAAAATCACAAAAAAACAATGGTATCAAAGGCCTTTATTGATTTAATTTTCCTTTCAACTTACCAATGCTATCGCAAATTCTAAGGAAACTGGACTTGGGTGAAATTTTTTTATTATGAAGATACAGATCTAAGAACAGAAGGATAATTATGTGCTAGCTTATATATAGTTCCTTGTAAAAATAATGATACATGAAAAATTAGTAGAAAATGAAAATCTGCAGTTATCTGATATCTGAAAATGTTAAGCAATTTCGCCTGCATCTTAGTTCTAATCACTTTTGCAGAATAAGGATATTTGGGTGAAGAGAGTATTTAATTATTGCATTTTTATTAATAGTGTAGTGTGCCCTTCAGAGCTTGGCATAGTCTTTAAGAATCATCTGAAGTTTCTGGCTCAGCATGATGTTCCCTCTGGCCTTCAGTCTGCCACTAAAGAATGCCTGCAAGGAGAGGAGGGAAAAAGAGTGCCAACTGTTACCATGTTATAGTTTATTTCTTTTTTTTTTTTTAAGATCATTATTCAGGCTGAATACAATCGAGCTAATAATTCTGGACAACAAAGGCAACTTTTATTTAGCAAGGACAATTTAATAACTATAGATAGCACATATTTTTTAGGGATCTAAAAAAAAGAAAAATCACTCCTGTGTATTTTAGAAAACTATACAGTAATTTATCTGAACTCACGGATCTGGGAGTTCTGTTTCAACCTACGTTTCTGGCTTTACTTTATGTTCTTACACGTGAATTTGAGACCATATTAATAAAAGGCTACACTGTTTTCCTAATAAAAATATCCAATTCAGAACTTTTAAAAGCAGATTTAAAATATTTACTACAGTTTCATGAACTAGAAAGCCAAGAAATGACAAACTAGAGAATGTAACACAATGTTGAACAGATCACAGCTGTAGCATCAGAATGCCTGGGTTAAAATCCAGGCTCTGCCCCTTAATAGCAAGGTGAGCTTGAGAAAATGCTTAGATACGTGTTCTCTGTGAGCGTCAATCTCCTCATCTATAAAAGGCATAACAACAGTACCTAAATAACACAACTCTATTGTGTGTGTTAAATAAAATAATGTGTACAGTGCTTAGCTTAGTAGTTTGACATGTGGTAAGAGAGTATTAATTCATCATTATTATCAAGCAAAAGCTGGTGTGTTAAAAAATGAAGGGTTCCTGTAGCAGTTTTGTATCTAACGTGATACAGAAACTGGCGCAAGTTCCTTAAGTTCTCCTTCAGTGTAAATTCCCTATCAGTAAAATAAAAATAATCAACCATAGTTTTTATAGATTACATAAAATATAAAGTGAAAAAGCCTCTAGATTTCTAGCTAAATGGAAAAAATAGTGATACCTATATACATTTAGCATTACAAAGCAGCTCCACAAATATAATCTCACTTAAGAATCACAGCTGTCAATTTGAAGTGGGCACATCAGCAGTTCTTACCCCAGCTGGCAGATGAGAAACTGAATTTCAGAGAGCTTCTTAAATAACCTGCTCAAGTCTACAAAGCCAGCAAGAAGTAGGGCCACGGCTTAAACTCAGGTGTTCTTTGCTCAGCAATGCTTGTTAACAATACTTGTTAACTGGCAGCACTTAGTCTCAGAAGCAAACCCTTGTGAACTGGAGACAAGGCAACAACTTTTTATTCCAGAAATAGTAAGAGAGAGCTCATTCAGTCACAATCAAATGCATTCAAACAGGAGACCAGAATTTCAAAACTAAGATTTCTTTCACTATGCAGTTACAAAAAACAAACAAAACAATGGTCTGCAACTCGTGCAGGGAAGGAGTCAGTACTTAGACCAGCCTGCTACGTACTAAACTCTGAAAGAGATTTACAACCTAAAACAAGAACACCTAATTACTCGAAGTAAAAATATCAATTTTGGACATTTTTGAGCAGAAGAATTTTGTACATAAATCTTTCCTCCTATCTATTTTCTAATTTCTTAAAGCCCTTAACCATACGTCCATACTGCCAGTTTCCAAACTCTGCACTGCCATGCACCAGACATCACAGCAAACTCTCTGAGGGACACTTGGAATACTGTTAATTTGGGAGGGAAATACAGTCATACTGGTTGAACACAAAAAACTAATTGTTTCGAACTACTTCATAAATGAAACTGTTAGGTATATGGTTTGGCCTAGGAGTGCCATGCAAAAAGTAGTAAGACTATAAACTGCCATAAAGGAAGAAGGTCTGGAAGCACTGTGCTTTCCAGAAAGGCTATACCAACTACTGACTGATTGAGACAGGGTCTTGCTGTGTCACCCAGGCTACAGGTGCATGATCACACTCACTGCAGCCTAAACCTCCTGGGCTCAAGTGATCCTCCCAACTCAGCCTCTCAAGTAGCTGGGACTACAGGTATGTGCCACCATACAAGGCTAATTTTTTTTTTTTTTTTTGGTAGAGACAGGGTCTCACTGCGTTGCCCAGGCTCAAACTCCTGGACTCAAGCAATTCTCCTGCCTTGGCCTCCCAAAGTGCTGGAACTTCAGGCACGAGACATTGTGCCCCGCCGATGCCAATTTTATATTCCCTCCAGGTGTATATAAATTATCTTATCCCAACCTTAAAAACACTATTTTCTTGCACTTTGAAAATATGAGGCAAAAATAACATGCTTTAATTTGTATTTTTGGATACTTGGAAAAATTTTTTTCTTTTGTATGTTAGTCATTTCTATTTATTTCATTAATTACTGTTCCATACCTTTTGTCCACTTTTTCTTTTTTATTATTATTATTATGCTTTAAGTTCTACGGTACATGTGCACAATGTGCAGGTTTATTACATATGTATACATGTGCCATGTTGGTGTGCTGCACCCGTTAACTCGTCATTTAGCATTAGGTATATCTCCTAATGCTATCCCTCCCCCCTCCCCCCACCCCACAACAGGACCCAGTGTGTGATGTTCTCCGCCCTGTGTCCAAGTGTTCTCATTGTTCAATTCCCACCTATGAGTGAGAACATGCGGTGTTTGGTTTTCTGTCCTTGCGATAGTTTACTAAGAATGATAGTTTCCAGCTTCATCCATGTCCCTACAAAGGACATGAACTCATCCTTTTCTATGGCTGCATAGTATTCTATGGTGTGTATGTGCCACATTTTCTTAATCCAGTCTATCATTGATGGACTTTTGTCCACTTTTTCTATTGAGGTTGTAGTGCTTTCCAGAATTTTTGGAATGATACTATGTATCATCATTTCATTTTTTCCCTCAATTTATGGAAATATACTATAGAGTCTGACATGCAGAAGTTTCTAATTTCTATACAGCCTAAACTACCAATATTGAGCTTTCATTCCTTACTTCTATATTTGCTTTAATCTACCTGAGTATGAATGTCTACAGTATACTAGGCAATATTCTAGGCTAGGCTGCTTATCTGTCCCTGTTCTCACAGAGCTAACATTAAACTAGGGGAGTCAAAAAGTAAAATGTAAACAAATATTTAAAGCCTGTTATAAATGCAATGAAGGAGAAAACAGGATGCTATCAGAATATAACAGGAAGAAACTACTTTGCATGAAATGAAGCCAGCCATGCAAACAGCTAGAAGGAGAAATTCCAGAAAAGGCAAATGCGTAGACATTGAAGGAGTAAAAGCTGATGGGAAGGAACTGAAAGGAAGGGCAAAATAATGAAAAAATAACTAGAATTAGCATTACAGTTGTTGGAGCAAGTGGCATGGGATGAAGCCTGAAAAAGGAACAAGGGAAAGAAACATCATATACAACATGGTAACAGCTAGCTTGGATTTTATACACATGCAAAAGGAAATCCTGGAGATTTTGTATCGAGTGGGATGATAAATATGAACCGGTAATTAATGAAAGTAGTAGAAATGACTAACGTACATAAATAATCTAATCTGATTTACATTTTTAAAGGATTACTCTGGCTCCTGGGTGGAGAACAACAGACTGAATGGGAGAGACAAGACTGGAAGAAGTAAGACAGGTGAGAGATGACAGAGGCTGGGATCACAGTGATATCCCTAGAGAGGGAGAAGATGAATTCAAGATATATTTTGGAGAAAGGTCAGAAAGAAGTAAGGAAGAAAAGGATAGAGAAGGGCAGAAGGAATCTAAGATAACTTTGACATTTCTGGGCTTATCAATTTGGGTAAACAGATGATGGTGCCACTGATTAAGAAGGAAGAGACTGGGGGAGAAAAATAAATCACAAGTTCTATTTTGGTCACAGTAAGTTTGACATGCCAGAAAGCTTCCCATCAGAGTGATCAAGTAGAGGGGTGGTTCTCTCACTATGGGGCTCAGAGAAGACTAAGTGGAGCCAAGTTCCTCGCCCGGCAGCCTTTGTACTAGTTGTTTCCTTAGTCTGATGACTCATTCTGATACTCTGTTCAAATCTCTATCAGGCATTTCAGGTACCTTAGAAAACCCCCAGAAGGTATTTTAAACAATCTATTTAAAATAGTTCCCCTGTCCTGTCACATTCTAACTCAAGGGTTGGCAAACAACAGCTGAAGAACCAGATCTAGTGGCCGTGTGTTTCTGTAAATAAAGTTTTATTGGAACACAGTCACAATCCATTGTTTATATATTCTCTATGGCTACTTTAAGGCTACAATGGCAAAGCTGAAGAGCTGCAACAGAGACCATCTTGCCCACAAAGCCTAAAATATTTACTATGTAACCCTTTACAGAAAAAGTTTGCCAGTCACTGCTCTAACACTCTACTCAGGCTTATTCTTCTTCTCTAACTTGAGATTTGATTTCTTTTGCATTAGTACACTAAAAGAAAGCTCCATACAGTAGAGTTTTGTTTTAATTTAGCCAGTACCTAGAACCTGAATAGGTACTAAATAAATTCCTGGAAAGAAATTAACAGACGGTTCACTGCATTGCCAAGCACTACACTAAGCTCTTCACACATATTATTGGGTTGAGTTCTTATAACAAGCCTTTGTAAACATTACAATTATAAAACTCATTTTATAAATGAGAAAATTGAGGCTTTTGGATGAAGTGACAGGGGCAAGATTCAAATTTAGATTTTATCTGATGCCAAAGACAACTTTTTACCTACTATACTACTTTACAATTCCTTTCAGTCTTTCTATACAGGAAAGTTGTATATTTCCTCATTTATTCAAATTACTCCAATGTGAAAGCTATTTTTAAATGACTGCACTCAGCCATTTGTTTGAACTCCTTCATTCTAAGAATCAGTAAGATAGTTCCCTTGGAATTTCTAGCTACATAATCACAAATTGAAAATAACAAATTTTTCTCTTCCATTCTAATTGCCACATCAATTACTTTAATTTTGTGTATTTGTGGATTGGCCAAAAGTTTCAAAATAATATTAACTAAATAATGGTCACAGAAGGCACTCTTGTCTTAACCATGATTTTCCACTGAAATGCCTCTAAGATTTACCCTAAGTAAGACATTGGCTATTACGTTAAAATATCCTTCTAGTTCCAATATTCAATGATTTCTTAATCTTATTTATTGGGAATGTCTAATTTTATGTAGTACCTACTAATGTCATATGGTTTTTCACCTTTGAACACATAACAGAATATATTAAAAAATCTAAATGTGGGTTCAGTCTTAAAAAGTGTCAGGTGAAACTCCATTAAAAAAGAAATATATGACCTGTCAACCAGAATATCAGCAGCAATTGTGTCATCTTCAGAGTTGTAAGAAACCTGGCTTATAAATCAGAATTTGGGCATCAGCTTAAAAACTGCAATTGTCAAAGAGGAAACAATAAAATAATGAATAAATGAACATTTGAGAACATTACCTTCTGAGGGTCAAGCTTGCCCAGGACCACCTCCATGAAATCTTCATCTGAAAGTATGATTGTTGTATCAGCAGCTCCTTTTGCAGGGCCTTGGTACACTTTTCCAGAACCACTTTTCAGGTCAATAGCTGGGAAAAATAGGAAGAAACCAATGTGTATCTTTTTCTCTCCACAAAATGGGGGTAAAATAAACCAAGTAAAATGCAGACATTTCTATAGTTTCCACGTTAATGTGGCACTTATTCTACACAGATTCTATCTATCGATTATACATTATCTGTCATTTAGAAAAAAAGCAAAATACAGAAATACAAGAATACAGAAATTCGAGGTAAAGAAGTGGAACTTCCACTTCTGTAGTGGCTCAGGTCATGGTCTGCAACCACCACCATCACCTTGAGTTTATAGACACCTATAAGATCACAGCTAATCTTATTGCAGAAGTGAAGAAAGAGATTGTATTCATTTTCTCTTAGCGTCAGAATTCATTATAGGCATCTTACTGTTGATTTTTAGCTCTGTATTTATTAATAACTAAGCTTCTGAAAGAGTCCGTAACAATTTCAGTCATACTTTACAGTATTTAATGAGGAAGGGGTGACGTAACAGATGAGAATATGGCATTTGAAAACTTGGAGACCCCTAGGCCGGGCGCAGTGGCTCACGCCTGTAATCCCAGCACTTTGGGAGGCCGAAGCAGGCGGATCACAAGGTCAGGAGATCGAGACCATCCTGGCTAACACAGTGAAATCCCGTCTCTACTAAAAAATACAAAAAATTAGCCAGGCGTGGTGGTCGGCGCCTGTAGTCCCAGCTACGTGGGAGGCTGAGGCAGGAGAATGGCATGAACCCAGGAAGCAGAGCTTGCAGTGAGCTGAGATCGCGCCACTGCACTCCAGCCTGGGCGACAGAGCGAGACTCCGTCTCGAAAAAAAAAAAGAAAACCTGGAGACCCCTGAGGATCTTATTAGGATATATACTTTACAAATCACAAAGGGCCACTACAGGAGAAAGAAGGAACTTTGTTTATGCTACCTTCCCTTAATATTGGGTCTTTCCTGGCACAAACATGTTTTGTCTTTGTATTCCCTATACTTCCTTGAAGAGAAAATACTTAGGAATTATTTGTTAAATGGAAAAGCACATGAAAGACGGATGTCTACCCCCCAAAAATATATATATATAATTTATATTAATAATAACAAACACAAAGAAAAAACCCAGGTTAAAAATTAAGATTTTTTAAAAATCACACCAAAAGCATATTACTTATGTGTTATTCCTGCCAAAAGTTCATAAACTAAAACTAATCACGAAAAAAGCATCAAGTAAAAACAAATCAAGAAACAGGCTATAAAATAATTGGTCTCCAGTCTTCAAATATCTCAAAATTGGGAAAAGCAAACACTGAGGAACTCATCCAGATTAAAGCAGACTAGAGACCTAAGAACCAAATGTAATGTATAATCCCAGATGGGACCCTGATCAATTCTTTTTCTTTCTTCATTTTAATAATGAATAATAATTATTGTTTTGCTATAAACGACATTATTGGGACAATTGAAATATTAACAAGATCTATAGATTAGCTAATATACTGCATCAATGTTAATCTCCTGATATTGGTCTTTATTGTGTGAATAGATAAGAGAATGTCTTTGATCTTAGAAAATGCTAGTAGCAGTCTCTTAGGCATAAAGGGACATCATGTCTGCAAGTTACTCCTAAATGCCTCCGAAGAAAAAAACACATATGATGGAAAAAAATAGTAAAGAAGATGAGATACAAATTTTAACAATTTGAGGAAACTGGATGAAAGACAAAAGTTCTCTAGTATTTTTGCAACTTTTCTATAATTCTGGAATCGTTTCAAAGAAAAAAGTACAAAATGATGTTATTAAGATGAATAACACACAGAAGATGGAAAGTCAGAATTGTTTTAAATGATTTTGTGCATTTGTGTGTACTTTTGAAGATAAATGTCCATGAGCATGCAGTCAGGAGCTGCTGTTAGTAAGAGAAGAAACAAGTCACTGTTGCTTTGGGAATAGAGAGTAACCCTGAGGCAGATACACCTCCAACAAACACGCCCCCATTCCTAACTGGAGAGCATATTCCTTTTCAAGGAAAATCTTTCAAGACTTTTCTATAAATGCATGAGACACTCATTTCAATCCAAATCCAACGTTTGGAACCGACACCCTTGGGATTTAGTTTATATCCAAGTTGAGAATCCTAAGTGGCAATCTGGTTTGACTGCTAGAAGATGAGCACCAACCCAGGAGCTCAGAGGTTTTAATGATCACATGGTATCCTCAAGAATTAATTATTCTGGTATCAAAAGAATGCCAGTTCCCAAACCTTTGTACATTCTTACCTACTGTGGCAAATGTCTAAGATTCAAAATAGATAACCTCTAACAGTCAGAGAACATCCTCATCCAGTCACATCATCATACAGTACATATATAGTACATAATGGAGGTTTGGATTTAGTCCAGATATGCAGACTTAACTCTACACAACTAATTACAGTATGTACCTTTTAAAACTTGGCTCATTTTATTATTTATTCAAACAAAAACAATATTCAAACAAAAATCCATAGTATCTTGCCAACTAAATGTAAATTCCACTTATGTTCCTGTAATGGAAATGATTACAAACATGTGAAAGGAAACCAAATTTAAATTCAGGAGGAAAACAACCAAACTGCTCAATGCCAACCAGCTTAAACAAATCATCCTAAAGAAAACGAAACAGATTTTGCTCAGCAACATTGTATTCAGCACATGGAAATAAATCTTTGTAAAAAGTTTCAGTAATATTATTTTACAGGTATTGGATACATACAAACAATAGATTTCTATTTGACAGTATAGGATTGTCTTTGCCAAAAACACCAATAAATTGCATATTTAAAACCTGTGGGCCAAATTCTATGATATTCATTTTGTTTACAGACAAATGGAAATTTTAGAACCATTATTCCATGAAGTGAACAGAAACAGCAGGACCGACAAAGATTTTCCTTCCATTTTCTTCCTGCATGTCATGAAGCAAGGTGGTGAATGAAGCCAACGTTCTTGGTTCCAACTACTAATTCCTCAAATATGCTTTCCAACTCTCTGCCTCCAGCTATGAAGTTACTCCTAAATTCCAGGCCCACAGTCCCCACAATCTAGTCCAGATCTTGGTTGGCTACAGTGTTGGTACCACAACTTATCTTCTTCTCTCCCAAACCTCCCTCCTCTACCTGTTTCATACTTCTAGTAATGCAGTCAACATCCTCAAGCACACAGGCTCAAAACCACAGTATTAGTTTTGACTCTTTCTCATTCCTCTTGTTTTTTAGATATAATCAGTAGCTAAGATAGCCAATTCAATCTTAGCAATAGTTCCACATAGGCCCTCTCCTCTCCATTATTACCATTTCCTTAATTGAGGTCTTCCTTTCACTCTGCAGTGCAACAACCTTTTTTTCCTCAACCCCAGTATTTCACCTTTCCTGACACACAGCCTCTAAATAATTATCCTTATGGATTTAAAAAAAAAAAGACATCCTGTCTATTCATATTTGTAGTCTCCACCCTAGCAGAGAACTTGGCATATAAATACTCAAATGTTCATTGAATGAATCAATCCTCCCATTCTCTGAAAGCAGAGAGCACCCTTTTCCATGTCTCTTAACACTTGTGTTCTACAAGAATTATTTATATACATGTACAGGTCCACAAGTCCTTATCTGAATGAACTGCTTCAGGCTGATGTGTTTTGGAATTTGGAATCAGATTTTAGGAAGGAAATATAATACATAAAACATGTATTCCATATTACAAAAGGCCCCCAACGGTGCAACAATTTATAAACAAGCGTCTTACTTCTATACTTGTCTAACTCACACTAGGTGAGTTAAAGATAATCGACAGCATCATATAAGCTCAAGTCCGACTTCACCACCAGTGAATCATGAGAAAAAAAAATGCTCATTTTTAGAGCTTTTTGGTTTCTGGAGTTTCAGGTAAGAGTACCTATGTTTTAATTTTCAGGAGCAGACTATTCCGTAGGCCACATAAATCCTCTGATTCTTTATCTTCCTTATGCCTTTATGTCATCTTTCATTTTCTCTGAATTTTTACTGTTGCTTAGAACAATAAAATAGGATTCAAAGGGTTTACTACAACAACTTCTGGCTGGGTTTAGAAATTAATAGTAATAAATACTATAAAATATGTTACTTATGAAATATCTCATTGGTATCATATTATACTTACATATTTCACTCATACTAAATAAAAACTAAACATCACTATCCATACAATAAACGTATTATTTTAATAGAAGGTAAAGCATCAATTTCAGAACCTTTTTTTAAAAGGCAGCCATACTGTTTTCTGAAACTATGCTTTCTACATGGCTTTTAGCACTCATTCCAACATATGCAGAATCAGGCTAGTTATTATGTGTTATTGACCATACTAGAAGCTAGAAATAGACAAACTGCAGCCATTTCTCAGGGTTGAGCCCAAAGTCAAATGACAGAAAACATACAATTATAAATGACCATAATACAGTAAGATAACTGTGACAAGCAACAGACTCTGTTGAAAGGGAATTCAGGGACTTATTGCTCTACCTCCTATCCATTTTCATCTTTTCGACCTAATTGAAGAATCTCTAGAAAAATAAAAGTGAGGTTAGAATATTCTATAATTAAAGTGTGTGCCATGATTAAGGATGTGAGTTACACAGCAGATGAAAAAGATCTGACAGAATATTTTTTCTTTATTCTTTTTATCCTCTAATTTCTCTTTCTTTACAAAATGGTACCAGGGTCCCTTTGGACCTCCACATCAGTGAAAAGAAATATGACTGCTTTCTTTCTGCAGCAAGATGTTTTATACTGGGTGCATGGCACTCTAATAGGTAATTTCCCTAGATTAGATAAACAAACACCTTTGACTATAATCTGTATCTATCTAGAAAATAGTGATTTTATATTGATAATTAAGATAATCCGAATTATTGTTTTGCTATGAAGAAAATAATTTTGTAACTGTCAAATATCATGACTTAAGAATACTTCATTTTGACTTGATGAATTTGCCTTATGTTTAAGAAGCTGAAGATTACATAAAGATGCATAGAGCCAAGATGACTGTTTAAACTACTTTCAAGGATTACAATGAAATCTTAAAACAGGTATTTTCATTTCAACTGATTCCTACATCTCTTACACACACACACACACACACACACACACACACACACACCCCTTTGGACATTCCCAAACCTATTCATTCCCACGGGAAAAGAAAAAAAACTTACCTAAAAAGGTAAGATTTACCTACCTTCAAAGGTCTTTAATTGTTAAAAAGATACTTTATTTACTAAGAATTACCTTAGAATATTATAAAATCAGGGCTGTAACTTACTCCACTTAGCCCCAATATTTCCGCCTTTGGTTATATGCCACTCAAATACAGCATTTACTTTCTTCACCACCTCAGGCCCAACATCCTTTAGGCGGCGTCCTATTTCCTCAAATACGAGAGTACTCTGAAGCTTCCCGCCCTAACAACAACAACAACAAAATAAACTTTAAAAGTTCTGTAAAAATAACTCAAGGAGAAAAGTGATTATAAAATATATGTGCAACAAAAATGATTTTTTAAAACTCTGCACATAAATAAGTCAGTTTTCTTCATACAATGTGTCTTTCATACTCTCTTTATATACATCGCTCAGAACCTCAGTCCTCTTACTAAGAGGATTTTACTTTTATTAGGATTCACAAATAATATTTTAAAAGAAAAATATGAACTGGACAACCTATGTTTTAGCTAACTTCAGAAAGATCCTGATCAAATTAATCAACTTCTATGGTCTCATTTTTTTAATTTATAAAATGAGACTAAATTACATGAAGTCTGAATTTCTTTACAGCTCTAAAACTTCTTAAGTTTTTGGGTTTTTTTTTTTTTTTTTTTTTTTTGAGACAGACTTGTCGCCCAGGCTAGAACGCAGTAGCGCAATCTCGGCTCACTGCAACCTCCACCTACCGGGTTCATGTGATTCTCCTGCCTCTGCTTCTTGAGTAGCTGGGATTACAGAAGCCCGCCACCAAAGCTGGCTAATTTTTGTATTTTTAGTAGAGACGGAGTCTCACCATGTTGGCCAGCCTGGTCTTGAACTCCTGACCTCAAGTGATTAACTACTTCAGCCTCCCAAAGGACTGGGATTACAGGCGTGAGGCACCGAGCTCGGTCAAAGTTTTTTTTTTTCTTAGACTATTCTTAAGGGATTTTAATTTTCAGTCAGTTATGGGGTTTATGACAGACAATTAAAGATCATGAGTATCGAAACTTCAACATTACAAAGTTAATATTTCAGAGATAGAATATAAACATTTTATCAAAAGTCTCAGCATGCTAATAAAGAATACAATGTTTTAATAAATTATACACACTATTGGTTTGTATATTTGCATACAAAGCTTTATATAAATCTTTAAATCAAGAAAAAGGTACAGGATATTCAACTTTTTAATCTATTTTTCTCCAAAACGCTATTTGCTTAAGATTCTGATTAAACAACTGATTTATTTACTCTAAAACTAGAAAATTATGTTCTCTTGAAAGATATCCTAGTATCCTGCAAAACAAGTTTTTTAAAGTTCATAAATTGCCAGAGTATTCCTTCTACTCCAAGCAGTTTTGAATTAATGTCTTTCACTTCAAGAATTAAGAATAGTTGTTAATTTTCTAAAGTAGCCTAACCACTCTTAAAGTCACCTTAACTGAAATTCCTAAATTAGGAAGTGGCTTGGATACTAATTTTTATAACCTACCTCAGAGGGTGTCTTAGCTGAAGTATCAGATGTTGGTGCAAGATCCACATATGCATTTGAAATGACAACGTCTCCAGTTTCTTGTACCTTAGGAGGAGAAGAAAAAAAAACGATTTATTCTGATTACAATGGAAGTGTAATTTCACTGTGAAACAGTACAAAGTTTAAAATTTATATTTTTTCCTCATATGAAAAAGAATATAATAATCCTGATAAAATAAAAGGCTGATAAAGTAAATGTCAAGATGAACAAACATAAAGGCTTTCTGATTTAATACAACTGTTAGTAACCCTGACTTTATAATCAACTGGAGCCCTTTAAAACAAACAAACAAACAAACAAACAAACAAACAAAGAAACCCTGTGAGGTCCCATCCCCAAAAAATCCAATGTAAATACGCTGATAGAGACTGGGCCTTGGTATTTTGGGCATTTTTTGGGGGGGAAGTGGGGAACAGGGGATGAACTCTTATAAACAGAATTCAGTCCATGCTGAATCCTTATAAATAGTAAAAGGCATAGCACAATAGCCACATGAGGTAGTGGTACTCAAAGTACGTTTGTTCTGCTAATATAGAATAAAATTGGCTAGGAACAAATAATAGTGTTTTTTAAGTAGTAATTCCAGGTCTTATTTCAAGAGGAAGTGTACACAGTATAAACTAAATGCCTAAATAGGCTTTTATCAAAATAGTCATTAAAGGAATTCAAATTCTAATTCCTAGTCCTTCATTTCAAATTATTCCAATGGCTATTCTTTCATAAAAATTATGGTATTGCTACAAATGTATAGGATAAGATAGGAGATCATAAGATAAGAATGATAGAAGATCATAAGATAAGAATGATAGAAGATCATTCTCTTGACTACATCTCATCATATTTTGGAGGAAAAAGTATCTTTCAAGTAATTTGTTCACTTTACTTCAAATTACATACATTGAAAAGCATGGAAAGAGATAATTAATGAACAAAATGCACTTTAGTAAATTACTTTATTGTTACCAAGTCAAGCAAATCATTTTAAAACACTGGTTTAAAATGTTTCTTATATCTTAAGAATAGAAAGGAAAGGAGGAATGGAGGAAGGGAGGGAGAAAGTGAGAAAACGAGGAAGGGAGAGAAGGAGTCCTAAAACTAATAGAAAAAGAATATCTATAATCACTGAAGAAAAATATAGCAAATATGCTGAAAAGATAATACAGCATGCTTAGAATTTAACAAAATGGCAAGAATACATTATTATATTTAGACATTTAATCATTTCTCAGCCCTTCAAGTTTATATCCATAGAAATTATTTACATACTATTCATCACTAGAATTGCAGGAAAATAAAAATCTGTAATATAGTCATGGTCCTTAACACTTTTAGAGTTCTTAATCTTAATCAAAAAGCAAAACTTACTCATACAAAACAAATTAGAAAATGTGAGGGCTCCAAAATATGTGGCACAGATATTAGCTGCAAAGGCTTTCAGAGAACACCAATTTGAGTGTATGTATGGGTAAGAAAGTGGGCAATAGTAAGAGACTGTCTCTAAGAGCAAAGTGGAGCTTGAACTTAAGCCTGAAGGACAGGAGGAATCTGAAAAGTAAAATAAACAATATGTACAGATTAAGCAGGAAAATGATATTGCAACCAGCAGAAAGGAATTAGGAGTAAGGCAACCATGTAAGAAGAAGTTTGCAGTTATCTACTTGTGAAAGAAAACATGATACAGAAAAGATATTTGGGGCCTGTAATCAAAGCTTTGAAGCCATGCTGATCGGGTTTCTATCCCAGCTCAACCATTTGCTGTGTGACCACGAGCAAGTTATTTAGGACACCTAGATTAGATTTTCTTAGGAACCTAGATTTTCTTATATTTACATACAGATTTATTATGCATATTAAAGAAAATAATATTGCCAGTTTATAGGTTCTCAATAAATGAAAGCAGTTACTATTATCATTGGAGTTGTTTAATATACTCTATATAGCATGAAATGATCAAGCCAAAAAGTATTAGCCTGGTCAAATGTGTTAACAAAAACTGTCTTTTAATAACTTGCAAATAAAACAATGATTCCATGTCCTTTAAGTATTTTACTGGAGCATTGCTAACAGCCTCACCCCAAAATAACCTCATTTACTATTTGTTAGGCCCAAACTCTGTGATGTAGCTTGTTAATTTGTGGATTTTTGTGTAATCAAGATGCATATGATTTCTGTCCAGAGAAAACTCATAAAGGATAAGATTTTACTGTTCTATAGGATATTAATTAATTTTGTCTCTAACTCTGCAAAATTATTTTAGAATGGCTTTCCTATTGGACCATATAAACTGTTGTTCTAACTGTCATTTGAACATGTTTTATCATATTGCAAGATCCTTCATTAATGAGTCAAATAGATTTCTGTCACATTTTCACTGTATATCTGTCTGAGTCACGCCTTTAAATTTTTTAAGATGATATTTTGACAATGATTTGATTGACTAGTTGAGCCAAAAAGACATGGTTGGCTGGGTTTTCAGAATACCTGGGCCACTGCTACATAGATAGGTACCAATTTAGTTGAAAATAAAAGAGAAAATAAAACACAAGGTGCAAAACACTTCTATTTTATTTTTTTTAACTGTTGCCTGATAAATAAAAATTTTGAAAACGCCAGACAAGATGTATCTTATTTTTAATTAAAATTTACCACTACTTAAAAAGAACTTTCTATCCATAGTACTAACCAAAAAAAAATGATAAGATGGAACACAATGATAAAGCATGTGAGAAGGGTGGCAGAGTAAAATTCATACCTTGGTTTGAAAATGAATTCTATTTCCTTCCTTCCACATCTCAGTTTGTAGAGTTTGTCCTGGATATACTGGTTTTGCAAAACGAGCCTTTAAAAAAGAATTGTGGGGTTAAAAATGTTTTAAAAGGAAACTCTTTTACTTGTAGGAGGAAAAAATTGGAAAGGAAATTAGAGAGCACAAAAGAAAAAAAATAATCAAGGTTTAACGATATTTAAATTCCTAAAAGACCTAAGTATAATATGATAAAATTAGTAAAATAAAGATGTAACTAATATAAGTAAGCCAATTCTTCGTCTTTTCAAAGTATGGAATCAAAAAATAGTGTTTTTTATCTTGACAAATCAAGAAATAAAACCATAATCATATTAGGTAGAGTTATATAGGTACATCAGAACAACTTAAAGAAATAGTTAAAAGTGGTACAAATTAAGTCTGAGGAATGAGGCCTGGGGTGAGTATACAGGGCAAAATAATTCCACTTTTTATTTCATAATTTTTTGTATTATTTTCTCTGTGTATATATTACTGGATAATAAAAAATAGTTGTAATAAAATGAAAAGCATGAGAGTAATCAGTGCTATCAAAGGCAATGCATCAGAAAATATATTTTCACTGCTGCGTGGAGGATAAATTAAAAGCTTTTGGAGCTATTTGACAATGCCTTAAACTTTTTTAAGTGTACATCTTTTGGCTTAAACGTACGCAAAATAATATGGGCATGGATATTTTTCCTTGTTATTTATAACGGATAAAAATTTGAAATCAACTAAAAAGTACAGAGTTAAAACAATATGCAATCATTATATTGCTGTAGATGTATGTTTATTGGACTTAATCAGCCACTTAACATTTTTAATTAAATTAAGGAAAATGATAACACAGTTAAAAAAAGCAAATCTTGAGTTTTCAAGGCATATGTACTGATATATATATATATGCACCTAATTAATTTATAAAGCAAGCCAGTTTATCTGTTAAAATTGCAACTGTGCATCCTTCCTGGTGCAAGTGCAACAGAGCTATTTATAGCTACAAAAAGAAAGTGTGCTGATTGCCAGGTCAATGAAATAATAAAAATGTACATTGCTGTAGTACAATATCTATTTTCAATTAAATCACTAAAACCCCTTTTCTTCTCTAAAGATAGAAAAAGATAGTAATATTCAAATTACATAGTAATATACATTTACCTTAATTGCCTTGAATCTTGACACATCATTATCTGCAAACTGCTGTAAAACACGCCTGGCAGAAAATCCGAATGTACATAATCCATGTAATATGGGCTTGTCAAAACCTAGGAAAAGAGAGAACACTGAGTTTTAGATACAGGTACCTTTAAAGTTTAAAAATCAAGTGTAGTTAATTCAGGACTTGAAAAATGTCTTTAGATTGCATTAGCAGGAATTATACCATCTATTTTAAGAAACACAGTAGAGGGGGGTGGAGCCAAGATGGCCGAATAGGAACAGCTCCGGTCTCCAGCTCCCAGCCCCAGCGACACAGAAGACTGGTGATTTCTGCATTTCTGCTTGAGGTACCGGTTTCATCTCACTAGGGAGTGCCTAACAGTGGGTGCAGGACAGACGGTGAAGCGCCCTGCCGAAGCAGGGCGAGGCATTGCCTCACTCGGGAAGTGCAAGGGGTCAGGGAGTTCCCTTTCCTAGTCAAAGAAAGGGGAAACAGACGGCACCTGGAATATCGGGTCAGTCCCATCCTAATACTGCGCTTCTCCAACGGGCCTGGAAAACGGCACACTAGGAGATTGTGTCCCGCACCTGGCTCGGAGGGTCCTATGCCCACGGAGTCTCGCTGATTGCTAGCACAGCAGTCTGAGATCAAGCTGCAAGGCGGCAGCGAGGCTGGGGGAGGGGCGCCCGCCATTGCCCAGGCTTGCTTAGGTAAACAAAGCAGCCAGGAAGCTCGAACTGGGTGGAGCCCACCATAGCTCAAGGAGGCCTGCCTGCTGTAGGCTCCACCTCTGGGGGCAGGGCACAGACAGACAAAAACTCAGCAAAGAACCTCCACAGACTTAAATGCCCCTGTCTGACTGACAGCTTTGAAGAGAGTAGTGGTTCTCCCAGCACGCAGCTGGAGATCTGAGAACGGACAGACTGCCTCCTAAAGTGGGTCCCTCACCCCTAAGCAGCCTAACTGGGAGGCACCCCCCCAGTAGGGTCAGACTGACACCTCATTCAACCGGGTACTCCTCTGAGACAAAACTTTCAGAGGAACTATCAGACAGCTGAATTTGTGGTCTCACGAAAATCCGCTGTTCTGCAGCCACCGCTGCTGACACCCAGCCAAACAGGGTCTGGAGCGGACCTCTAGTAAACTCCAACAGATCTGCAGCTGAGGGTCCTGTCTGGTAGAAGGAAAACTAACAAACAGAAAGGACTTCAACACCCAAAACCCATCTGTACATCACCATCACCAAAGACAAAAAGTAGATAAAACCACAAAGATGGGGAAAAAACAGAGCAGAAAAACTGGAAACTCTAAAAAACAGAGCACCTCTCCTCCTCCAAAGGAACGCAGTTCTTCACCAGCAACGGAACAAAGCTGGATGGAGGATGACTTTGATGAGTTGAGAGAAGAAGGCTTCAGACGATCAAACTACTCTGAGCTACGAGAGGAAATTCAAAACAATAGCAAAGAAGTTAAAAACTTTGAAAAAAAATTAGAAGGATGGATAACTAGAATAACCAATGGAGAGAAGGGCTTAAAGGAGCTGATGGAGCTGAAAGCCAAGTTTCGAGAACTACGCGAAGATTGCAGAAGCCTCAGTAGCAGATGTGATCAACTGGAAGAAAGGGTATCACTGATGGAAGATGAAATGAATGAAATGAAGAGACAAGGGAAGTTTAGAGAAAAAAGAATAAAAAGAAATGAACAAAGCCTCCAAGAAATTTGGGACTATGTGAAAAGACCAAACCTACGTCTGATTGGTGTACCTGAAAATGATGGGGAGAATGGAACCAAGTTGGAAAACACTCTGCAAGATATTATCCAGGAGAACTTCCCCAATCTAGCAAGGCAGGCCAGCATTCAGATTCAGGAAATACAGAGAACGCCACAAAGATACTCCTCGAGAAGGGCAACTCCAAGACACATAATTGTCAGATTCACCAAAGTTGAAATGAAGGAAAAAATGTTAAGGGCAGCCAGAGAGAAAGGTCGGGTTACCCACAAAGGGAAGCCCATCAGACTAACAGCTGATCTCTCAGCAGAAACTCTACAAGCCAGAAGAGAGTGGGGGCCGATATTCAACATTCTTAAAGAAAAGAATTTTCAACCCAGAATTTCCTATCCCGCCAAACTAAGCTTCATAAGTGAAGGAGAAATAAAATACTTTACAGACAAGCAAACGCTGAGTGATTTTGTCACCACCAGGCCTGCCCTAAAAGAGCTCCTGAAGGAAGCACTAAACATGGAAAGGAACAACCGGTTCCAGCCACTGCAAAAACATGCCAAATTGTAAAGACCATCGAGGCTAGGAAGAAACTATAGCAACTAACGAGCAAAATAACCAACTAACATCATAATGACAGGATCAGATTCACACATAACAATATTAACGTTAAATGTAAATGGGCTAAATGCTCCAATCAAAAGACACAGACTGGCAAACTGGATAAGGAGTCAGGACCCATCAGTGTGCTGTATTCAGGAAACCCATCTCACGTGCAGAGACACACATAGACTCAAAATAAAGGGATGGAGGAAGATCTATCAAGCAACTGGAAAACAAAAAAAGGCAGGGGTTGCAATCCTAGTCTCTGATAAAATAGACTTTAAACCAACAAAGATCAAAAGAGACAAAGAAGGCCATTACATAATGGTAAAGGGATCAATTCAACAAGAAGAGCTAACTATCCTAAATATATATGCACCCAACACAGGAGCACCCAGATTCATAAAGCAAGTCCTCAGTGACCTACAAAGGGACTTAAACTCCCACACAATAATAATGGGAGATTTTAACACCCCACTGTCAGCATTAGACAGATCAACGAGACAGAAAGTTAACAAGGATATCCAGGAATTGAACTCAGCTCTACATAAAGTGGACCTAATAGACATCTACAGAACTCTCCACCCCAAGTCAACAGAATATACATTTTTTTCAGCACCACACCACACCTATTCCAAAATTGACCACATAGTTGGAAGTAAAGCTCTCCTCAGCAAATGTAAAAGAACAGAAATTATAACAAACTGTCTCTCAGACCACAGTGCAATCAAACTAGAACTCAGGATTAAGAAACTCACTCAAAACCGCTCAACTACACGGAAACTGAACAACCTGCTCCTGAATGACTATTGGGTACATAATGAAATGAAGGCAGAAATAAAGATGTTCTTTGAAACCAACGAGAACAAAGACACAACATACCAGAATCTCTGGGACACATTCAAAGCAGTGTGTAGAGGGAAATTTATAGCACTAAATGCCCACAAGAGAAAGCAGGAAAGATCCAAAATTGACACCCTAACATCACAATTAAAAGAACTAGAAAAGCAAGAGCAAACACATTCAAAAGCTAGCAGAAGGCTAGAAATAACTAAAATCAGAGCAGAACTGAAGGAAATAGAGACACAAAAAACCCTTCAAAAAATTAATGAATCCAGGAGCTGGTTTTTTGAAAAGATCAACAAAATTGATGGACCGCTAGCAAGACTAATAAAGAAGAAAAGAGAGAAGAATCAAATAGATGCAATAAAAAACGAAAAAGGGGATATCACCACCAATCCCACAGAAATACAATCTACCATCAGAGAATACTACAAACACCTCTATGCAAATAAGCTAGAAAATCTAGAAGAAATGGATAAATTCCTCGACAAATACACCCTCCCAAGACTAAACCAGGAAGAAGTTGAATCTCTGAATAGACCAATAACAGCTTCTGAAATTGTGGCAATAATCAATAGCTTACCAACCAAAAAGAGTCCAGGACCTGATGGATTCACAGCTGAATTCTACCAGAGGTACAAGGAGGAACTGGTACCATTCCTTCTGAAACTATTCCAATCAATAGAAAAAGAGGGAATCCTCCCTAACACATTTTATGAAGCCAGCATCATCCTGATACCAAAACCTGGCAGAGACATAACCAAAAAAGAGAATTTCAGACCAATATCCTTGATGAACATTGATGCAAAAATCCTCAATAAAATACTGGCAAACCGAATCCAGCAGCACATCAAAAAGCTTATCCACCATGATCAAGTGGGCTTCATCCCTGGGATGCAAGGCTGGTTCAACATACGCAAATCAATAAATGTAATCCAGCATATAAACAGAACCAAAGACAAAAGCCACATGATTATCTCAATAGATGCAGAAAAGGCCTTTGACAAAATTCAACATCTCTTCATGCTAAAAACTCTCAATAAATTAGGTATCGATGGGACGTATCTCAAAATAATAAGAGCTATCTATGACAAACCCACAGCCAATATCATACTGAATGGGCAAAAACTGGAAGCATTCCCTCTGAAAACTGGCACAAGACAGGGATGCCCTCTCTCACCGCTCCTTTTCAACATAGTGCTGGAAGTTCTGGCCAGAGCAATTAGGCAGGAGAAGGAAATAAAGGGTATTCAATTAGGAAAAGAGGAAGTCAAATTGTCCCTGTTTGCAGATGACATGATTGTATATCTAGAAAACCCCATTGTCTCAGCCCGAAATCTCCTTAAGCTGATTAGCAACTTCAGCAAAGTCTCAGGATACAAAATTAATGTACAAAAATCACAAGCATTCTTGTACACCAATAACAGACAAACAGAGAGCCAAATCACGAGTGAACTCCCATTCACAATTGCTTCAAAGAGAATAAAATACCTAGGAATCCAACTTACAAGGGATGTGAAGGACCTCTTCAAGGAGAACTACAAACCACTGCTCAATGAAATCAAAGAGGATACAAACAAATGGAAGAACATTCCATGCTCATGGGTTGGAAGAATCAATATCGTGAAAATGGCCATACTGCCCAAGGTCATTTATAGATTCAATGCCATCCCCATCAAGCTACCAATGACTTTCTTCACAGAATTGGAAAAAACTACTTTAAAGTTCATATGGAACCAAAAAAGAGCCCGCATCGCCAAGTCAATCCTAAGCCAAAAGAACAAAGCTGGAGGCATCACGCTACCTGACTTTAAACTATACTACAAGGCTACAGTAACCAAAACAGCATGGTACTGGTACCACAACAGAGACATAGATCAATGGAACAGAACAGAGCCCTCAGAAATGATGCCGCATAGCTACAACTATCTGATCTTTGACAAACCTGACAAAAACAAGAAATGGGGAAAGGATTCCCTATTTAATAAATGGTGCTGGGAAAACTGGCTAGCCATATGTAGAAAGCTGCAACTGGATCCCTTCCTTACACCTTATACAAAAATTAATTCAAGATGGATTAAAGACTTATATGTTAGACCTAAAACCATTAAAATCCTACAAGAAAACCTAGGCAATACCATTCAGGACATAGGCGTGGGCAAGGACTTCATGTCTAAAACACCAAAAGCAATGGCAACAAAAGCCAAAATCGACAAATGGGATCTCATTAAACTAAAGAGCTTCTGCACAGCAAAAGAAACTACCATCAGAGTGAACAGGCAACCTACAGAATGGGTGAAAATCTTTGCAACCTACTCATCTGACAAAGGGCTAATATCCAGAATCTACAATGAACTCAAACAAATTTACAAGAAAAAAACAAACAACCCCATCAAAAAGTGGGCAGAGGACATGAACAGACACTTCTCAAAAGAAGACATTTATGCAGCCGAAAAACACATGAAGAAATGCTCATCATCACTGGCCATCAGAGAAATGCAAATCAAAACCACAGTGAGATACCATCTTACACCAGTTAGAATGGCCATCATTAAAAAATCAGGAAACAACAGGTGCTGGAGAGGATGTGGAGAAATAGGAACACTTTTACACTGTTGGTGGGACTGTAAACTAGTTCAACCATTGTGGAAGTCAGTGTGGCGATTCCTCAGGGATCTCGAACTAGAAATACCATTTGACCCAGCCATCCCATTACCCAAAGGACTATAAATCATGCTGCTATAAAGACACATGCACACGTATGTTTATTGCGGCACTATTCACAATAGCAAAGACTTGGAACCAACCCAAATGTCCAACAACGATAGACTGGATTAAGAAAATGTGGCACATATACACCATGGAATACTATGCAGCCATAAAAAATGATGAGTTCGTGTCCTTTGTAGGGACATGGATGAAACTGGAAAACATCATTCTCAGTAAACTATCGCAAGGACAAAAAACCAAACACCGCATGTTCTCACTCATAGGTGGGAATTGAACAATGAGAACTCATGGACACAGGAAGGGGAACATCACACTCCGGGGACTGTTGTGGGGTGGGGGGAGGGGGGAGGGACAGCATTAGGAGATACATCTAATGCTAAATGACGAGTTAATGGGTGCAGGAAATCAACATGGCACATGGATACATATGTAACAAACCTGCACATTGTGCACATGTACCCTAAAACCCTGAAGTATAATAAAAAAAAAAAAAAAAAAAAAAAAAGAAACACAGTAGATATTTTTTAAAGAGTATTTCCTGGGAGGAAATTATGAAATAAAGAAAGAAAGAAAAAAAAATAAATAAGAAAAGAGTGTGAGAGATCTGGAAACACAATTGTTTTGTTTAGTTTCGGTTGTAACCATGAAATCACCCAAGGTACTCTCAATATCCACATAGGTAGATGATCCTTCCCTAACCTTTCAGTTCCTTGCTGTCTCTCCAATGACCTTCTCCTTTGTGATAACTCAGACACCCACCCTCATGGTCCTATCCTAGACCTCGCACTAGCAGGAACTTCCCTCCACCATAATCTGAATTTCAAGTGCACTATTTTCTGAACACATTTCCTACCTTTCCATATCCTTTGCATAAATGTAATAAATAAAAAAACATTTTTTTAAATGTTACTCAAACTACCAGTCATAAGTAGTAGTGTCTTTACATTATTTAGTTAATTAAATATCGAATGGCTAATATTTTTCATTGATACATATTATCGACAACTCACCTGCTAGACTAGCAAAGTTAGGATCAATGTGTAAGGGATTCCAGTCTCCACTGAGGCGGTACAAAGCAGCCTGTGGAGAAACCATAAACATAACTAGAACTCAGTGTTTTGTTAGAATACATTAAATGAAAAATAGGAAACATGGCTGGTTATTGCTATAAGCATTGTATTATAATGTACCTGAGACTCTGATTTTAAAAATAATTATCTTTAACAATAAAGATTACCTATAATGAAATTTTTTTTTAATACTTACCACTAAAATCAGTAGGAGGGAAAAAAAAATGTAGAAAGGGAAGCCAAGAATTATATCTAGGTGAAACACTGTTACTATTGCCTAAGAAGAAATTCACAAAAAGAAGTCAATCAATCTACTCCCATTTATACACAGATAAGGTAAATGTTTACAGTCTGTTCTAAGCAAGCAAAATTTATGCCAACTTTCTTACTGGGGTGTTTTAAATTGAAGCTTCTAAGACAATATCAGACATAGAAACATCAAACACTTCTCACTAACTTTCATTCTGCTGGTACACTAAATCCTGAACGTTAGCTCACCCTGCAAGAAAACTGACTGAACTGATAGCTTGCTATTATGATAAAAGTTCTGCTGGGTCCAGATTTCCACATCACTAGTTTAGTTAGATAAGGTAGGATTAGCAGCGTGGCCTGGATTACAATAGGGAAAAAGTCACCATACTTTCTGGCATTTAAATGGTACATTCTTCCAAGTTAAAAAGCACTTACCAGCACTGAAAGGAAGAAATTCACCAAACAGCTAATACTAAGTGTATTTAATGTATCTGTAAACTTGATCCTTTTAGGTCAGCCTCAAGACTTCTTCCCTTTCTCATTAATTGCTGTGCTGTTTTCCAAAGACTACTGAAATGTTGTGTAAAGACTAGCCATATCTTTTTAAAATTACTGATCTTTTATTACTTTTAAACTATTGATTATTTTTAACAAGTTTTATTTATAGAAAATATTCTATAATTCGTAAGAAAACATCATTCTTTTTAATATGCTTTGTATAATTCCAATAAGCTCTTTTCCTTCCCCATCACTCCATATAATGGTTGTATAGATTATTTACTTTCTCAATGACTCAATATTCTTTCCTTTACATGTCTTCTTAATATAATGAAATCAAATAAACAATTATTGAATATTGGTGACTTGCAAGGTCCCATATGAGATGCTAAGAAAAGTAAATGATAATTTTTAAAAAGCACTTTATATAATAAAATGACAGCAAATATATATCATGATGTTGTATACAAATGAAAGAAAGACACATTTCAGGGCCTGAAATTGTGACAGGAAATTGTCAAACACATGCTAGATCATGGGATTTGGTACCAGGCAGATCTGGATTCAAAGCCAGCTCTACCATTAATGGGCAAGTTTCTTCACCATTCGAAGCCTCAACTGCTCATTTAGAAACATTTAGAGGCTAACAGAACTTACTCTCACAGAGGAGTTGGAAAAAGGTGGGATAAAGCTTACAAGGTATTATCTTTGATAAATAATACCTCAATAAATGTTAGTTATTTTTTAAAGATTACAGCAACAATATAAACAACCCAGTTTCTAAGATTAGTACTAGTATTCTCATTCCACATATATCATTTCCATAAATGAAAACGGTGTTCTAAAGAAACAATATTAATATGAAACATCTCACATTATTTCAATGATGGCGTTGCTTTCTATAGATAACAGAGTTAAACAAAGACAAAAAAGGCTCATTATGAGAAATGACAAAACCCAACTGACTGGATGTTTGACCCATTCAACGATAACACAAAATAAGCATTGTTCAATTAATAATGACAACTGCCAAAGCTTATCTTCTATGTATTTTGAAGAAATGGCATATTTCAGAAGGAAACCTAAAGGTTTCTTGTTTTGTTTCATTTCTGCCTAGAAATAAGTCATTACAAATAACCACCAAAAAGTAAGAAAAAGAAAAATAGCTATACATTATTTTGCACATTAAAAGTAGGTGGGAGGATAATCTGTATACAGGTAAACTATTTCTTAATTTGATTTTTTAAAATTGTACCATTAAGTTAAACTAAATGCTAAATAAACAGGCTCAGGAAACTAGTGCTTTTTAAGTCCTCACATCCTCCAAACAAATATACAAATAATGAGAACAAATAAAACTACACAAATCTCAAGCCTACAGTGTAACTAGAAGACAGAACACTGCAGACTTCAAATTCCATTAAGTCTCAAAATAAACACCACTTTTCTATCAGTGCTAACTTTTGAGCACCCTCTGAAAGCTACTGCAGAGTGGCAGGGCTTGGGGGGTGCAAAAGCAGTGCATGGAAGAGGGAAAAGGAAAATCACTCCCAGATAAATCCATCTTAAGGGCAAAAATACCGAAATGAATCCTGGAAGATTAGAGCACTGACTACAGTGAAAATAATTAATAGTACACTGGCCTTCCAGTGGCAATCCCAGAAAGGTATCACTTTCGGGGAGAAGAGAATAAAACAAAGATATCACCTTTGGAGACTGGATGGTGAAGAAAAAAAGAAGCAAGAAAGGAAATTAATGACCCTGAAAGATAATTTTTTTTATTTTTAAAAATAAAACACCTCCCCACAGCGCCCCTTCTTTAAAGCCACCAACTAAAGAAATTGCATTTTGCTACACAGAGAAAAAGGGCAATTTTGAACTAAGAATCTTGGAAACCATCCCAAACCACAAAATGCACAGAGGTAAATATTCTTCATCTATACAACGCTAACATAAAACTAAAACTGCGATTCCTCAGGGATCTAGAACTAGAAATACGATTTGACCCAGCCATCCCATTACTGGGTATATACCCAAAGGATTATAAATCGTGCTGCTATAAAGACACACGCACACGTATGTTTACTGCAGCACTACTCACAATAGCAAAGACTTGGAACCAACCCAAATGTCCAACAATGATAGACTGGATTAAGAAAATGTAGCACATATACACCATGGAATACTATGCAGCCATAAAAAATGATGAGTTCACGTCCTTTGTAGGGACACAGATGAAGCTGGAAACCATCATTCTCAGCAAACCATCGCAACGACAAAAAACCAAACACCGCATGTTCTCACTCATAAGTGGGAATTGAATAATGAGAACACTTGGACACAGGAAGGGGAACATCACACACTGGGGCCTGTTGTGGGGTGGGGGTAGCGGGGAGGGATAGCATTAGGAGATATACCTAATGTAAATGACGAGTTAACGGGTGCAGCACACCAACATGGCACATGTATACATATGTAACAAACCTACACATTGTGCACATGTACCCTAGAACTTAAAGTATAATAAAAAATATATATATTAAAAAAAAACTAAAACTGAAACTGCAAAACAAAACCTTTTAGTAAATAAAATCCACCCCCGCCCCCCAATAAACAAACTACCAAACAGAAGAAAACTATAACAAAACACTCAAGCATTTGGGGACGTGAAACAAACACTCTGAATCCAAAATCCAAAAACTAAAAAAATAAATGGATGACATACTTGAAGAAATAAATAAGTAATGATTAAATTCAAGAAAGAAATGGAAAGAAAAAATCAAAATCATATAAGAAATGAAGACTAAATTATAAGGTACCCAAAGGAGAACATATGCAAATAAAAATGAAATAAGGAGATGGCAGAAAGAGCAGAAATGAACCATGAGAATGAAAATGAAATCGAGAAGGAACTAAAAGAGAAGAAAAGTAGTTGAAAGACATGAAAAGATCCAACGTACATATAAATGGAGTACCTGAAGAAAGAAAAGCAAAACAGTGAAAGAGAACTAACATTTAAAATTTGAATACTATAAACCTAAAGGACCTGAATATACATATTAAAAAGGCCCACCAGGTATATAAGGAAGACTGACCTGCAACATGCAAGACTGAGACATATCCCAGCAGAACCATTAGACTTTAAAAACGAAAATAATCTTGAGGGCCTCAGGGTAAAGATCAAGTAACTTACAGGGGAAGATAACTAGATTGGCATCAGACTTTTCAAAGGCAACATACAAAGTAAGACAACAGTGATGCACCATTCTTAAGAAATAAGATTTTATATAGAACAAAGCTGTCCCTTCAAGTATGTAGGGTAAATAGTTTTAAACATACAGAAACCAAGGAAACACTACGCACATGAGCCCTTCTTGAGAAACCTTCCACAGAAGGAGCTTCATCCAACTAAGAGCTGACTAAGAAGCTTTAACAAAAGGGTTGACATGTTCAATTGTAAATCTAAAACTAAAACATGCAGAAAGTGGAAATAATACATAAATGTTAAATGCTCTAAACAGTAAAAATAATGCATCCCCCAAAATGGGAACAATAAGAGGGGAAAAAGAAAGTAAAATAAGCTCTTTTGACTGTTATACAAGAAACAAACAAAGCCAAAGGACACCAATAAAAACTAAAAAACTAGATAGTCATGGATTAAACGGGAAAATGAGGCACTAAGAGCAAGAAAGGTATATACAACTTTTGCTTCTGGCCATCATGAAGGACCTGGAATGGACTTATTCTTCCACCGTAAACAACTAGAAAAATTATAAAGAAAAAAAAAAGGTGAGGGTTACCACTGTTCCTAGACATTGGACAGTAGGCAATGCAGGACTACAATTCTTTACAGAAAAGAAACAAACAAGATGAGCTCTACAATTGTACAGCTTCCTTCTGACAGCAGTTCCCAGACTGCAATTCAGATATCTCGAACATAGCAAAGTGGTCTCAATGAGTTACAAATATAGATTAGAATTCTGAAAGGATGATACAGCTGAATTTGTGTGTACTGAAGAGGAGGAAGTTACACAGAAAAATAACTCCAGAAATCTAAATGGGGGTCTCACTGAGGGCTATAAAAGAGGTCCTGGAAGATGATACACCACATGAAGAAAGAGGCCATGTAGGGAAGACTTGAAGCACCCCAGCCAACAGGTAGCACTAAGACCCCAGATATGCAAAAGAAGCCATCTTGGAACCTTCCAGCCCTGCCCAGCTGCCATCTAAAAGCAGCTACACCATTTGTAGCAGAAAGATCACCCAGTCAACCCAGAGTCTTGGAAAATAATAAATGATTGTTTAAAAAAAAAAAAAGGTAGTAGTTATAAAATGTATGGTAATTTTTTTGGTTTCTCAGTGATTTGTTTTTGATTCCCAATGATTTATCTGAAACTTCCACCCACAAACAATCAGTGAAGTGAAGGTGACACGAATTGGAAACTAAAGGCGATGGGTGCTGTGGCAGCCTAGAGAAAAAGTTCAAAGGAGTCTTTTCTGGAGCTGCGAGTGGGACCTAGAACATGGCTGTCAGCAATATCTCTCTCAGATTATGAGACCAGAGGATGTAAAAGAAGTTTTTTCTTTTAAAAATTGACAGTTGGTGTATCATACTGTGATCGTTTAGTAGAAGCAATTATACAAAATTATGAAAATATTCTAGTGAAACTAAATTAAATGCTGGGACTCTTCTAGATGAGATGAATGCTTGTGTTGCTTTGATTCTTAATGACTTTACGTGAGTTCTTTATGGTCCTAAAGGTCCAAATAAAAATAAGAGAGGAAGAATAGTCTAGGAAATATGACTTGATATTTGCAACGTCTGGAATGCAATCAGTCTCTACATTTAAAACACACAGCTGATCAGCAGTTCACTTTAGATGATCCCATCAGATAGTAAGCACTTTATGGCAGTTACGTGCAAGTGACTCAGATGGTCCAACCAGCATACATGATCTTTCTACAGCTTTGTGGCCCCACAAAGGGGTGTTCTAAATCTGCAAAGATCTCCCACTAGAAGACCTGTTTTTGAGCCTATGTCTGTTTTCAGTTCAAGATGACAGTAATTGTAATAAAGAATTATATTTTACTGGATACTAGAACTGATATGCCAAATATTAACTTCACTTAATAGGATACGTATAGTATAAGATATGTATCTGGGGAAACTATGGATATTTGTTCTCATTTTCCTCAAATACAAAGCCGGACATCCGATATTTACTTATTGTTTGCTCTTTCTAGATTATTGCAGTGGAACTGTCTATTAATAATCATGAAAAACTACAAAGTACACTTGTATTGTCATACTCGTTTGTTTTGTTTTGTTTTTTGAGACAGGGTCTTGCTCTGTTACCCAGGCTGGAGTGCAATGGTGCAATCATAGCTCACCACAGCCTTGATTTCCCAGGCTCAAGTGATCCTCCACCTCAGCCTCCTGAGTAGCTGGGACAATAGGCATATGCCACCATGCTCGGCTAATTTTTTTATTATTATTATTACTTTTAGTGGAGACAAGGTCTTGCCCCAGGCTGGTCTCAAACTCCTGAGCTCAAGCGATTCTCCTGCCTCAACCTCCCAAAGTGCTGAGATTTAAGGTGTGAGCCACTGTGCAGGCCTGCCATACTAGTTTCAAGATGAAGAAACTCTCCTGAAGACATTATAAACAGACATTCCAGAAGTGACACTGGTAGAGTTAAAAACATATAGTTGCCAGTTTTCTTAATGATTGAAAAGTTAGTTAGTTAATATAAATACCTAGCATAAAGTTTATGTATAATGGCATAATTTTTTCTCATTTCCATATCTCTTAAAGATCTGCCCATGCACAATCATCCTACACTAGTCTCCAATGTGAATGCTCTAATTCTTACCCCTTATACACACGTCATGCTCTTCTCCTTTCTTAGACTCCATCATTACTTCTCAACACACTGCAAGCCCTACATATCCGGAGAGAGAACACCCACATACCGTCTCAGCTAAGTCCCATTTTTACTATCTAACCCTTCTACATGTCATTCCCTAATGAGTATCCCTTCTCTGAATGTCTGTTACACTTATACTATAAATCGAAGCCTTGTATTTAAACATTCATTGCTTGGAATAGGTGCCCTAGTTATCTCAGACATCTATAAGTTGAGTATCCAAGTGTTCTTTCCATTCCTTGGCAATAGATGACATTTCTTCTAATTGACTCATATTTCTTATAGCATGGATCCAATTTCAGATGACCCACAAATTCCCTGAAATTTATGCAAAGTTTTATGCAAAATGTTTTTTAGGGAACTGGTATATAGCTTTCATTATATTCTCTTATTATCGTATGATACAAAATGGCCAAGAACCTCTGCCAAATGATGAGTGCCCATTACTCACACAAAAATATTGTTGATTTAAAAACTGTCTTTTGTCACGCAGCAAAATATTAAAACCTACCTTAAAACTAACAAAAAGTTTTAGTCATCTGAAAAAAAAAAACAACAAAAGAAAGAAAACCCCACTACTTACTGTGTGTAGAAATTCAAACCTTGGAAACTATTCAGCTTTTATTTACAGCAGATACATTTTTTATTTCAGTACAATAAAGAGGCACTTCTTGGGTTTTCTGAACCATGAAACCATGAGCCTTTTCTGTTTTTTAGTACCCTAACAGAATTAGTTTCTTAATTAAGCCTTATGTAAACATAAATACGAGTGCATTCTTAAGAAATTGGTAAGAAACAGTAATGGATGGAAAAAATATTTAAAGGCAAGAATAAAGCAGTGTTCCCTCCATCACCTGATTATATGGTACAGAAAAAAAATACATATGTACCAACTCTAATTCTCTCTGGCTCATGAGATTACATTTCTGTTTGCTAGGAAACAATAAGTACTGCAGAAGTTTTCATATCGAACATACCAAAAAAAATTTTTTAACTTGTAAGTTCAGGAGTATATGTGCAGGATTGTTACACAGGTAATTCCGTGTCATGGGGGTTTGTTGTACATATTATTTAACCACCCAGGTATTAAACCTACTACCCATTAGTTATTTTTCCTAATCCTCTCCCTTCTCCTATCCTCTACCCTCCAGTAGGCCCCACTGTGTGTTGTTCTCCTCTAAAATACAACCAAAAATTTTTTTTAAAGTGAACTTTCTGAACAATTTACTGTTATTACATGCTCACACACTGCATTACTCCAGAGGTTTAAGGATTTTATGCTATATCTGCATGGTTAGTCTGCTGGCCGTCTTAGAGAAGAATCTTGAGGTCTCTCAAAAATAAACTTGCTTTTCTCATTTTTATGGTTGCCTTTTGCTTCTTAAACAAATTTTTCTATGCTCACAGAATTTGTGAACTGACAAGATATTTTATCTCCTTCACCAGAAAACAAATTTTTTATGTCAAACAAAAAAGATTAAATCACCTACTGCTTCTAAGATGCTTTATTTGCATGTCCTTTACAGTTGGTATAAAATAATCTGTTTCCAAGCAGTGTGGCATTGCTTTCTTTCCCAAAGAGGAAAGGATGACTAATACTTGCCTTTTAACTATTTTTTATCCTGCACTTACTCTGAGGCTTTCATGAAATTCTTCACTCTTAAAGTGGGCAGCCTCTCCAAAGAAAGCACTCCATTACCAACAACATGCAATGCTTTTTAAATTCACTAATAAAAAAACATTTTATATTTTATTTGGTATCTAGTGGGAAAACATTAATAACTAAAAATTTAGCAAAAATAACTTGCAATCACAGGAAACATGTCTGTATGTTTATTATGTTGAACGGGCCCCACTTTTTAGATGCATAATGTTATAAGGTATTAGAGTTATAAATTAAAAAGTGTCATCAACCAGGTAGATTTATCATTTTTCAAAAATACAATCTTACCTGATTAAGAGAGGTGGTATCCGTAAGTACAGCATCAGGAGGTCTATTAGGTATGGCTACAGCTACCTAAAATTAAGACATTACATGTTAAATCTTAAATACAAATTATCATTATTCTCTTTAACCAAACTAATATTTGATACACAACCATGTTTCAATACAATAAACCTGCAAATTGGATAAAAGGGTTTTTAAAAAAAAAAAAAAAACATGCTCAGGAAATAATGATATTTAAAATTTCATAACTCCTAGCTTCATCTACACTATGAATTGCCTGCAATGACCTTTTTTAATGTAAAGAATTATGTAATCAGATTCATTCTCCAGGCCACAATGGAGAAAAAGTTAAGGACAGTTTTTCCCTGTGTAAAAGACTAAAACAGCTACAAGAATTAGACATATAATTCGCATCTAAATTGATTCAGTCTTTAAGACGGGTCTTTTAAATCCTTGCATATTTTAATTTGCCATCTTAACAAAATAATACATTTTAAAGTTGGTTACCAAAAATATTTGAATTATTATGATCCCTTAATGCCAACACTTAAAATTCCTTTTTGAGGAAAAGTTTGCAACATCTACAAAGTAAGTATCTGAGTGCCAGTTTATGGCTGATTTAAACCAAAGTAAACATAAAAAATTCAAGTAGCTAATATCTACTTTTCAATAATTTATAATAGAGGCAAAATTTTATTGTGCATTTATTCTCAATTAGGTAAATTTTCCACAATAAAGTAAGCTTTTATCCTTTCAGAGAGTTAAGAAATTAGTGATTTTTCATTACTAAAATGCCACACTAAGATATATTCCCAAACTTATTCTCACAAACCCCGCCACACCCAAAACATAAAAAAAGATCATGAAGGAAGTTGCTCCTTCTAAAAGCAAACAAAAGGCGGGCTGCCGTTTTTCAAAAATCATTGCATGAATTACACTCCTTTGTTTCAGTTGCATGCAGTGTATTTTGCAGGTTTTATTTACAAATTTATTTTCAACGCATTCTACTAGGTTTTGGAGGACCTGACTTCAATCTGTAAGTCCTGAGCAGTCTTTTAAAATTTCTGAGTACCAAGAGTTCTCTGAACCTGTCTTGATTCTGAGGGCTTCCTGATTAAAAATAAATAAATAAAAATTAAAAATTAAAAAATTCTGAGTACCTTTTATTCCACAAAATCCATTGTATGCCATGTATACAAAGGGCATTTAAGATGGACAGTGCTGCAATGGTAGTTTTACTGTTAACAGACTAGAAACTCATTTATGGCACAGGGCTTCACCATGACTTGACATCATCCCTGATTTTGTTCTCAAAGCAACAAGTGATGCTTGTGAAAAGTGCTTAGAGAATGGTATCTAGTTTAGATTATTTTCTGGTCTACGGTAATTCATTATTGCCCAATATTAAAAAGAACATACAGGGAGCCCGAGGTGGATGGGACACCTGAGGTCAGGAGTTCGGGACTAGCCTGGCCAACACGGTGAAACCCCGTCTCTAGTAAAAATACAAAAATTAGCCAGGCGTGGTGGCGGGCACCTGTAATCCCAGCTACTTGGGAGGCTGAGGCAGGAAGATCAGTTGAGCCTGGGAGGCAGAGGCTGCAGTGAGCCGAGATTGCACCACTGCACTCCAGGCTGGGCAATACAACAAGATTCCATCTCAAAAAAAAAAAAAAAAAAAGAATAAAGAAAAAGAACATACAGTTAAAAAGGAAAAACAAATAGCATGTTATATTTACTTCACCTAATATAGCCTCAGACTTGTATTTTACCCTTTCTAAAATAATATCTTCACTAAAAGCTTGGAAGTTTTAAGAGTGAATATAACATTTCCAAGCTTTTCATTCAGACAATGCCACTGCATATGTTTGTGCAGTGCAAAACTTGCCTTAGGGTTCTTAATAACTCATAATTTGCTACCTGTGAATAGACACAACCTCACATAAATAATACCCATTTAATATCTGTCAAGGTAATTTTTTCACATCCAAGCAATAAATGAGGACAACTTTTAAATGTGGGCCTGGGACATTGTTTTCATATAGTATTGATCAATATTAATTTTTAAAACAGCTTTACTGACACAATACACATATAATTCGCCACTTTAAAATGTTAAATCCAGTAATTTTTAGTATATTCACAGAGTTGTCCAACCATCACCAGAATCAACTTCGGCACATTTTCAAGTTCCCAAAAGAAAACCCTATACCCATCAGCAGTCACTCTCCCTTGTCTCCTTTCTCCTCCAGCCCTTGGCAACATCTAATCTACTTTCTGACTCTACAGATTTGCCTATCCTGGGTATTTCATATAAATACAGTATGTGGTCACTTGCCGTCAATCTGAAAAACTTTATTTAGTATTTCTTGTAAGGCAAGACTGCTAACAACAAATTCTCTCAGTTTTTGTTGTCCAGGAATGTCTTTATTTTACATTTATTTTAGAAAGATCATTTTGCTGGTTATAAAATTCTTAGTTGACCTTGTGGTATTTTTTTTTCCTTTCAGCACTCCAAATACATTAGCCCACTATCTTTTGACTTCCATTGTTTCTGATGAGAAGTCAGAGGTCGGCTCTTAATCTTATTAGGGTTCCTTTGTAAGTAATGAGTCATTTTTTCTTTCATTATTTTCAACATTTTCTTTTCATTTCTGGCTTTCAACACTTTTACTACAATGAAGAGAATATGGATCTCTTCAGATATATAATCTATTTGGAGTTCACTGAGCTTCTTGGATGTACAATGTTTTTCATCAAAAGCCATTATTTCCTCAAAATTTTTTTCTGTTCCTTTCTCTGTCTCTGATACACCCATTACATGAATGTTAGTGTGCTTAGTGATACTCCATCTGTCTCTAAGGCTCTTCATTCTTTTTCCTTTTCTTCACCGTGGTTCTCTCTGTTCTTTAGTTTGTATAATCACTATCAATCTATCTTTAAGCTTTTTTGATTCTTTCTTCTGTCAGCTCAAATCTACATTTGGCCCTTCAACAGTAAATTTTTCATTTCAGTTATTATACTTTCAGCTCCAAAATTTCTATGAGTCTTTGTAACAATTTATATATATTTAGTAACATTTAAGCATGGTTTCCTTTAGTTCTTTGAACATAAGTAACAGCTGCTTTGAAGTCTGTCTACTAAGTTCTCTCAAAGCCAGTTTCTGTTGCCTGTTTGTTTCTTCCATCTATGCATCACACTCTCCTGTTTCTTCCATGTCTTGTAATTTTTTGTTGCTAACTGGACATTTCAGATAATAGATTATAACATCTCTAGACACTAATCCCCCACCCCTTCCAGGGCTTGTTGTTATTGTTTATTTATTTAGTAACTTAGCTAGACTCTTATATGTGAATCTATTCTCCCAATAGTGTACAGCCTCTGATATTGCTCCTCAGAGAGTGTACCTTGAGTAGGTGCAGTCACCCTAGGATGACACTGGTTTTAGCAGGGCTCTCTTTGACTGTCTCTCCTTGGTCTCTCTGTTAAACTGTCTGCCTCTTTTGGTATCATACCCAGTTGTTAGGTTCCACTAATTGCCAGATGACTGTTCTATTTTTTTCAACAGTGTCCTGGGGTATAAATTGTTCAACAATCTGATCCAATTAAATTCAAGTCTCTTTGCAAGGGTAGTCGTTGAGGCCAGTCTTTGAGGTTTGTTACAATCCCAGGAGCGCTTTTCTTAGCTATCTCTTTCCCTGGTTCTTTCTAGTAAATGTCTAGCTGGGCTACACTTTAGCTCCCTGCTGTTATGGAACTACCAGCCTTCTCTTAATTGCTTATCACTACAGTCACACCTTGTTTTTGAGGGCATCCCTATGCTTGAACTTCCAAATACTCCATTACAAAAAGACTGTTTCCTTGAGAAGAGGGTCAGAACTTTGTGTTATTACAGACTTCCTCTCCCTCTAGGCAGAACTTCTGCAGGAATAGTGACATACTTCTCTCCAAGTGATACACTTGCTTTACAAGAAGGAAGCAGGGCAGGTGTAGTAGCTTCTGTTCTTCTCAGCTGGCTCTCCAACCATGGAACCTCCACGCTACAGGAAAGCTAGGGGAAGTGCAATCAGGGCCCCAGTATTCTCAGCCTGCCACAGGTAGGGTAAACTCTCCACTCTGTAAGTAGGGGCTGGATGGAGAAATAGAGGCTCACAAGTCAGTCACTTTTACCTGGAATACAGCATCTGCAATTCAGAGCTAGTGGGAAGGATAAGAAAAGTTAATAGCCTGCCCATCCTGGGAAGACAGCATGGTAGAGGGCTCCTACATTCTTGGCTGCAAATGCCTGGGGTACAGTTTCTGTCATGCTCAGCCAGGAGAGGAAGAACAAAGGGAGGGGTTGTGGCTCAAATGCCACACAGCCTCACTGTTCTTAACAAAATATGATAGATTTTCTTGAATAAATGTTTCTTCATTTGCTCTATACCCTTAGGACAATTTCCAGAGACATTAAATAGCTGTGTTTTAAAATTATTTTTTACAAGTCATGGTTGTTTCACTGACAAGAAAGTCCAAGGAGCTTCTTACGTCACCATTCCAGAAGTCTTTTCCCAATACTGCTTTAAATAATATTTTATTTACTACAGAGGAATATTGACTACAGTATAATCTTATTACCACAAATAACTTAAAGGTAAAGCCAGATTAACATGAAATCCAAATTAAATATTTTTAGGAAAAATATGTTTCTAGAATTTGAGAACAAAAGAATAACCAGAATTATCTTGCATAAGAGAAATACTTAGGTCCTTTAATAAATGAAGATTTTAATCTATACAAGGATCACTTGTGTTCAATTTTTCTAAAAACTTTTGGGGTCTGCAAAGATCATACAAGAAAATAACAAATATTCTCGTAATTATCTCAGATAAGTTATACTTAACTCAGCAAGGCTTTTCTATATATAAAATATGTTGTACAGAGAATATATAAACATAAACAGCACTTCAAATTCAAGGAACACACACTATTTCAAAGTACTGATTACCGAGTCTCTATGCTACAAGATTAAATGTATGGTAATATAAGATCAACATACAATTGACCCTTAAACAATGTGCGGCTTGGGAGCACTGACTATGCAGTCAAAAATTCACGTATAACTTTTGACTCCCTAAAATCTTAACAACTGATAGCCTACTGTTAACCAAAACCCTTACCAATAACATAAACCATCAATTGACACATATTTTGTGTTATTATATTCTGCATTATTACAATAAAATAAGCTAGGAAACATTTTCTACACTGGCTGCCACCTCATCTGAAACCAGCACATTCCATGGAGGAAGAAGTCCTGCTTTGCTGCATCGTCTATCCAAGGGTTTAATGTTGGTAAATGAGCAACTCTAGCATTTGTACAAGGCTCCCTAAGACTCCTGCAGCAGTCGACCAAGCCCAGGGACATAATTGAATCTGGAGTTTCCTGAGGCCTTGTTTTGAAAAAGACTTGACATACACATAGGAAGAAAGGCACAAAAATAAACGTTCACTTGTCTCTGCAAAAAAAAAATAATAATAATAACAATAATAAGCTAGGAAAAAGAAAATGTCATGAAAATCATAAAAAATGAAAGAATATTTACTATTCAGTAAGTGGAAGTAGATCATCATAAAGGTCTTCATCCTCATCATTTTCACATTGGGTGGGCTAAGGAGGAGGAGGAGGAGGAAGAAGAGGGGTTGGTCTTGGTGTCCCAGGGTGGCAGATGTATAAGAAAATTTGCCTATAAGTGGGTTCATGCAGTTCAAACTCATGCTGTTCAAGTCTCAATTGTATAGGTAAGAATCCTTAACTACACATATGTTTTGCTTATAAAGTCATGGCTTACCTTGACTTTGTCTGATGTCCGTTTTCCACCAAAGCCTCCAGAGCCAACAAGAAAGAGAGAGAACTGATTGTGGCATATAAGTTCCTTCTCAGAATAAGAATAGACTGAAAAGTAAATAAAAGAAAAAATAAAAGAAGTTACTACCAAAAGACATAACTAGTTAACCAAGATAGGTTCAACAATTCCTGTCAAGGTTTCAAAAACAAAATCCAATTACTGAAAGAGCTCTAACATGTAAAGGTGTCCAAGTTTGGATTGCAAAGCATTCATTTTAATCCATTCATCCAGACTCTGAAAGGCAGAGAGAAGAGGAGCTTCAAAAATCCTTTCTTAACTATGAAATAGCAGTTCTTTCACTTTTCTTAAGGCTCTCCAACTGCTATTCAGATCCCAATTATTTCCACCTTAAACATTTCAAATAATCCCACTAGAAAGTACAGGTAACCACACTCGAACTTTCAAACATTCTGCCAAAGCAGTCAAGAGGAGCATGCAGAGGAAATAAGTGGGAATGAAGGTATAAGCCACATGAGGGCAGTATCATGACTGCTTTGCTCACTCTTATTTTCCCATCAACTAGAATAGTTCCTGTACAGAAAAAAAGGCACCTAATAAATGTTTATTAATTAATAAATCAGTGAATAAATGATATGAGTGAGCAAGTTGGCAAATAAGTGAGCAAGTAATGAATAAGACAGCAGTCCCTCTATTTACTAACTTACTAGGGACAGATTATTATCTGTTTCATATTTAGCTCTGCAAAACTAGAAATATGATCTTAAATTGCACACTAAAGGAAAATCTAATTATAGCCAAAAATAAGGAAAGGCATGTCAATGTATTTCAAATAAGATTTTTACTTTTATCACACAGGCAACTGAATAACCAATTTCATCTATACTTTGTCTACAAATTCTAATATACTAAGGACCATTACCAAGTTGTATTTCAATAAATGGAGCAGATCAAGAGAGAAAAGTAAAAATTAAAGCGAGATTTCAGCAGGACTTATTTTTGGTATGTTACATTTGGTACAATGGTGAGAAGACTAAAAGAGAACTGGGAGAATAGTAGCCAAGTGTTGGCCAACATCTGGAATGACAAGCAAGAAAACCTAAAAAGAGAAAGGAAGAGGAAAAGGAGGAGAAGGAAGATAAAGAACATACATAATATTTAAGAGCATCAAAAATGTTCTCAATTGATTATTAAGCAAAAACAAAGCAAGTTCCAAAACAGCATATACAGTATAACCTCCTATGTATTTACAACAAAAATGATAAGCTTATATTCCAAATATTAAATAATGTCAAACTTTATACTGTTCTTAGGTTCCAAAATCACTGACAACAAATATCTACTTTTTTGTTCTTAAACTTTAAAACTTATAAATTTTAAATTTAAATTTAATTTTTAAAATTTAATTTATAAAACGTACAATTTTTTTTTTTTTTTTTTTTTTTTGAAACACAGTCTTGCTCAGTCACCCAGGCTGAAGTGCAGTGGCGCGATCTCGGCTCACTGCATGCTCTGCCTCCAGGGTTCACGCCATTCTCCTGCCTCAGCCTCCCAAGTAGCTGGGACTACAGGCACCCACCACCACGCCCGGCTCATTTTTTTGTATTTTAAGTAGAGACGGGGTTTCACCATGTTAGCCAAGACGATCTCGATCTCCTGACCTCGTGATCCAACCGCCTCGGCCTCCCAAAGTTGTAGGATTACAGATGTGAGCCACCGTGCCCAGCCTAAAATTTACAAATTTTAAGCATCGTATCTTCACCTTATGTTTAATTACTAGTATTTCAGTATTTATTAAACTACTATAATCTTTTTTCCCACTGCAAATAAAAAGTGGCTGTGGTGTTTAAACCACATCGTAAGTTCAAGTCTAGAAACTTATAAAGGCACAAGTCTAGGAGCCTAACTACCATTTATAAGAATAATTTAGTGTTCAAATATGTTCCAAGCTCCAAATAGCTAACACATTAAAGAATACCTAAAATACAGCCTAATTGTCAAGTGAGGACTATCTAATATTCCTTCCAGCCAAAAACATACTCCAGCAGGCTTAATTCTCCTCTATATTATCAATACAAGCCACATTTATCACTTCTGTGCTTTGGTTATGTTGTCTTAAATCCAAATGAAACGCCTCACCCTTCCCAGCCTGAGCCCAGAAATAAATGCTTCTCCCCCTCCTTCGTTATTTTTCTTAGAGTTTAAAAATGCTTGTCTTGTTTTCTAACAAATTGGAAGACAAATACTAACTTATTAATCAACTTCTATGGTGAAGTATTATGTCATACACAAAGCCTATCAATCTAATAATATTATTATAAGAATTATAAATAAAATACCATCCATAATAATCACTACACCGGATCCTTTATCTAGGACATCAGCAACAACCGCTTCACATTTTAATTTTCCTAGAAAGAAAAGAAAAACAGTGTCTTAAAAACCAAAGATTACTATAAGAAGATGTGAAAGAATTTAATAGCGTTTCCACTGTAAGCTCAGCAAAACTAAAAAACTATGGTTTGAAATAATGTTCCTGAACAACAGATGCTGGAGAGGATGTGGAGAAATAAGAACCCTTTTACACTGTTGGTGGGAGTGTAAATTAGTTCAACCACTGTGGAAGACAGTGTGGCGATTCCTCAAGGATCTAGAACTAGAAATACCATTTGACCCAGCAATCCCATTACTGGGTATATACCCAAAGGATTATAAATCATTCCACTATAAAATACATGCACACGTATATTTATTGTGGCACTATTCACAATAGCAAAGACTTGGAACCAACCCAAATGTCCATCAATAATAGACTGGATAAAGAAAATGTGGCACATATACACCATGGAATACTATGCAGCCATAAAAAATGATGAGTTCATGTCCTTTGCAGGGACATGGATGAAGCTGGAAATCATCATTCTCAGCAAATTATCACAAGATCAGAAAATCAAACCCCACACGTTCTCATTCATAAGTGGGAGTTGAACAATGAGAACACATGGACACAGGGAGGGGAACATCACACACCGGGGCCTGTCAAGGCGTGGGGGACAAGGGGAGGGATAACATTAGGAGAAATACCTAATATAGGTGACGGGTTGACGGGTGCAGCAAACCACCATGGTACGTGTATACCTATGTAACAAAACTGCATGTTGTGCACATGTACCCCAGAACTTAAAGTATAATAAAAAATAATAATAATGTTCCTGAACTCACTAGAAAAAATAATTCAACATTAAAAGCAGTCAGAATACCTGAATCACTAAATTTCAAACATCAATATTTGATACATTAGATTTTTTTAAATAACCATTGCCAAAGTCAAGGATTCCTCTTGGTCTCTTTTGACCCTGTTATTCAACAAACATTTGTTGAGCATACAACCAATACCGTTTACCCCATTCTTAAATTTCTACTCCTATTCAACACAGTATTGCAAGTCCTACCCAGAGCAATCAAGCAAGAAAAAAAAATTTTTTAAGACATCCAAACAGGAAAAGAAGTCAAATTATCTCTCTTCACCAATGATATGATTCTATACCTAGAAAACACTAAAGACTCCATCTACCAAAAGGCTCCTAGAACTGATAATGAGTCAAGTAAAAGTTTCAGGATACAAAATCAATGAACAAAAAAGAGTAGCATTTCCATACACCAATAATATTCAAGCTGACAACCAAATCAAGAACGCAATCTCATTCACAACAGCCACAAAAAAAAACAAAGTATCTAGGAATACATCTAATCAAGGTGGTGAAAGATCTCTACAAGGAGAACTATAAAACACTGCTGAAAGAAATCACAGACAACACAAACAAATGGAAAAACATTCCATATTCATGGGTTGGAAAAATCAATATTGTTAAAATGGTCATACTACTCAAAGCAATCTGCGGATTCGATGCTGTTCCTATGAAACTACCAATGCCATTTTTTACAGAATTAGAAAAAACTATTCTAAAATTCATATGGTACCAGAAAGAGACAGAATAGTCAAAGCAATCCTAAGTAAAAAAAACAAAGCTGGAAGTATCACATTAACTGACTTGAAACTATACTATAAAACTACAGTAACCAAAACAGCATGGCACTGGTACAAGAAAAGACCAGTGGAAAAGAACAGAGAACCCAGAAGTAAACCCACACACCTACAACCATCTGATCTTTGACAAAGTTGACAAATACAGGGAATGGGGAAAGGACTCCCTATTCAATAAAGGGTGCTGGGATAACTGGCTAGCCATATGCAGAAAAATGAAACTAGACTCCCACCTTTCATCATATACAAAAATTAACTCAAGATGGATTAAATATTTAGATGTAAGACCTCAAAGTATTAAAATTCTAGAATAAAACCTAGGAAATACCATTCTGGACATGAGCCTTAGGAAATAATTTATGGCTAAGTCCTCAAAAGCAATTACAATCAAAGATTAACAAGTAGGACCTAATTAAACTATGAACAGAGTAAACAGACAACCTAAAGAATGGGAGAAAATATTCTCAAACTATGTATCCAACAGAGGTCTAATGTCTAGAATCTATGAGGAACGTAGTTCAACAAGCAAAAAACAAATAATCCCATTAAGAAATGGGCAAAGGACATAACAGACACTTCTCAAAAGAAGACACACAAGTGGCCAACAAACATTAAAAAAAATGCTTCATAACACTAATCATCAGAGAAATGCAAATCAAAACCACAATGAGATACCATCTCACATCAGTCAGAATGGCTATTACTAAAAAGTCAAAAAAATAACAGATGCTGGTGAGGCTGCAGATAAAACAGAACATTTATACACTGTTGGAGGGAATGTAAATTAGTTCAGCTACCATGAAAAGCAGTCTGGAGATTTCTCAAAAAACTTAAAACAGAACTACCATTTGACCCAGCAATCTCATTACTGGATATATACCCAAAGGAAAAGAAATCATTCCATCAAAAAGACACATGCTCTCATATGCTCACTGCAGCACTATTCACAATAGCAAAGACATGGAATCAATCTAGGTGCCCATCAATGGTGAAATGGATAAAGAAAATGTGGTACATATATACCATGGAATACTACGCAGCTATGAAAAAGAACAAAATCATGTGCTCCACAGCAACATGGATACAGTTGGACGTCATTATCCTAAGTGAATTAATGCAGGAACAAAAAACCAAATACTGTATGTTTTCACTTATAAGTGGGAGCTGAACTCTGGGTACACACGGACATAAAGATGGGAACAACAGACAATGGGGACTACTAGAGTAGGGAGAGCAAGAGCTGAAAAACTACCTATTGGGTACTATGCTCACTACCTGAGTGATGGGATCATTTATATCCCAAAGCTTAGCATCACACAATACACCCATGTAATAAATCTGCACAGATACCTCCTGAATCGAAAATAAAAGTTAAAATTCTTTTTTAAAATAATAAAGTTTATATAAAACGAAAAAAAAAAACCAGACAGAAAAGAAAGTACTACTCTAAGGCTTCCTTCACTCCTTCTAGTGGTTATTTTTAACATGATGAGGGTAAGTCAGCCTATGACACTACCAGTATAGCCAACAAATGAGCCATTAAGAGATGTTGTTATCAGTCTCCTGATGCTTGACACTCTGTGTCTCACCAATTGGTGTGTTTTATAAACAGTAGTAAATTATAAACAGTAGTCGTGACCTTGGTTTTCTGCAGTTTAAAAGGTTCCAAACCACAAGTATCTCGTATTTTGAACATTCACATTTACTAGACAGTAAATTTTAAAACTACTTAAAGAAAATGCACAGGCTGTACTCAGAAAAAATAATTCATGAGAAATATAACTTGAGGCTAAGGAGGTAAAAAAAATTAAAAAGTTATTCTCTACACCTTCCTATTCACATCACTGTTCAGTTATCATCACTCCGGAGTATAAATCTAATCTCTCTTTTCATATTTTAAAATCCCTAATGGCAGAAACCTATCTTCCACATTTCTACTTCCCTTGTAACAGTGGTTTCCAAGTGGACCCATAGGGCTGGTTACATATGAAACACGTAAGGAGCTTCCTAGCCACTGTCACCAACACCACCATCCCACCACATACATACATACATGCACGCATACACACATACACACACACACACACACACACACACACACAATTTCCAAGGTTGGGATTGAGAATCTACATTTTACTTAAATTAACAGATAATATAATGTAATAACTTGGGTGATTTTGATATGCAGCCAGGTTAGAAAATTACCTACTACCTAATACTGTGCCTTGCAAATACTGGGTATCCAGCAGATATTTGATCAATGCACAATCACCACAAAGTGTATTGTTTCACATAAAAAGAGCTGTTTTGAAAACTTATGCTATAATACTTACACTGAAATAAAGCTATTCAGCTTCAAGCAATAAAAATCTCATAAATTTTTTAGAAAAATAAAAAGGTTTAAGAAAAATATTGAAGTAGGATTCTAGCTACTTGCTGACCTCTACATTGTATAACATGAAATGACAAATATTAACAAAACATTCCTTTTTGTATTCTACCACCTTATATGACCAGTATATAATTAGACAACATTCAAACATCAAAGTAGAGAAATAAATATATCCAATTATCTAAACAAGTAAGATATTTTTGAGAAAAGTAAAAATGATTATTTAAGCAGACTTGTTATTATTTTCTCCAAAACAAAATAGAAAAAAATGAATTACAAGAAATTCTGTATCTTTTAACATTGTTTGCTTTATGAAAATCAGTATAAGGATAAATATCTGAGAAAAGAACAATAATCCTAAGAACCATAACAGATTATAGGCAATCACTAAGTTTAGAGCACACACACAAATGTTCCTTTCAGTTGTTAATAACACATACATCAGCAGGGATAAATTATGAAATAAATTTTTAAGACTATTAAAGGACAAAGCTTAAGGTGACCAAAACAGGTACTAGTTAACATCAGTCTACTCTAATGGCTCACAAGTGCATAACAATTTGTGATATGTTTTATTAGGTCACTCTACACCAGTTTAACACACCGATGTTGTTTAAAAGGTTAATCAGGAAATAAAAGTATGGTATTATGGAATTAGTATATCAATAACTCACCTGCTCTGGGAAGTGGTTTATATAACTCTAAGTACTGCTCTCCATGAAGAACCTATGTTAGAGTAAACAAAATTTTATTAGCAAACTTTCCTGCTCCACAGGTTCTGCCTGTGGATACTGCTACTCGCAAGTGACATTTTACTGTCCACAGGCTCACATTTCTCCCCAAGTTATCTCTCTCTGTTTGGCTTCTTCTTCTTAATCGTGTGATTGAAAAATAATCAATCCCCCAATCTCAAGACAGTCAGCTCTTCTGGAGCAGAGAAGATATATTTGTGTTCTTTCTTGGCATTCATAAAGCCTTGTTGACTGTTAATTACATATTATTTGCCAAGAGACAATAAACTAGGCTGTATTCCCAGAACTTATAACAGTGCCTAGAACATATTGGGCATCCAATAAATATTCATTGAATAAGAACGAACAAATGGGCCAGTGCTAGTAATTTCAGGTCACATATACCAAATACAAATGACACAACTAAAACACAAAGAAAAATCTTACAACCATGTTCAAAATGAAAGCACTGTCAATGTGAATATCCCTCTCTTATAATACTTTGTAAATTATCTACAAAGAGTAGATACTAAGGATACTGTGTAACTTAATAGCCACTTAACCTCAACGTATCAAACAAAGAATGCACCAAGGTATGTAAGAAAACAATACGACAGGAAAACCAAAACCTGAAGCATACACTCAAATGATCCCACTTTCACTAGAGGGCCAGTTTCCCAGTCTTCCTCAGAACCCAAAAGGATTTAAAAAAAAAAAAAAAAAAAGAAGAAGAGGAAGAAGAAGAAGACAAAGAAGAAGAAGGGGAGATGGTTGATGAGAACACAAATGAAGGTCGGCCTTACTGTGTCATACAGCTTGAAAAAGTCAAGCTTAAGAAGACTAGGATTCAAGTTCCAAGATGTATGAACACCATTTACAATTTCCAATGGTTAGGGGGAATTTTGAAACATTTGTTTTAATTTTTTGCATTTACATTGTTCAAAGTATATAGCAACTAACCATGGGAGTGTGAATGAAACAGCAAACTGCCCAGCACATATTTCTTGTCTTCCTCCCAACTTCATGAAACACTCTAATAAAATAAGTGGCCATCAACTCAGAGCAGCAATGGGCTAACTGATTGGCTAAGTTCTCCAATCAGTCAAAGTTACAGATACCAGCTCATAGCCCCATGATTTACAATTACCAAGCTCATAACCTGAATCTTACTCCAAGAAATAAAATACACCCTATCTCAAAGAACTTCTCACCATTGTTCACTCCTCCTTCTTGACACACTTTATTCATTTGGCTTCTCAAATACCCCATTCTCATGATACTCCTCATACCTCACCAATCATTCCTCTGCAGTCTCTTTTTGCTAGTTCCTCTGCATCTCTTTACCCTCTCACCATTTCAGGGCCTCTAAACTCAGGCCTCTTCTCTACTTATTCTCACACATTAGGTGACTTCATCTAATCTCCAGTCTTTAAACATCACCTAAATGCTAAGGACCCAGTTAGACCCCTCCCTGAACTCTAGACTCATATATTCAACTGTCCATCTTACATTTCCACTTAAATGTGTAACAGACACCTCAGACATACTTAAAACCAACTCCTGATCAACCCCACCTTAAAATAAATGTGTATCTATAAATTATACATAATGCCATATGTAACTACTATACATATTAAACACACTATACATAATTATACATTACATATAGATGTGTAATTTATAATTATATACAACGTATTCATGCACCCATCTATATATATATATATATATATAAAATCCCAGTTATCCAGAACAAATATCTTCATCCTTGACTCCTCTTTGCTAACCCTCATATGCAGCACTTTTACTTGGATTACTGTAATAGACTCTTCAGTGGTTTCTCTGCTTTCATGCTTGACTCCCTTATAACCTATTCTCCAACAGCAACAAGCTTGTGCCAGTGTGTGAACATAGCCAGACCATGTCACTACTCAGCTGAAATCAACAAATGGCTTCCCATATTCATCGAAGTATATGCTGAAATCCTTACAATTACTCCAGTGCCTTCTCCTACCATTGCCCCCTTGCTCACTCTACAGCTATGCTGGCCCTATTACTGTTCCAAAAACAAGCCAAGTATGTGCTATTTGCTTTAAATACTCCTCCCTGGCTTGCTTCTTCACCAATGTCATGAGGTGAGGATTATCATATCCATTCTATAGATAAGGAAACTGAAGCCTAGAGATATTATCTACCCTTGGTCAAGAATCAAGTAAATGGCAGAGAGAGAATAACATTATGCCAGGGTTATGGGACTACACATACTTGTTATTTTCTTCTTTTTGGCTGGCATTTTGAACTAACTCTCCCCTCTTTTATTCTTAAAAAGAAAAATCAAAAGATATGCTAAACTAACCACCATAAATAATTATATAAATATTACACACACTACACATACATACATATAAGATATGACATTAATGAATAATATTTACAGAAACAGAAAAGCAAAATAAAGGTTTCTTATTAGGCATACCTTTGCAAAGTTGATTGAAAGTCCAGGAATTTCTGCTAATCCTCCACCCATCATAGATTTCTGACCTATGATAACTCCGAAGGTGGGCAAACAGGAGAAATCAGAACTTCCTTCATAAATAAATTTCAAATCTTTTGGATCCTTGATTGATGCTCCCACTCCAAGGGCATACATAATAGCTTCCAGTTCCGTATAAACATAAGAAAATGGAGGGAGTTTCTGGCCAATAGCTCCAGCCTAAGGACAGTTTTAAAAAGTAATTTATTTCATTAATAACTTTTCAAAACTATTAACTTCTTACATACCTAGTTTTGTTTTTGAATAGATGTGAATAGAATGTTAGTGAATTTGATGGAGCACAATTATTGCAATTATATTTTATTTTTTTAATAGAAACTAGGTAATGTGTAGAAAAGGACTTCATTTACAGTTAAGAACTTTTTTATTGCTTGCTTCTTGCTAACAGATAGTATGCCTCATACTCAACTTTCCTGTCTCTAATTCAGCAACTATTAGCTACCCAAAAATCCAAAAAATAATGAATTTGTTATTAAGGATAGTAAATTGCTCGTAAGATCTAATGTATAAAGTTCACTGTAAACAGATGAGTAAAACGCTGCTTAATGGATGTAAATTTGATTGCCTCATAATGGTTTTTGTCTGTTTGTTTGTTTTGAGATGGAGTCTCGCTCTGTCACCCAGGCTGGAGTGCAGTGGCACGATCTTCGATCACTGCAACCTCTGCCTCTCAGGTTCATGCGATTCTCCTGCCTCAGCTTCCCGAGTAGCTGGGACTACAGGCCCGTGCCACCAAGCCTGGCTAAATTTTTTTTATATTTTCAGTAGAGACAGGGTTTCACCATGTTGGCCAGGCTGGTCTGGAACTCCTGACCTCGTGATCCACCCACCTCGGCCTCCCAAAGTGCTGGGATTACAGGCATGAGCCACTGCGCCCAGTCCCTCATAATGTTTTTAAGTAAAATAAAATTTAACTTGAATTTCCTTCCCAGGAATATCCTTTGTCTAACTAGATGTTGTCTTTTTCTACTTAGTGATAATATGCACAGCTAATAAGTGAAGTACATATTAAAGAATAATGTCCAATTTTTCAATCATTTTTATTCTGAAGTAGAAGTTGGCAAACAAGGACTAAGAGCTAAAATGGTTTATACAAGTTGGTTAAAAATAAGAAAAAGAGAAAGAATATGTAATAGAATAGAAGCACTATGTAGCCCACAAAGCCTAAAATATTTACTATATGGGCCTTCATCAAAAAGGTTTTCCAACCCTTATTTTGAGGAAAAACCACATTTATATACTGACCACATTCTCAGGCTTAAAATTAGAATTTTAACTTTCTTTATCACAATGCCTACCGTAGGTTACAAAACATCAGAATCTAATATGGCAAATGACTTACTTCTTCCTATTTATCCAGTACAGTTTTTTTAAGAAAGGATACAAACAGGAACAGTAAATAGGCAAATTTCACATGAGCCATCACAATTGTCCTCGAATTTCTGACTCAGTGGGAAGCATTTTACTTGCAGCCATGTTGAAATAGTTCTAAAATACAATATCGATGCTTCCCTTAAAAGAAACAGACCCAAAAGAGCACTAAACTAGATATCCTTTTCTAAAGAGTTAGAAAATGTTACAAAAGTAGGATTATTGATGGTCAAGAAAAAAAAAATGATACTTGTCATACAGTTAGATACAGAAATCTAATGGTACTGAAAAAGAAAAAGCAAAAGTTTAATATCTGAGCTTATGTTCAAATTCTATCAATATTTAGTACATATTTTATACAGTTTTATCATCATTCATTTAGCAATAAATAGCTTAGAAAATAATTTTTTGTATGTGAAAAAAGTTTCAAAATTATTTACATTTCAAACAAAATTTTGCTGATTATAGGCACTTCACTTTCAATATAGAGGTTTAAAGCCTTGTGTGCATTAGGTAAAGGGGTAAAAAACACAACAAAGAACCTGGGAGCACATAACCTCCAGGAGTCATGGTGTCATAGTCTCCACTCCCAAATACAAATTCCCACACAACTTAAATCTACTTAAAGTCAATTTAAAGCTATCCTTAAAGAGATAAAGAACTATGAATGGGTAGAATGAGAACTGTATACGGAAGACAGACAGTCCAGGCAGGCATAGATATCAGGACTAGATATCAGTTTAGCCACAAGTCATTTTACCAACAGTTGAGATACTCCCTTTTTTCCTCTTCCATTCAGTACCTCCGTGAGTCAGTTTCCAAACAGCACTGCAGGGGGTAAAAATGGGGTTGGCACCACTCAGGCAGCTAACCTGATTCATCACACCCCCCAATGGAGCCTACCAAAAATTATATGCAAGTAAGGAGCATTCCTCTAAAAAGTTCATGATAAGCTTTCAGCAGCTCTGTTTCCAACCAGGAGAAGAAGCTGAGTGGGTTACCTCCATTCTCCAAGCCCCACTCGGCTGCTAGGTAAAACCTTGGAAACTGACACCCAACCACTCTTATCTCCTTTCCCATTAGGGAAAAGAAATGCAGGGCACAGTCCAGAGAAATCTAAGAGAGGGAAAAGGAGAAATTTAAAAGACAAATAAAGTACTCTGGACCATGTTAGAATTCACCCTGAGCCATCTCTTCATGTGGCTCAACTGTCCTGAATTCTCTGTATGTTGAAATCAGGCTGTATGTTACAAAGTCAGTCATAAATGATTCCTGAATAAATCTTCTATTTTAAATTATCTCTGCCACTGCTTCTCTCCATTATTAGAGACTGAAAGAAAGTAACTGCATCCAAAAGAAAAGAGAAAGAAGTAGGGAAGGAAGAAAGCAGGGAGGGAAGAAGGGAGGGAAAGTCTCCAGAGAAGGCAAACGCTTTAGGCTTTTTTCCCCACTTACAAATCCTGATGTTGCTGTAGACGTTGCACGACTAGTATGATTTGCTGAAACTCCTCCTTCTGAATCTATTTTACTCAGAACTTCAATTATACTGCCAGTTGATTCTAAAATTAAAAATGAAAACCAAAAAAAAAGCTTTGTTAAAGATGTGACTAAGAAAAGCTACAATATGCTACATAATTATTCCTATAACATTCAGCAAACCTGCTACAGAGCCTCCATTGCCACTCATGAACTGAATGTATGATGTCAGGCTACTGAAGGAAAAAATTGCAACTGAAATAGGCCAAAAATAAATGGACATCTTCAATGAAATACAAGACATTGTCTAGCATATCCTTCCCTGGTTATCTGATTCTAAGGGGGCTCTGGGCTTTCCAATGTCTTTAAGCTATTTTACAACCTTTAAAGAGAAATACTTGTCTATAGACATGCAAGTTGTCTGATGGAGAGATCACTGATTCCTCCTCTCAACTGATTTCCATTCTTCCCAGGATGAAAGAGTGCCAAGATTACCTCCTCACCCCTACTCCCAGTTCTTTGTACAAGTAATAGCTCTGAAGATAGTACCAAAAATTCTTCCAGAGAAAATCATCATCATAACCAATGACTCCAGACAGAGATCAAAAGCTGCTGTTCTGTGGGTCTAAAAGGCTAATAAAGGAGGCTCATGGGGCATCCACATATCCATAAGATATTCTCAAGGCCCTGGGACCTTTCTAACAAAGCTTAGAGACATGGGCTTCCTTCTGAACTCAGACAAAACCATAATCAAAAATTTTTAATTTTTGTAAAAATACTAAAATTAGCCAGGCGTGGTGGTATATGCCTGTAATCCCAGCTACTTGGGAGGCTGAGGTGGGAGAATCACTTGAACCCAAGGGGCAGAGGTTGTAGTGAGCTGAGATCACGCCACTGTACTCCAGCCTGGGAGACAGAACAAGACTCCGTCTTAAAAATAAATAAATAAATAACCAAATTACAGAGTCTGAGAAGACCAGAGATATCTGCCATTCCTGATGACACCAGTAAGGAAGTTTCTTGCCTATTAATCTTCCCCCTACCATCCCATTCATATTGCTATCTAGAGGGAAGGCTATTTAGTTGAAAGCCACCTCCTTCCAGAAACAGACAACTTAAATTACTTCTTGGCTCAAATACTGGCTAGTTTAGCTTTTCCTGGGATTTAGTTCCATCATCTATAAAATAAAAACACTAGAATAGATGCTCTGGAACGTCAATTCTCATCGAAAAGATCATTTTTTTTAAATTGTGCTTCAAAAAGAGGTATCTTTTCACTTACAATTAGTTATAATAATTCAATTAGTTAGCTTTTTAATAAGTTTAACACTTTTGAGGCAGAAACACTTTTTGAGATAAATATCAGAGGAAAGCTTTTACTATACTTTTCTTTCATTTATTTTCATGGATAAGTGACTGTTGTTCATAGAATAAATTTCTCAAATGTCTAAATATAAAATACAAAAATGTTACCAGTTATGACATAACAATCATGTTATCATCTGATTGAGAATAAGCATAATGAAAACTTCAGTGGGTATTCCAGTAGGTAGGAAAGTATCATTAAGGAGAAAAAAAAACGGAATAGTCATTTTTCAAATATATTCTTCTATCAAACTTTAAATATTACATTACTATGAGAAAAAAACGTTTTTCTATAAAATGACCTTGACTCATGATCTTTTCAGAAAAATACTTCAAATTTCATATATTACATGCATATGTGAGTTATGCTAGAAAAAAATAATCTGACTTTTATTTAGTTATCTATTTCTGTGGTAATAGGAGATTAAATAATTCAAGTTAATAAGCAATTATTAAGTCCCTTCTATGAGTTCCGCACTATGCTAACACCAAACATATACAAGAAGTACAAACAAGATACAGTCTCTGCCTCAAAGGAACTTACCAGGCAATTAAGAAACCATACATTCATGAAACAAAAGAAGTGGAGAACAGTTAAAATTAGATGCTCAAGCGCTAGGAGTTCAGCTAACAGAAAGATGAATATACCCTAGAATATCTGGACAGGTTTTGTTGAATATCTGGGGCTTGAGTTTTTCTAAAGAAGCATTAAGATTAGCAGAGGACATCAAAGGCAGAAGAAGTATGTTAGAAAAGCAGAGAATCAGTAGCAAAGACAAAGTGCTAAAACAAAGCCACATTTATGCACTAAACAGAAAACAGCTAAGCCTAAATTAAAAAAAGGCTTAAATAATCTTCTTGAGAAAGAAAGAAAGAAAAATATGGTAAGATTGGGAGCATATGGGTAGATAATGGAAGACTTTGAAACCAACCATCAGTGAGGATGTAAGTGCATTCAGCACAAATGAGTAAACATCTTATGCCATCCATCCCCCAATCACACATAAACCCAAAAAAACAGGATAATAATAAAGCTGAAAAACTGACAGTGAGAATAACATAAATATCTTAAATGTCAAGAATTCTAATACCTACTAGAGCAGAAAATATGCTATAGACGATTCAAGTGTCTTAACACTACATTTAACATAGAAGACAACTCCATAAGAGAAGAAAATGCTTGCTGCCTCTGATTCCCCAACCAGGGCTGACTGACGGAGGACTCTCTTTACCTTGGATACTCTGAGGCTTGCTGGCATTCTCAAAGTCACAGATCTTCTTCCAGTTAGCCTTGACTGCCTCAGGAGTCATTGGGTGATTCTTTTGTCTTACAATAGCTCCAAGAGTCCGCTCCCAGCGTACTGGTTATAGAAACAAAAATAACATACTGAGCACATAGTTGAGAGACAGAAAGTAAGATGCATAAGAATCCTTTCATTTCTTAAGAGAAAGGAAATTTAGAAGAAAAGGGATTCTAACTCCTAAAGAGTTTTACCATAAGCCTTAAAATGAATTTTTCCTAATAAACCCATTAGGATAAGGTCAATTTAAAGAAACATTTGAAGCTGAAGGGAAAAATTTCTCCTCTGACTATGCTAGGCAGTACTAAAGGTAGAATGTTATGCTTTATGTGAGAAAGTTTAATCATATAATAATCACATCGAAAGACTGACTTCACGACCACAGATCTCCAAAGTAATATACTTCATTCTTCTTATTTATAAAATGAAGATAACTGAATAAAGCTTCGCTGAGTTAGCAAACTGAAGACTAATAGTAAATAAAAGCTCAAAGACTTCAGTTAACAAAAATTTAGTGTAACAGGTGGCCCCAAATAATTCTCCCTTACCTTCTCTTTGCTCTACCTCTATTTCCACAAGAAGTCAGTTAGAATGCACAGATTCATAAAAACCATTACTGCTGCATAAGGAGAATTTTTAACATTGTTTTCTTTTTAAAAACCAGAGGGTATAAATAACTAATAATAACCTTATTTAAACATAATAGTCAGATATTGATGATTGTTAAACTGAAGATTTGTCTTTGGGAATGACAGAAATGCCTTTGTCTAGAGCTTTCCTATTGATAAAGTGCCAGATGTAGCTTTTACTGCAAAACTTTATGTTCCATTTTTAAATGAATGTAATAAGACACTCAAAAATGCTTCAAGAATATAAGCCATTTTAACAATTAGAGAAAATGACCATTAATTCTAAAAATATTATACTACTACAGCGATGCCCTCCAGAGATAGCAACATTTTAACTGATTCAGTTAATTGGATTAATTTTGATACCCATAGCCAACTAAATATAAGCTGAGACATAGAATTTTTCACAATTTTTTTTAATGCCATAAAGCAATTCTCAAATTTGGAGTTCACAAGGTTTGAGAGATGGGTTAGGAGAGGGTTGAAGCCAAGTAAATTTACTACTGGGCTAAAGCAGAATAATTCCCATAGATTAGCTGCAATTTCTGTCCCAGTAAGTTGTCCAATGTGATTCCTCACTCCCCTTGACGTCTTCTGCTTCATAGAAGAAAATAATTACATAGGAAAATTGGAGAACTTGCCTGCTGCTCTAGAAAAGTCTCAACCCATCTTTTTCCAAAACAGCTCTCCCTCCCACTCACTTATCTGCTGAAACAGCAAGAACAAGCATTTGGGAAGTCAAAGACATGGGAGGATGATTATCAATATATGCTGTCTGAAGGAATAGCCAGTTCTGAACAAGACAGGACAAGTCCTGAATAAGGACTGCCTACAGGAAGAATAGATAGGATCTTGAAAGGGCCACAGACCTATAGGACAATCACAGTGCTTAAAAATACCTGTTGCTATAGCAATGTTTAAGTTTGAATATGCAAGCACTATATCCAATGGTTAGGCATGTGACAAAAATCTTACCCACCTCAACTGGATATGCAGGTTTAAAGATAAGGAAATAATCTATACAAACCAAAAACTAAGAGAGACTTACATTTTCCAATCCATCCTGCTCCAACCTACCAAAAAGAGGGGGAAAACATTATACCATCTAATGTGAAATCACTGATACAATTTTTTTAATTAAAAAAAAGTCAGCTCCTTTACTAGGAGTATTAGAATTCAAGGCGACAAGAGATGAAAATAATACAGGTCTATAAGAGTCCACTGGCCCCCATGACTTTGCACGGTTCATGTTATCAGAGCACAAACTTAAAACAGCACAATGAAGTAGAAATGCATGTAATAGAAAAGAATGAATCTGATGTCAGAGACCAAGGCTTGACACAAATTTGTCTACTGACTACCCTGGCCAAATTATGTGACCTGCCTAAATCCAAGTTTCCTCAAATGTAAAATAAAAATGACAGTACATATTTCATGTGTTACCATGAAGCAAACAATATAAATAGTACACTGCCTAGCATATCATGAGATCCAAATAAATGTCCGTCTTGAAGGACCTACTGAATTACAAAGAAAACCAAAGCCAAATAAAGAGAGTATTTGACTTAGTAAACTACATATACTCATTTTAATGAAACATCTTTATGCAGAGATAAGACAAATGACCAAATAATAACTGCTACCCAGAAAGATAAATTATTCACTTCTATAATTTTTTCTAGAGGTCATTCAAGAAAAATCCTAAAAAAAAAAAAAAAAAGTCTGATGAGTCTGATGTAAAGAAAATCTGTTTGTCATAACTTCAAACACCACAACTACAGTGTACTCAAACTTATCACAAAAATTTCATATGCATATGATAGAAGAAATGTATCAGCAGACATCTTAGTGGCTCTAAGTTCAAGGGTGTGGCTTTTCATCACCCTTTGCCTCTATATTAATATGCCTACACCTTTTATGATACAGCCAGTCAGCCTTGATACAGTTACACTAATCAGCAGTGGTTTGGATAACCGACAAAATAACTACCACTTTTTACCGTATTTTAGAAGGGAAGTAATAAGCTACAAGCTCCTCTCAGGTGCTAAAAACAATTGCACCAGCTGAGCCAAAAATATTTGTATCTGCCACTCTAGATATCTATCAGAACTTCAAAAAGTGGCAATTTACTTTCAAGGTTTAAGTCAGGATATTATGCACAGCTCGTAGTATATTTTATCAATCAGGCATGCCAAATGTTTCTCACTAAAAATGTTCACAATACAGTAAAAGAAAACAGCAACATAACAAAACTTCATCTGCAGAATTATCCTACTTGTCTGTGTGTTTGGGTGTATAAAACACCTATTTAGGCCGGGTGCGGTAGCTCACGCCTGTAATCCCAGGACTTTGGGAGGCCAAGGCGGGCAGATTATTTGAGGTCAGGAGTTCCAGGCCAGCCTGACCAACATGGTGAAACCCCGTCTCTACTAAAAATACAAAAATTAGCTGGGTTTGGTAGTGGGTGCCTGTAATCCCAGATACTCAGGAGGCTGAGGCAGGAGAATCACTTGCATCCGGGAGGTGGAGGTTGCAGTGAACCAAGATCACGCCACTGCACTTCAGTCTGGGCAACAGAGAAAGACTTTGTCTCAAAAAAAATAAAAATAAAAAATAAAACACATATCTAATAAAAGACTGGAAGGAAAGACATAAAAATATTCATACTAGTTCTCTCTGGATAGTGGTAATGTAGGCAATTTTTATTTTATTTTTTATATGGTCTTATATATTTCAAATTTTCACAAACAGCACTTATTATTTTTGTTCACAAAGTTAGTAATAAACATAACTGTAAAAGATAAATAGTTTTTAAAAATTCCTTAATGAGGTAAAAGAAGAGCAGGCAAAATTCTGAATTACAGATGGCTTGATATTATTAAATTTTCCTCTTCTATAAAACAGAGTTGTAAAGTTCTTTCTACCTCTACTATGCCACAATTCACATCCAATGGCTGTGATTAGGAAAGTGGAGGTGCATATCTCTGCTTAGAGATATGTAAACTTTTTCTTTTTCTTAATTTACCCATCAGCTTTTCATTCAAATGAAATAAGTTAATATATCCCTCACTTTAAATTGAGCCAGGTTTACAATAGGTTCTGTATACAACAGGTTCATTATTACCACAGAGAATTTTAAATGGGGGGGTTCTAATATACAACAGTTTAGGCTAGAAAAAAGAGATCAAAGTCAAATAAGTAATCAAAAATATATAAATTGGCTTTAAAAGGTCTAAAAGAACTTTCATCAAACAGTGAACAATGGATCTCACCGCATGATGGGATTATGCGTAGATAACTATTTTTATAATAAACATTTAAAGCTCTGCAATAAAGAAAAACAGAAAACTTCATTTTTTATGTAAAAATAAATAATGTTATATTTATTGACCTATTACACAAGATTAAATTCCGGCTATACTGATAATTAAAATTGGTGGGTAAGTGCTATGTATTAGGCCTTATGCCAAGGGTTTAAAATATGACTTGTAGTTGTCACAAGAAAGCCCCACAAAACTAAAGCTCAGGAAGGTCAAATCAGCAATTCCCAGAATAAGAATTCAAAATCTGGCCTGATTGACTCTAAACTCCAAGCTTCATCTTTCCACCTTATCATTCAGCTTCTTAAATAATGAAATTTCCCACATTTTGACCTAACAGATCAAACCAGCCACATTTTCATTTGGTAGGAATGTTACAAACGTAGAACTAAGTAAAAACAGAATTTATAAAGTTACTATTACTTTCCAAAAAATGGATATTAGTAGACACTTTTAATTATAACATAGACACAATATTTAAAAATATACAAGTGATGGCCACTGGTACAGATTTTTACAAATGCAAGCAACTGGAGAAAACTAATAAGAGAAAACAGCAAGGTGCAAATACCTCAAACAAGCCACCATTCTCCTCACAACTCTCGTGACAAAGCCAAAGGACAAGGGGTGCCACATACTCTGGCTTCAGGGCTTCCACGAGATCTGAAATAAAGAATATACACATATCTTATCAATCATTTTACTTTCTAAGAATTTCTTACTTATAAAATTATAGGTAATTCAGAGACCTTTAAAATAAGAACAAAATTAGTATGTACATAACTAGTCTAACATTTAAGGCTTTGGGAAGAACTCTTTTTAATCTCAACTGAGCCATTTCTAAAGGGCTCTCAAGCTTCTAAAATTGTAAGTATCAGACACACCTTTCCAAGATGAGTAACATATTAATACTGTTCAGAAGAAGAAAAGTTAGAACTGCCTAGACAAAGATTGGTGAGCAAAACTGTATTTAACATGAGAAACTTGGGTACTATTCATTCCCAAAATTATTCTATTCTCCCAGCTATTAACAAGAATCTAGAAAACCACAAAACAGCCTAGACGATTATAGTGGCAAATAATGATTGAGAGTGCTGAATCCTAACCATTAGACCACCAGGGTAGGCAGATAATGATTGAAATAGACCTTGTAGACATCACTGATGAGTGCACAAAGTATAAGAACTACTTTCCCACTGCATATGTTACCTTTTTGACTTTTTAAAAATTAATATATAATAGTTGTACATATTTTGAAGGTGCATGTGATATTTTGATACCTTATACGATGTGTAATGACCAAATCAGGGTAACTGGTATAACCATCAACTCAAATGTTTATCTTGTCTTTGTGTTGACAACATTACAAATCTTCTCTTCTAGCTATTTTGAAATACACAATAAATTATAGTTAACTATAATTTCTCTATTGTACCATCAAATACTAGAATTTATTCCTTCTATCTAAGCTTACTTTCGTAGCCCTTAGCCAACTTCTCTTTACCATTGCACCCTTTCTGTGAGTAGCTTGGTGAAGCAGAAAGGTACTACGTGAAGAACGTGAAGACTTTGATTTTGGTACTGAACCTGCTATGCAAGCAACTTAGGAACCTGTGCCCATCATTCAACTTCCCTGGGCCTGTACCTTCATCAGTAAGCTAGTAATTTAAATGCTTCTGCTTCCTATTCCACCAAGTTGTTCCAAGGCTCAAATGAGATACAATTTGTATCTTACAATACCTTAAATACCATAGAATTTTATCTAAAAGATCAAATAAATGCAAAAATTGTGAAATGACAAAATACAATTTTGTATTTATGTGTTAAAGTAAAAAAGATGGTGTATATAGTCCTGTAAATTAAAAAGTAGTTGCAATAACTCTTCACTTTATAGCCTCTAAAAGCTCTCAAAAGTACACAAGCATTCCAATGGCACCCTGTCTTCCATTTTTCATTATATGCATGAGGAAAAAACGAAAGGAAGACTCCAACCATCTCAAATTGTACAATACAACAAATTATTAACTTAAATACCCATTCATCTCAATACATAACATTCCCCTAATTTCCCATTTATCAATTGGCAAAACTAAATGTTAAAGGATATTTATGTACAGGGATTTGGATATTTGAGTTGACTAACTTCAAACTGAATGCAAACTAAAGACATCTATAAAATGCAACAGAGTATCTATTATCTTAGTTGAGAAAAAAGAAAAGAACATAAGCCACATACAAAAAAATACGTCTGCCTTGCAGTTTATTTTATATATTATCACTAATAATATAAGCAAATATTCTTGCTTTCCAGTTCATTCTCAAACTCCTAGATTAGCCAGCACCTATTAAACTCAATTTTATAAATAAAAAACCAACCTCAAGAGAGTAGATGAAAGATCAGAGAAGTCCCATAGCTATTAAGATATAAAGTTATATGAAATCAAAAATAGAAAGGTTTACTTACTCAACCCAGTGTTTCTTCCACAATACTAGATGTCAGGATATCTAGCATTACAGTGAGTCAAGTACTCTGAGGAATACTTCTGCTTCCAGAAATGAGATTCTTTTAAAGCATTACTGAGATAAAGAAGGTATCCTCCAACCAGAAAAAGAAAAAAAAAAAAAAAAAATAGAAAAGACTCCCTAGTGCTACATGCTACAGGGAAGGCAGGGTTGCCCTAAGAATGAGACAAATAATAATACCGATACCTAGGTACTCAGAGATAGGCCAGCATCAAGATGGGGTCCTAAACCTAAACTGTTCTACACTGAACTTCAACTTCTAAGGAAGACTGAAGCAGACCAAAATTGGCTATGCTTCCTGGTAACCAGCAGTAGCAACGACAGATCCTCTCTGAAGAAAACACTGCCAACTTAGAACACAGAACAAATACAGAAAAAGATCAGGTAAAGAGCTGGTAATTAGAAATCACCAAGCACACAATGAAGAAAAGCCACTATGAGTAAAAGTTAGAACAAACAGCAGATTTAAACTACAATAGAATAGAAATGTTGGAATTTAAAATATATTATAAAGAAAAGTTAACTATTGATTAGCATTTGTACCCTTCCTGACTCAACAATTTTACTTCGAAGTACATATCCTAGAAAAATTCTTGTTCTTGTTATCCAGAACACATGTACAAGAAAGCAGATTAATTGAAAAGCAACCCATATGTTCATCAATAATAATTAAGTAAATTCACATAATAGTCTTGCAGCAAAATAATCGAACGAGCTACAGCTTTATATAAATCTTAGAGCCCTAAAATTGCATGAAAAGACAAAGTACAATTCCACCAAAATTTTTTTAAATGACAAATGTCATAAAGATCAAAAACAAGAAAACCAAACAATAAAGTGTTTATTCATGTAATTCTTATTAAAAAAAATTAAAGGTAAGGGAATTAATATTCTCTTTAAGTGATTACCTCTTGGGGGAGGAAATGGGGTGAGATAAAAAGGTAAAAAAAATAGGCCGGGCGCAGTGGCTCACACTTGTAATCCCAGCACTTTGGGAGGCCAAGGCGGGCGGATCACGAGGTCAGGAGATCGAGACCACGGTGAAACCCCGTCTCTACTAAAAATACAAAAAATTAGCCGGGCGGGGTGGCGGGCGCCTGTAGTCCCAGCTACTCGGAGAGGCTGAGGTAGAATGGCGTGAACCCAGGAGACGGAGCTTGCAGTGAGCCAAGATGGCGCCATTGCACTCCAGCCTGGGCGACAGAGCAAGACTCCATCTCAAAAAAAAAAAAAAAAAAAGGTTACAAAAATAGACAAAAGTTATGGAAATGCTCCAGTTTGGGGGTTGCATGACAGCAAGTCATCAAGATGACCTCCAGTGACCCCCATGTCCTTTAATTTATCCCTTTTTGTAGTCCTTTTTCACAGTGTACCAAGGCTAGTCTGCGTGATCAGTAGGATAGGACAAACGTGATGGTACATCTCTTCTGAAATAGGTTATACAAGACGCTGCAGATTCTGTCTTGGTGATCCTGTCTTTCAAATAGTTAGCTCTGGGGAAAGCCAGCTGCCATGTCAAGAGCAGTCCTATGGAAAAGCCACATGGTGAGAAACTGAGGCCTCCTAACAACAGGTAGGAAGGAACGGAGGCCTCTTGGCAACCGGCATGTGCACAAATGAGCTTGGAAGTAAATCCTCCAAGCCAAGCTTCCAAATGACTACAGTGCCAGCAAACATCTTAATTAAAACCTCTTAAAGACCTAGAAGCAGAACCTCCTAGCTAGGCTAAATTCCTAACCCCAGAAATTGAGTGAGATAATAAATGTATGCTGTTTTAATCCACTAAGTTTTAGAGTAGTTTACTGCAGAGCAGTAAATAACTAATACAGCTTGGAAAGTTAGTTCCTGGATACTCATTATAGGGTTTTATTTTATTTCATGTAAGAAACAAGTAAGTTATATACATTATTTTTCATGTATCAAGTATATTTCAAAGGGGAAATGAAATAGCAAAAATGTCTCCACACATTACTCATAATATCTGGTTCTTTAACAAATAATTCCTTTAATTGCCCATAAGGAAATATTTTAGAGGAGGAGAAGAAAAGCTTCAGGTCAAAATAAATTTTCAGATATTCTAAACTATAAAAGAGTAAGAAAAAAGCAGAATAAAAATAATGGAATTTTAGGACTAGAAATAATGGTCCCAAAATTAAAGGAAATTTAAAAATGATCTATAACTCTCTTACTTTGTGGAAGAGAAAACAGATCCAGAAAGATTAAGTCATTTGTCTAAAGTAGACTTTATTTTCTAAACTTCTTTTACTAGAGCATGGTAGGCATAAAGGATTAAACATTTACCTAATGCCTTTAGTGGTCCACATCTGTTCAAATAAATGATAGCACATTCCCAAAGAAAAACAAATTTAAAACCTAAAGTTTTAAGTACTTTCTTGAAAACGTACTGCTTCCCAAAAAGTCTAGAATCCATGGCAAAAAGTGACTAAAGGTAGAAATCTAACAAAGGGATGATCAGCACAAATTCTAACTAGTGGTTTGTCTCTTGGTATGAAGCAGGGGGGTAGAAAGAAAGCACAAAGTTAGATGCAAGTTATTGGCAATGTTCCAATTCTTTGGTTGAGAAGTGAGTTCATGAATATTCATTACATTTTGATGCTTTACTTCTTATCTATAACCTATACTGTTTTGTGTCTATATAGTATCATACTTAAAAGGAAACAAATAAATTACATATCTTTCACATAATATGATTCTTCAACAAGACTTCCTTTGACACGACTACGAGAACATAAAGAGTTTTTAAAGAATAAGAGGCTTTAAAAATGGCTCTGCTGTCAAGGAAACAGGGGAAAAAATTAGATCTCAGGTCCAAATAGGTATTCTACACTAAAGAAAATTGGTTAAACACAGCTCTTGGCAAAGGCTGCAAAGTACTGCTGTAGTATTACAAATCCCAAGTTCTAAAATGAATGTTAGTTCAAATGTGGAAAATATACGGTACTGTAAGTTTTAGTGTTCCATGGAGTAGCTAATTTTAAAATACTTTCATCAATTATTTTGTACCTTTTCACAGAAGCTACTTTTAAAGTATTATGTAGATTTTCTTTTCGAAATATATAAAAACCAAGAGTACCAAAAAACACAGTTCTCCATAGTCAACTATTAAATACATATTGTATAAGTAAATAAAGGTAGGCTCTCAATTATCCATTTAAATGTTTAAAGAAAGTAGAAAGACTCACACTATCTCATTCCAAGACTTAATATAAAACTAGAGTAATCAAAACATCATAATATTGCTGAAAGGACAGGCACACAGATCAATGGAATAGAATAGAGAAGCCAGAAATAGACCGAGGTGTAAGTGGTCAATTGATTTTCCACAAAGGCGAAAAGGCAACCCAAATCAAGAATGAGGAATAGTCTACAGAACAAAAGAAGTAGATTCTTGAACAAACGAACAGCGTTTTTTCTTTTTTAAGGGAGGGTCTCAGTCCATTACCCAGGCTGGAGTGCAGTGGTGCAACCGTAGCTCACTGTAGCCTTGAATTCCTGGGCTCAAGCAATCCTTTCACCTCAGCCTTCCAAATTGCTGTGACTACAGGCACAAACCACCCTGTCCGGCTTGACTTTTTTTTAAAAAAGAGAAGATGAACTATTATGTGTTAAAGGAAACTTAAGAGCTGTAACAACAAAAATGTCCGTGGACCCTGTTTGGATCCTTAGTGGAACAAACCAACTCGAAAAATATCTCTTTCTAGACAACTAGAAAATTTTAATATGAATTTGGTAGGTGATATTAGCAAGTTATTGGCATTGTGGTTACAATGTCCATATCTGTTAGATATTCATTTCCAAGTGTTCATTAGGTAAAACATAATGTCTAGGATTTACTTTGAAATATTGCAGAAGAAAAGGGAGAAGGTGACCAAAAAATGAAACAAAACTGGCTGTTGACCGTTTGCTGAAGCCGAATGATGGGTACAGACAGTTCTTAACTTTCTTTACTCTTATGTATATTGGAAAGCTACACAAAAAAGTCTTTTCTTTTACACAAAGAAACTATGACCATAAAAAGCATTTTTTAAAATTATGGAACATGAATAAGGTAAAATATAATGCAACCATTAAAAGATACCCTGCACTATTTTATTAAATGGGAAAATGTTCATGATATGGGAAAAGAAAAGATAATAATAATTAGACTTCCAGTTTGCACTCCAACATAAAAAGAGCTTGGAAGTTGTTACTTCCATCCTCAAACCAAGACAAAAGCTTAACAAGCTAAAAATCAACAACTCTGCTCATTGGCACCAGAGAATTCAGGTCACAGGGCAAACCACCATTAGGAAAACTGGAGACACAGGCAAATTCAGAAAACCCAGCTTACTGAGATAGAAGCCTCCAGAGCCCAAGCAGTTAGAACACTTAAACAGTAACTGACAAATTGCTAGAGGCTGAATGTGGACTTGTTTCATCTTAGGAGGACGCAATCTTAGGAGGAGACTCCAACACTTTTATAAGTTTTACCTCCAGAATTTCCTACCACACAGTGAAGATCAGAGAAAAATCCCCTCATGCTTTGGACAAGACAAGGGGGAAGAAACCATTTTGAAACATGCCCAGAGTATTCTGTTCTACTTAAGGCCTGCTCTGAAGAGAAACTACTTTACCAGAGCCTTATCTGACCTAGTGGAAGAGTGATTAGACAGTTGGAACTTCTCTAGCTTTCCCATCTCAAAAAAGGGAAGGAAAAGAAAAAAAAGAGAAAAAAAAAGGCTAAAAAACCCTTCTGAAGGTCCCAACCCAGGACTCTGACCCACTAAAAAAATGGAGATTTAATAATAAGAGTACAGAACACTTCCACCTTACCACTCCATCAACAGGGCTCCAGTATAATAACAATTACAAGTGAGAGCTCCAACATACAAACTCTATTTAACAAAGAGTTTCTAAGGAAACTCAAAGACAACAGAGTATAAAAAAACAAGAACAGAGAGGAAACAGAAGCCTCTGATACCCATAGCTATAGCAAATAATAAACACGGCCTAAGTCCTAACGAGATAAACATAAAACCTCACACTAAAAGCCTATTAATCTCACTGGCTGTTACTCAATAGTATTATTTTTTACTTTCAACAAAAAAATTACAACCCACGTTAAAAGGCAAGAAAAACCACAGGCTAAAGAGACAAACATTAGAACCAGATTCATATATGGCAGAGAATTGGAGATTACCAGACAAGGAATTTAAAATAACTATGATTACTGTGCTTAGGGCTCTAATGGAAAAAGTGGATAATACACAAGAACAGATGGTTACTTTAAGCAGAGAGATAAAACTCTAAAATTAAAGAATCAAAAGAAAATGCTAGAAATCAAAACCATCATAAAAGAAATGAAGAAAGAATAAGTGACCTTGAAGATATGTCAATACAAACTTCCTGCAAGGAAACGCAAAAAAAGAATGAGAAAAATGGAACAGAATGTCTAAGAACTGTGGGACAATTACAAAACATATAACATGCATACAAGGAGAACCCGAGAAGAAGAAAAAGAGAATAAGCAGAAGTAGTATTTGAAGGAATGATGGCTGAGAACGTTCTAAAATTAATGACAGACACCAAACCACAGGAATCTCAGAGGACACCCGGCAGCATAACTATAAAAAATCTCCACCTAAATACAACATACGCAAACTGCAGAAAACCAAAGATAAGGAGAAAATCTTGGAAGACGACAGAGGGGAAAAAAAAAAATGCCTTACCTATAGGGGAATAAGGATAAGAATTATGTCACACTTCCTTTCTGAAACCATGTAACCAAGAGGAAAGTGATGTGAAATACAGGCATATCTCATTTTATTATATTCCACTTTATTGTGCTACGCAAATATTGCATTTTTCACAAATTGAAGGTTTATGGCAACTCTACATCAAGCAAGTCTATCAGTGTCATTTTTCCAACAGCATGTGCTCACTTCATTTATCCATACTGGCATTTTTTAACAATAAAGTGGTTTTTAATTAAGGCATGTATATGGTTTAGATCTACACATAATGCTGTTGCACATTTAATAAACTACAGCATAGTGTAAATATAACTTTTACATGCACTGAGAAACCACAAAATTTATATGACTTGCTTTATTGCAATCTTAGCTTTATTGTGGTGATCTACAATCAAACCTGCCACACCTCCAAGATATGCCTGTATTTAAAGTGTTGAAAGAAAAAAGCCACCACCTGAGAATTCTGTATCCAATGAACTTATCCTTCAAAAGTAAAGAAGATTAAGAGAATAGAAAGACAAGCCACAGACTGAAAAAAAAGATTTCTAAAACATATATCTGATAAAGGACTTGTTTCTAAAATATACAAGAATCCTTAAAATTCAAGAAAACAAACAATACAATTTAAAAATGGGTGAAAGATGTGAATAGACATCTCAACAAAAAAGACAAATAAATGCCAAATAAGCACAGGAAAAAAAATGCTCAATACCATACATCACTAGGTACGTGCAAATTAAAACAATAAGATATCACTAGATATCTATTAGATAACCTAAAATCCAAAATACTGACAATAAAAAATGCTGGTGAGGATGTGGAGCAACAAGAACTCTCATTAATTGCTGATGGGAATGCAAAATGATACAACCATTTTGGAAGACAGTTTGGCAATTTCTTACAAAGTTAAACCTAGTCTTATCATAGCATCCAGCAATCACACTCCATGGTATTTACCTAAACAACTTAAAAACTTAATGTCCACACAAAAACCTGCACATGAATGTTTATGGCAGCTTTATTAATGAGTGCCAAAAACTGGAAGAAACCAAGATCTCCCTCAATAGGTATATGAATAAACAAATTGTAGTACATTCACACCATGGAATATTACTGAACAATAAAAGGAAATGAGCTTCAATCCCTGAGAATTCAGGAAGAAAAGGGGAGAGACAAACAAGTAAAGCACAGGGGATTTTTAGGGCAGTAAAACCATTCTGCATGACATTATAACAGTGGATACATAACTTTATGCATTTGTGAAAACCCATACAATTGTACAACACAAAGGGTGAATCCCAGTGTAAATGATGAACTTTAGCTTATCATAATGGCTCCATACTGGTTCATCAACTGTAATAAATATACCACTCTGACCAAAGATGTTAATAACGGGAAACTGTGGGAGGTAAAGTATAGAAGAAATTCTCTGTACAATTTTTCTGTATATCTAGAACTGCTCTAAAAAATAATCTATTTTTACAATAATTATTATGAAACAGGAAGAATATTACTCCATTCTGTAAAGAAAAAAAATTATGAATATCTATGCAGAGAAAAAGAATCAAAGTTTTTATCAACGTGGTAGAATTATGGGTCATTTTTTATTTTTTCCTTTGTGCTTTTCTAAATTTTCCACAATGAACACAATTTACAGATAATGCTTTCGAAATTGAAAGAAAAATAATTCTTAAGTATTCAGAAAATTAAATACTTTTGCAAAGCTCACTCCACACAGATTTGTAAGTAACAGCACTGAAAAATATAAGCTTGCTTACTTACCTTCAGGCATAACTGTCTGAGTCATCCGTGATCCCGCATTAGGAGCAATGGTGTTACAATGAATGTTGCTTTTCCTGCCTTCAATTGCAAGAGAATTTGCAAGGCCCAGAAGACCCAACTTTGCAGCACTATAATTGGCCTGGCCAAAGTTGCCATATATTCCTGAAGCTGATGAAGTCATAATAATCCTAAAAAGAAAATCAATCTCTCAATATCATCTTTTCCATAATTTGATAACATTGCAACTCTAACTCTGTTTTGGTACTATTGCACCTATCAAAAGCAACAATGTGTATTTTCATTAGCTTCTTACAATCATGATTTATGTAACTAAAATAATATTAATATATAAGTAATCTCTCAAAATTCAACTACAAGATTGAACTGTTTTAAAAAGATTCTCTGGCCAGAACCAAATGATCTTAGACTTATGCTTTACAACCATAAAATAACCCGGTAATATATAAGTTAAAATTTTAGAAAGAAATATTAAACCGAACAGTTCTAACTTTTCAGTCCTCATCACTTTGCCTCTCTCCCCTTTCTGAACAATATTAAATGCCTCATTAAAACAATGCCATCTCAAAATCTGACCCAACCTCACTCACTCTACTTAGGCCAAGTAAAATAAAACATATTATTTATTTTCAGAAACTGTCAGGACCAGGATAAACTAGAAATCTCCAACAAAAACAGGCATCACAAGCAATTTGCTTTTATTAGATATGTATGGATCCTAAATTTAACAGGAATGACCTCAATACTAGAGTGCAACAGAGGACATGGACTAAAGCGTACTAGCACTGCCACAATGAGTTACTTACCTAGGAGCAATCACGAGGGGTCCTACAGTTCCTAAACAGTTTATAAAGACTAACTCATGTCTGACTAGCACCAGCAAGCAGGGAATAGCCATTCATCTCTCCCCAGTTGGTAAGACATGAAATAATATTCGGGTTACAGAATAAGGTATAGCCGAATCCTCAACGTGTGTACTATCTTCTAAAATGCCAGAAACTAAGGCAGGAAGATTACTTGGGCCCAAGAGTTTGAGACCAGCCTGGGCAACAAAATGAGATACTGTCTCTACCAAAAAATTAAAAAATTAGCCAGGCATGGTGGCACATACCTGCAGTCCCAGCTACTTGGGAGGCTGAGGTGGGAGAACTGCTTGAGCCCAGGAGGTAAGGCTGCAGTGAGCCATGTTCATGCCACTGTACTCCAGCCTGGGCAAGAATGAAACTATGGCTCAAAATAAAATAAAAATTGCCAGAGAGCAGCAAGAAAATCTTTAATAACAAAAAGACGTAAAAAATAAATATAAAGCTTTCCAGCTCAGCCAATCTGTGACTAAATTATACCAATTTAATGAGGGTATGTGCCAAAACCATATGTTTAAAGCCTGTACATATTCCTCAATGTCATAAATGATTTCACGACACTTCACATAATCTTTCCCTGTACACAAGAACCCCCAGACACAACATCTTCAATCCCCCTTGACAACCACATGCAATTCTACCTTCCATATTTCTGTTTCTTCATGTGTTCCCATGCTGCCCGTGTCACTTGGAATGAACCCCGCAAATGAACTCTGTGGATTATATCTAAAACAATAAATTATTTTTATTAAATATTTTGTAAAAACTTAGTAGGCATGTCTGAGAATCAACATAAGCAATGTTGTATTTATACAAAGATGTTCATTTTATACCTAATGTATAAAATCACCTACTGTCACACCCCAATGAGTATTTTGCCTTTGTTCCAGTTATGCTAATTAATACTTCACACCTAGAACTACAACAGCTTTCCTCATAATTTGTAAAATTAATGTAATGCCTATACACATCTAAATATAATGCTATACCCTTAATTTATGCCTACTTTATATAAAAATTTGCTAATATAAAATCCAAGATTTTTACAAATATAACTGGCACTCAACACTAACATCAGGTAAAGCATAATCATAAACCACATAGCTCATTAAGAAATATTTACAAAATACTCACTAGATCCCTATTGTTACCGTTTGCAAATGAGTTAGTGAGAGGCCTGTTTTCACAGATTTCGATCTAATGAACAGACCACTTATGAAACATTCAGACAGACAATTCTAGATTTTAATTGTCAAGTTTTTTAAGAATTCTTACTTATTTTTGGTAAAACAAATGTTTTCATGTGTATATTAGAAGAATGTAAGAGTGAAAAAAGGAACTAAAAAAAAAAAGAGAGAGAGAGAAGGGTAGTCAGGAGTAGTAGGCTTAGTAGGATGGAATCAGAGAAGGAAATACCTCAGTCCCATCGCAGCACCAAGAAATGCACCAACATAGGCCCCCTTTGCCAGCAAATCCTATCTTTCTTAGCTTCTTTTTTACCCCAGTTGTTACAAGGGAAGCAGAAACTAAAAGCTCTTCTTAGCTTAATTCTAAATCAAAGATATTAACTCTTCTTCCAAAAGATGGTCAGGCAATATTCCCCCAAAACACACTCTATAAACAATGATACAATTGTTTCACCTCAGTTGCCATGCCTCCCACTGTCTCAGCCACCACTGTTCATTTTAGTTCTGATGGCCAATGAAAGTAAGGACAAAGAGGAGCAAAAGAAAAAAAAATTCTTAACTGTGATTTGTTCATTATCTAAACTCAATCTTTCCAATTCAGAAAGAATGGAAAACTTTCCTATTTACTAGAAGCTTCTAAATTATAACCAGGTTTTATCCTAACCTGTTCTAAGATCTCCATCATTTTTAGTGCACTAGACTACCTTACATATCCTGCTGTTCTTGAAAAAGATGCACACAGCTGGATAAGCACGTTAAAGCCTGTTAAGAGTTAATACTGCTAGAAAATGCTGACAACCTCTTAAGGAGAAAAAGAGGGGAGAGGGAAACCTGAAGAAATAAAATCCTTTTAGATAACTTCTAAACAAATGATTTAACATTTTTTAAAAGTATTAAATGTTTTCTAAAAGAGGCTACTTTTCACTATTCATTGTTTTCAGTACAGTTTACTCATCATTTATATTAACAGCAAAAGTAGACAGAAGCAGGTTTTTCCTTAAATGTATAAATTTATCAAATACTAAAAAGGCTAAATGGATAAGTATGTTCCCCAGAGACATATTAAAAACAACTTACCCCAGTCTTCATCACTTATCCTAGCAAAGGAACGATCCCTCAGAATTCTAAAAAATCAATGTTGTATAGGGTAAAAGGAGAAAAGTATATACTTTTTAATAAAATTATATACATATCACTAAAAATGAAAAAGAAATACTCACCCAGCATTGTTGACCACAACATCTACAATATAAAAAGATCCAAGTCACATCTAAAAGCAAGCATATTAGTTTGCATTTGCTTACAACCCACATTTCTCTCAAAACTGGCTTTTTTTAACCATGAAAAAGTAAATATAATAGGTAAAGAGTGCTATCAAAACAAAAGTCTATATCTATATCAAGAAAAATTGACTCTCAAAAGCCTAAGTATCACATTGTATCAAGCAACTTCCTCTCAAACTAGTATCTATAAATTTTCCCACCTCTCTATCAAAATTCTATCCACTTATTTATAGAATTAGCCATTTTACAACTCTTAGGTTCTAAGGAATCAGAACCATAAGCCATTCTACACTTAACCTCAAAATTCACTTAGCAAGTTAAAGTTAGATTTTTTCCTTGCCACTCAAAAGTAAAAAGTCCAAAAAGAAAACCATTAGAGTTACAAACCAATGCCTTATCTTGATACATAATTATTTTCTCACTACGAAAGAAAATAATTATTTTTTAAGGTTCAGCCCTCTTGTGGCTATTTTCACCCTATGATTTCACATTTTTGCGGTTTTTATCCCTGTCAGATGATATGTGAACAAGGTTCTTATGAGTTCAATCAAACACAATTAGAAAAAAAAATGTAATAGACCAAACAAAAAAGGGAGAGCACATTCAATTAAGAATAAGTAATGTTTTTCAGATTGTAAACATGTTAGGCTTATCTTCTGTGATGTCTCCATCTAGTAGTTAAATAATCTTTTATTAAGGGTGTGTGGGACTAAACTGGGAAGGTTAGCTAGAGAAACAACAAACTCAACAATTTATTTGAAATACTTCTTAAAAATTAAGAGTTTTATTTTTTATTATAGAGAAATCATCTCAAGTAATTTGCAAGATATTGGATCATTTTAATTCAAATTATTATAATTATCCAAAAGAATCCACTGGTTCCTCTATTGCCAAAATATTGGTTTATTTTTTAATCTTATAAACATCTTTGAGGTTTAACGGAATTATTTAAAAAAGGGCACTGAGTAAACGCTCATAAATTTTTTAAAGCACTTAAGGTGCAAAAAAACAAACTCAACACTATATCCATAAAATTGCCACCTCAATTAAGCCATTTGTGAAATAAGTAAAATAATTAACTTATAAATCAAATTTTAATATGCGATTATGAGGAAAGAGGTATCTGTTTAGTAAATAAAAGTCAACTTAAAAATATTTCATTAGGAAGGTAGAAGTTGCTCCATAAGAGCTGTAACACAAAGAAACATCACCTATTCTTCCAAAAGCATCCAGGGCTGTCTTCACAACCTTCTCTCCTTCTTCCACTGAATCTGAGGGAAAGGAAAATTTGTATGAAATTTTGGCAATCTCCCTTCCAAAGGACTTCTAAATTCTGTGGGTCAGAGTACACGACAGATACTATTCACCCCACAGAACTTAGAAGAACATATCCATATCCACAATAATTTACTAATTATATCATGTGCTCACTAATAAAAATAGCAAACAATAGAACAAAGGTTAGAATCATGAAATAGTCTGCATCAAAAGTTTTAAAAATTCTCACATATATAAAATATGTAGTCAGAGAATTTTGGCAGACTTAGAAAATCATAATTATACTGGAATACTGAGATATTTGCTCAAAGATTATTAATGTGACAAATAGCATTAGTTGAAGGAAAATAAATAGTATAGTTCTCTCAAATACCATACCATAGTTGGCCACTGCTTTTCCACCTCTCCTTCTTATTTCTTCAACAACTTTATCAGCAGCTAAGGAGCCTTTACCAACTCCTTTGAAGTCCCCTCCCAAATCATTCACTGTAATGCAAAAACAAGCAAACAACAATTAATTATTCTAGACTTTCAAAATGTGTGTGTGTGTGTGTGTGTGTGCGTGTGTGTGTGGAAAATGAAATTCTAATTACTAGCACATCTCTTCAGTCAGATGACTGCCCAATTCCTTCCTACCCTATCCCATCTTACTAAACACACCACAGGCATTTTCAAAACATTCCTCTTCGTTTTTGAATACAGACATAAAGAAACAGCAAAAATATTTAAACACAGGTTCTTCTCAGGAAATTTTTAACTGTGTGGTGTTTTTCCTCTTTCAAAAAGTAAAAAAGACTGGGCATGGTGGCTTATACCTTTAATTCCAGCACTTTGGGAGGCTAAGATGGGAGGACTGCCTGAGCTCAGGAGTCTAAGACCACCAGCCTGGGCAACATAGCAAGATTTCATCTCTACTAAAAACCAAAATAATTAGCTGGGCATTATGGCATGTATCTGTAGTCCCAGCTACTTGGGAGGCTAAGGTGAGAGGACTGCTTGAACCTGGGAAATCAAGGCTGCTGCACTCCAGCCTGGGCAACAGAGCAAGACCCTTTCCAGAAAAAAAAAAAAAAGGAGCAGGGAAGTAAAAAAAAAAAAAAAAAAAAAGATTCAACCCACTTTTCAGCAAAAGAAAAGAAAAAATGTGAAAAACACTTTAAGATTAAATACACAGGAAAACAAAACTATTGTAAGATCAATCAATCCTACTTCCACATCTTTATCCAAAAGAACTGAAATCAGAAGAAAAACTGACTTGAAATTCTCTTCAAATATCAAAGGATATTAGCACTCCAATGTTCACTGCAACACAATCCACAATAGCTAAGATGTGGAAACAACCTAAATGTCCATGGATAGGTGAATGAATAAAGAAAATGGGGTATATACATGCAATGAAACATAATTCTGCATTTAAAAAGAATAAAATACTGCAATATGTGATAATACAAATAAACTCTGAAGACACACTATGTTAAACGAAATAAGTGAGTCACAAAAGGACAAATACTGGCATGATTCCACTTATGTGGGGTATCTAAAATATCAAAACTCATAGAATCAGAATATAGAATGATGGTTGCCAGGAACTAGTGAGATGCTGGAAATGGAAAGTTGCTAACCAATGGGTATAAAATTTCAATTATGTTGGGTCGGGCGCGGTGGCTCATGCGTGCAATCCCAACACTTTGGAAGGTCGAGGCAGGTGGATCACCTGAGGTCAGGAATTCAAGACCAGCCCGGCCAACATGGTGAAACCCCGTCTCTACTAAAAATCCAAAAATTAGCTGGGCGTGACGATGCACACCTGTAATCCCAGCTACTCAGGAGGCTGAGGCAGGAGAATCGCTTGAACCCAGAAGGCAAAGGTTGCAGTGAGCTGAGATCGTGCCACTGTACTCCAGCCTGGGCAGCAGAGTGGAAACTCTGTCTCAAAAAAAAAAAAAAGTTTCAATTATGCAAGATAAATAAGTTCTACAGATTGGCTATACAACATACCTATAACAATACTATATTGTACACTTAAAACCTTGTGAAGAGGATAGATGTTGTAAGTATTCTTACCACCATAAAAAAGTTTTTAAAGATTAAGCATACAGGCCGGGCGCGGTGGCTCACGCTTGTAATCCCAGCACTTTGGGAGGCCGAGGCGGGCGGATCACGAGGTCAGGAGATCGAGACCATGGTGAAACACCGTCTCTACTAAAAATACAAAAAAATTAGCCGGGCGTGGTGGCGGGTGCCTGTAGTCCCAGCTACTCGGAGAGGCTGAGGCAGGAGAATAGCGTAAACCCGGGAGGCGGAGCTTGCAGTGAGCCGAGATTGCGCCACTGCACTCCAGCCTGGGCGACAGAGCGAGACTCTGTCTCAAAAAAAAAAAAAAAAAAAGATTAAGCATACAATGTTGAAACATCTTCTCCATCAGAAAGTCTTTCTGTATAAGAATGGTGATTTTAAAAGAAACAGGCATGAGCTTAAAATATTAGAAAATTATATTTTAAGTTTTTACAACACACGCAGTGTCTAAAATGAAAGAAATAAAAATGATTTACCAAAAGAGGTCAAAAATTACATACAGAACCAATAGATGTTTAGTCACTAATTTATACCATAACTCCATGTTCATATGTTTAACTGATCACACTTACCATATAACATCTCCCTATATCCAATTATATATTTACAAACATTAATTGATTATTTACTATTTGCAAGAAAATCTACAGAGGGACACACAAATGTGTAAGAATAGTGTTTGCCCTCAAAGAGTTTATAATCTATTGAAAGTTAAGTATGCGATGGCCACAGTAATACACAGATTTTAGCATAAAGTATATATCCAAGCCAACATAATCAAATAAGAACAAATAACAAAGTTAATTTACACAATAATTTATGAAAAAATTTACAAAATAACATGCAAAAACTAATAAAAAGATACCTAGATAAATGCCAAATAACTTGTAAAAACAGAACTTAAGAGAACTACTTGAAACAAAGAATCTTCATTGTGAAATGATCTTCTCCGTAGGGTTATTGCATAGATTTTGAAAGCTATAACAATAAAAAAAGTTACTAATTAATAAATAGCATAATGGTATATATGAAAATGTAATAGTTATGATTAACACAATTTTTTTTAAACAAGATTTTTTTTTCTTCTGAAAAACTGCTCTTTTCAAAACTGGAGTGAGAGTTGAAAGTGGAATTGGATAAATAAGTAATGGGATAATACGGAGAAAAAGCCAACGCCTAAAATCAGCTAAGGCATATATATTTTCACTTAACTTTTTAAAAACAGGAAATGAGTTTTTCAAAATGTGGACTGAGATTTTTTTCTGACAGTATAATATGACAAGTCTTATTGAAAATAAAAATGTTACAAGACAAAAAAAAATGTTACAAGACACAAAATAATAGAAAGAGGCTTATATTATCCCTCAAGAGATGGAAAAAGTGTTAGGATTCTCAAAAGAGTGAATTCTTATTAATTGTTCATTTCAATGCAATTATTCAAATGACAGGAAACAACCAGCTAAAAAACTCAAGATTTTAAGACAGCTAACAGTCTTTTATGATCCTTTTAAGCACAAGAAAGTTCAAAAGCAAATTAGAAAACGTGATACTTATGTGAAGAAAGCATTGTTTGATTGTGCAATGAAACACTACCCCCAAGTGGAAATTTTACAAAGCGCAACCAGGCAGGCAACCATTGAAAGCTGGATAAATAACTTATTGAGATCAATCATGGGCAGTTAAATAATATTGGGGTAAATTTATCTCAAACAAATCTCTACATCAGAGACCACTAAATTGACACTGACCCATTCAGCAATCCTACTATCACCAGAGCGAAATCACAGAAATTAAAATCTTAACTAGAAAAATACTGGTTAGATGTCATCAAGATGGCCAACTACAGGTGCCCAATCCTTGTCTCCTCTGCAGAGAAGGATCAAAACAACAAATAACAGCACTTCAGGTAGAACGTCTAAGGGAGAACATGAAAATTCAGCAAGGAAGTGACAAAAACCCTCTGAGGCACAGAAACTCTGCATGGCAGCTTAGAGGGGGAAGTGAGGCATCCAGATGGAATCAGCTTAGAGCTGACAGGGACTTCCCATTGTGGGCAAAAGGTTAAGTGGGGGATACCCAAGAGTCGCCATTACCATCACAAATATCTGCAATCACAGACTCTGAGCTCAGTATAGGAACCTGCCTGGAGTATACATAGCTGAATTGCTCCTGAAAAGGAACACAAGCTGAGTCCTCCCCATCCCATGAGACCCAAGCTGTTACAGTATGACACCATTTTGGGAATGGAACCACTGCTGGTGTGCATTCTGACCTGGAGGCCAATAGCCCAGACATCTCCACATCCTAGGGGTGCCATCTGCCATCATCCCACCATGCCCACACAGAAGGCTGCAGGATCATGACCCCAGCTATTTTCAGTGGTACCACTATGACCTCAGCACCGGAGTCCATGCAGCACCCTACACTCCAAAAAAAAAAAAAACAGACATTCAAGTACAATGGGGACGCTGCCACCAAGAAGAGAAAGGCTGACATACGCATTCCCCAGAGACTGAGAATTAGCCTGGCCAGTATCTATCACCTCAAGCAACCATGATCTATCTAGCAGTAAAGCAACCATGTGCCACACGTGCTCCATATGGACCAAGACAACTGACACCACCAGCAACCCTTCCCCCTCCCATGGAGGATCTACCATGCACCATGCTCACCCACCAGGGAGTGACAACTAACCCATCTGGCAATCCCTGTTTCCAGCAAAACCATGCCACTGTCTCCACAAACACCAAAGTCAAGGCCACTGAGGCACATACGGACACTGCTGATGTTGATTACAGCCAAAGAAATCACAAGGCAATTACACATCTGTGCCCAACCAGAAGCTAAACCAAACACCTAACCTAAATGATATATAGAGAAAAAAGTCTTTCCCTACAAAAGTTAATTCATACAAGTGGAAGATACGACTGCTCTGCTAGACACACAAATATCAATGTAGGAACAAAAGAAATATGGAAAAACAGGCCAGGTGCAGTGGCTCACGCCTGCAATCCCAGCACTTTGGGAGGCTGAGGCAGGTGGATCACTTGAGGTCAGGAGTTCAAGACCAGTATGGCCAACATGATGAAACCGCATTTCTACTAAAAATAACAAAAATTAGCCAAACATGGTGGTGGACACCTATAGTCCCAACTACTAAGGAGGCTGAGGCAGGAGAATTGCTTGAACCAGGAGGCAGAGGTTGCAGTGAGCCGAGATTGTGCCACTGTACTCCAGCCTGGGCAACAGAGTGAGACCCTGTCTCTAGGTGGATAAATAAAGAAATAAAAATAAAGAGATATCTTTCTTTAAACACTTTAAGTTAAAAAAAAAAAAAAGAAACATGGAAAAACAAGGAAACACGACACCTCCAAAGAAACACAACTCTCCAGTAACAAACCTAAATAGAAGAAAATCTATGAAATTCCTGAAAATGATGATCTTAAGGAAATCCAGTGAGATACAAGAAAAATATAGATAGACAATACAAGAAAATCAGAAAAACAATTCATGATCTAAATGAGAAATTCAACAAAAAGATGTATCATTAAAAAAAAAACAGAGCTTAAGAATACAATGAATAAAGTATGATGACTGAGTGTTCACACTCATGTGTAAGATGTGCCTCCCTCAAACTTTGTCATGAAATAAGCACATTGCCCATCTGATAGGAAAAAGAAAAAAAAAAAAAACAAGAATTCAATGAATGAAATTTAAAAATACAACTGAAAGCTTCAACAACAGACTACATCAAGCAAAAGAAAGAATATTTAAACTCAAAGACAGGTCTTTTGAAATAACCCAGTCAGACAAAAAAAAAAAAAAGGAAAGAGAAAAACAAGAAAAAGAATGAAGAAAGCCTATGATAGTAATGGGACACCATTAAGTAAACAAATTTTTACATATTGAGAGTTACAGAAGGAGTGAAGTTGGGCATAGAAAACATTTTAGCTGAAAACTCCCAAGTCCTGAAAGAAAGATGGACATCCATATCCAGGAAACTCAAAGGTCTTCAAATGGATTCAACCCAAAAATGTCCTCTCCAAAGCACATTCTTGTAAAACTGTCAAAAGCCAAAGACAAAAAGAGAATATTAAAAACAGCAAGAAAAAAGCATTAAGTCACATATAAGACTTATTAGACTAACAGCAGATTTATCTGCAGAAACATTACAAGCCAAGAGAGAACGGAATAACATTCAAAATGCTGAAAGAAAAAAAAAACAAAACCTGCCAGCCAAGAATACTACTCCAGCAAGCTATCCTTCGGAAATAAAGGAGAAACAAAGTCTTTCCCAGACAAGAAAAAACTGAGAGAATTTATCACCACTAGACCAGTCTTAAAAGAAACGCTTATGGGAGTCCTATATCTGGAAGTGAAAGGATGAACTACCACCATGAAAACATATGAAAGCTTAAAACTCACTGGCAGAGCAGATACACAAATGAGAAAGAGAAAAGAATCCAATTTTGTCACTACAAAAAAACCACCAAACTGAAGAGATAGACAATAAAAGATAAAGAAAGGAACAAAGAACATACAAAAAAAAAAAAAAAACAGAAAACAATTAACAAAATGACAGAAGTTCTTGCCTATTTATCTTGAATATAAATGAATTAAATTTCCCAATTAAAAGACAGAGATTGGTTAGATAGATTTTTTTAAATACTCAACTATATGCTACCTATAAGAAACTCACTTTACTTGTAAAGACACACACAGACTGAAAATGAAAGGATAGAAAAAGATATTCTATACAAATAGAAACCAAAAATAGGCAGAATAACCACATTCATAACTCAGTATATAAAAGGCATTTGTTCCAGGACACTCCACGTGCATCAAAATCTGTGCCTACTCAAGTCCTGAAGTTGGCCCTGTGAAACCCACGTATACAAGAAGTAGGCCCTCCATACACGCAAATTTCACATCCTATGAATATTGTATTTTCTATTGATGTTTGGTTTTTAAAATATAAATGTATAAGTGAACCTGCACAATTCAAACCTATGTTGTTCAAGAGTCAACTATATACTTACATCAGATATAATAGACTTTAAGTCAAAAACAGTGCAAAGAGAAAAACAAGGTCATTATATAAAGATAAAGGTATCATTTCAGCAAGAGGACATAACAGTTGTAAATATATATGCACCCAACACTGGAACACCCAGATATATAAAGCAAATGCTACCAGATCTAATGAGAAAGATAGACTTCAATACAATAATAGTTGGGGACTTCAATACCTCACTCATGGCATTGGGCAGATCATCAAGAAAGAAAATCAACAAAGAAACTTTGGACTTAAACTGCTCTGTAAACAAAATGGACCAATAAGACCACTGCTCTAGAAATGAAATGGTCCTAACAGAAGTTAACAGAACATTTGATCCAACAGCTGCAGATACACATCAGCACATGGAACATTCTCCACGACAGACCATAAGTTAGGCCACAAAATAAGCCTCAATAAATTTTTTATTTGATATGATTTTGGTTTCTAACCACAATGAAGAAAAACTAGAAATCAATAACAAGAACTTCGGACGCAGTACAAATACATGCAAACTAAACAACATATTCCTGAATAACCAATGGGTAGCAAAGAAATTAAGAAGAAACTTTAAACATTTCTTGAAACAAATGAAAATAAAAACACAATATACCAAAGCCTATGAAACACAGCAAAAGCAGTACTAAGAGGAAAGCCTACAGCAATAAATGCCTACACTGGAAAAGTAGAAAGAATTCAAATAAACAATCTAAAAATGCATCTCAAAGAACTAGAAAAGCAAGAACCAAATCCAAAATCAGTAGATAGAATTAATAAAGATCAGAGAAGAAATAAACAAAATTGAGACTAAAAAATTTCAGAAGGTCACTGAAACAAAAAGTTGGTTTTTTGAAAAGATAAACAAAACTGACAATTCATTAGCTAGACTAAGAAAAAAAGAGAAGACACAAATAAAATCAGAAATGAAAAAAAGACATTACAACTGATACCACAGAAATAAAAAAGATCATTAAAGACTATGAACAACTCTACGCCAACAAACTAGAGGAAAACTGGACATAGACATATGACCTACTACGAAGATTCAACTCAGAAGAAACAGAAAATCTGAACAGGTCAATAACAAGGAACAAGATTGAAGCAGGTAGAAAAAGTCTTCCAAGAAAGAAAAGAGCAGTATCAGACAGTTTCACTGCTGAATTTTACCAAATATTTAAAGAACTAATACAAATTCTTCTCAAATTATTTCCAAAAATTGAAGCGGGGGAACAGATTTCTTCCAAACTCATTCTATGAGGCGGGCATTATACTGATACCCAAACCAGACAAGGACAAAACAACGAAAAAAAGAAAACTGAAGTCCAATATCCCTGATGAACACAGTCACAAAAATCCTAAACAAACTACTAGCAAACAGAATCCAATTAGAAGATTATATATCATAATCAAGTGAGATTTAGCCAGAGATGTAACGATGGTTATGTGTATCAATAAATGTGATATATCACATCAACAAAATAAAGGAGAAGAAAACCATCTGATCATCTCGAGAGACACAGAAAAAGCATGTGGTAACATTCAATATTCCTTCATGATAAAAACTCTCAACAAATTAGGTACAGAAGGAATGTACCTCAATACAATAAAGGTCATATATTACAAACCTGCAGCTAACATCATACACAAGAGGGAACAGCTGAAAGCTTTTCCTCTAAAAACTGGAACAAAATAAAAATTCCCACTTTCACCACTCTTATTCAACATAGTGTTGAAAGTACTAGCCAGGGCAATTAGGCAAGAGAAAGAAATAAAGGGCATCCAAATTAAAAAGAAGGACATCAAACTGTTCCTGTTTACAGATGACAAAATCCTATATATAGAAAAACCTAAAGACTCCACCAAAAAACTCTTAGAACTGATAAATGAATCCGGTAAAGTTGCAGAATACAAAATCAACATACAAAAATCAGTAGCATTTCTACACACCAACGTGTCAGGCCACTTCTGCATTGTTATACGAAATACCTGAGGCTGGGTAATTTATAACGAAAAGAGGTTTAATTAGAGTATAGTTCTGCGGGCTGTATAGGCAGGCCTCCAGCATCTGCTCCTGGTAAGGCCCTCAAGAAGCCTCCAATCATGGCAAAAGGCAACGGAGGAGCAAGTGCATCACAATGGCAAGAGTGGCAGCAAGAGGGAGAAGGAGGTCCCAGACTGTTTTAAACAACCAGATCTCACATGAACTGAGTAAGAACTCACTTATCACCAATGGGTTGGTGTTAAGCCAATCACATTTCAACATGATTTGGAGGAGAAAAACATCCATACCATATAAACCAATAACAAACCAGCTGAAAAAGAAACCAGAAAGCAATCCCATTTACAATCACCAGAAAAAAAAATAATAAAATACCTAGAAATAAATTAACCCGTTCATGGATTGGAAGAATTAGTACTGTTAAGATGGCCATACCACCCAAAGTGATCTACAGGTTCAATGCAATCTCTATCAAAATGCCAGTGGCATTCTTTTTTTGCTGTTGTTCCTAGCCACTAGACTACCAGGGAACCAGTGACATTCTTCAAAGAAATAGAAAAAAAAAAAAAATCCTAAAATTCACATGAAACCACAAAAGATCCCAAATAACCAAAGCAATACTGAGCAAAAAGAACAAAGCTGAAAGTATCACACTACTTGACTTCAAAATATACTATAAAGCTAGAACTACCAAAGGCCGGGCACAGTGGCTCATGCCCATAATCCCAGCACTTCAGGAGGCTGAGGCAGGCGGATCATGAGGTCAAGAGTTCGAGACCATCCGGGCCAACATGGTGAAACCCTATCTCTATTAAAAAATATATAAAAATTAGCTGGGCGTGGTGGCGGGTGCCTGTAGTCCCAGCTACTCGGGAGCCTGAGGCAGGAGAATCGCTTGAACCCAGGAGGCGGAGGTTGCAGTGAGCCAAGATCACGCCATTGCACTCCAGCCTGGGCGACAGAGCAAGACACCATCTCAAAAGAAGAAAAAAAAATAAGCTACAGCTACTCAAACAGCAATGGTAGTGACAGAAAAATAGATACATAGACGAATGGAACAGAACAGGTAACACAGAAATAAATCCACACATTTAAAACCAACTGATTTTCAACAAAGGTGCCAAGAACATATGTGGGGGAAAGGACAGTCTCTTCAATATATGGTGCTGGGAAAACTGGATATCCATATGCAAAAGAATGAAAATAGACCCCTATCTCTCATCATATACAAAAATCAACACAAAATATATTAAAAACCTAAACATAAGACCTGAAACTATGAAACTACTAGAAGAAAACATAGGGGAAACACTTCAGGACACTGGTTTGGGCAAAGATTTTATAAATGAGATCTTGGAAGCACAGGCAACAAAAGCAAAAATAAACAAATGGGACTAGATCAAACTAAAAAGCTTCTGCACAGCAAAAAAACAATCAACAGTGAAGAGACAACTTGCAGAATGGGAGAAAATATTTGCAAACTATTCATCCAACAAGAGATTAATATCCAAAATACATAAAAAACTTAACACCAAAAATAAAAAATAAATAACCCTAATAAATAAATAATAAACAGTATATTTTTAAAACGGCAAATGAACTGAATAGGCACTTCTCAATGGCCAGGTGCAGTGGCTCACGCCTGTAATCTCTGCACTTTGGGAGGCCGAGGCAGGCGGATCGTTTGAGATGAGGAGTTTGAGACCAGCCTGACCAACATGGTGAAACCACGTCTCTACTAAAACTACAAAAAAAATAGGTGGGTGTGGTGGCAGGAGCCTGTAGTCCCAATTACTCAGGAGGCTGAAGCAGGAGAATCACTTGAACACGGGATGTGGAGGTTGCAGTGAGCCAAGATCACACCACTGCACTCTAGCCTGGGCAACAGAGTGAGACTGTCTTAAAAAAAAAAAAAAAAAGACATATAAATGGCCAAGAAGTATAAGAAAAAATGTTCAACATCACTAATCATCAGGAAAATGCAAATCAGAATCACAATGAGATCATTTCAAGTTAGAATGGCTACTATCAAAAAGGTAAAAAAAAAAAAAAAAAAGAAGACAAAAATGTGGAGAAAATGAAACTCATATATTACTGGTGGAAATGTAAATTAGTACAGCCATTATGGAAAATAGTATGGAGGTTATTCAAAGAAACTAAAAACAGAACTATCATATGAATTAATCCCATTGCTGGGTATATATAACTCAAAGGAAAGGAAATCAGTATGTCAAAGAGGTACCTGCATTCCCATGTTTACTGCAGCACTATTCACAATAGTCAAGATATGGAACCAGCCTAAGCGTTCATCAACAGATGAATGAAGAAAATGTGGCACACAATACATAATAGAATACTATTTGGCCATTAAAAAAATGAAATCCTGTCATTTTCAGCAACATGGATGAGCCTGGAGGAAATTATGTTAAGTAAAATAAGCCAGGCACAGAAAGATAAATACAGCATGTTTTCACCCATATGTGGAAGCTAAATAAGTTGATCTCACAGAAGTACAGAGTATAAGACTGGTTACTAGAGGCTGGGAAGGGTAGCAGGGAAGAGGGGAATAGGAGGAGATTGATTAACCAATACAAAATTACAACTAAATAGAAGGAATAAGTTCTAGTGGTGTATAGTACTCTAGGGTGATTATGGCCAACAATAATTTATACTGTATTTTTAAATAACTAGAAGAGAGGATTTTGAATGTTCCCAATGCAAAGAAAGGATAAATGTTTGAGGTGATGGATATGCTAATTACTGATTTGATCATTACACACTGTATAAAGGCATGAAAATGTCACACTGTACCCCATAAATATGTATAATTATTATGTCTATTAAAAATAATAAGAAAAGAAAATCATTGGTACATGCTGAAAAGCTTAGATGTAGAAAGAACATTAAAAATACTTTTTGCAATTATATACAAAAAGAATTATATTCGTAACACGTGAGACTGTTACTACTTAAATGTATAGCTAAAATTCTAGTAGTAATAATAACAACTTATACTGATATGTGTTTACTTCACATTTCAATAAAACCGCTATGTACACTGATGCATTTAATCTCCAGACAGCTTTTTAACAGATTGGCAGTAACAATTGTTCCTACTTTCACAGATAAGAAAACAGTCTGGAAAAGATTATCTTACCACAGGTCCCTAAGTCTATAAGAAACGGCAAAATTCACATTAGAAATTGGACCTACTACAGTACCACTCTGCCCCTCAAATGTGTTAAGCAAGTTTCTTTTACCCTAAAAAGATCATTATTTCCACTAAGCAAAAAAAAGAAAAAAATCACATTGTTGGGGAGGATATGAAGGAAAAGATAAATCAACCACCCAACTCAAACAAATAGCTTTCAAATAGGTAGCAAAAAATGGTAAGACTATAATAGTCAAGGGTCAAGTCTTTTCAGCTGAAACCATCAAAATGTTCCAAAGTGTGATACATTTGTACATTTTCCATATAAAATCTAGTTCATAACCCTGGAGGGTTTTTTTTAACATGAATCTTTTCCTCGTTTCTGTCATTTTAAATAAATCAGTGACTTGGACAGTCTATTAACTACAGAAGATTTTTCCTAAAAAGCATTCTCAAAATTTTATCAAATACGTGCTATATTGGGAATGTAAGAATATTGGGAAATCCTTTTTGTTTTTTCTTGAGACAGGGTATCACTGTCACCCAGGCTGAGTGCAGTGACACAATGATAGCTCATTGAAGTCTCAAACTCCCAGGCTCAAACCATCCTCCTGCCTCAGCCTCCTGAGTAGCTAAGACTACAGGCATGCACCACCACACCTGGCCTTTTTTTTTTTTTTTTTTTTTGGCAAAGACAGCAGGTCTTGCTATGTTGCCCAGGCTGGCCTGGAACTCCTGGCCTCAAGCAATCCTCCTGCCTCAGCCTCCCAAAGTGTTGGGATTACAGGCGTGAGCCACTGCACCCAGCCAGGATCCAAGGAATTCTAAAACACACTTAGATCTGATAAAAAGTATTCTATAAGTAGGTAAATAGATAACTAAGTACAAGGTACCAAATTATCAGGCATCAATAGCCTGAAAATAGAACCACGTGTTTGTGAGAATGCCTGTTACCCCACATTCTCACAACATTGGTTATTATCATTGCCTTCAGTCTGACAATTAAATGATTACAATTTGTAGCTCATTATTTTGGTTTACATTTTTTTGAGCACTAGTAAAGTAATATTTTATTTTCATGGCTTGTATTTATATTTATTATTGTTTTGCCTATTTAGTTCACATTTTCTTTGGGATATTTGTCTTTCTTATAGATTTGTAAATGTCCTTTATTTATAAAAGATCTTAATTCTTTGTTACATAAGATACGAATCATAAATTCCTTCACTGAAATGTTGAGAGAGAAATAAAGTTCTTATCTGAGAATCAATATTACTTGATAAGTATTATGTACATTGCTTTTTACCCCATCTCAGGGTAAAAGTCAGTCCTTACTCTGAACTAAAGGTCCTATGTAATCTGGCCTTCTAGGACCCCTCTGCCCTCATCTCTCACTTTTGTCTCCCTTATGACCTTGCCCGCTATATAACCACACTGGCCCCCTTCCTAACCCTAAAACATACCATGCCTGCTCCGGCCTCAGTAACCTGGCTTCAGCTGCTTCCTCTGCCAGAGATGCTGCGGCAGCAGATCTCCTCAAGGTGCACTCCTTCACTTCCTCCAGTCTCTCCTTAAAAGTCTTCTTTCAGCATTTTCTGTTCCATTCACTCATTTTTTTCTCCACAGCACCTACATCTATTATATTTTTACATATGTATTTGTTGATTATCTGTCCCTCCACTGCCCCCGACTAGAATATATGCACCATGAAAGTAGGGACCCTGTTTTATTCCCACTACATTCCTCCGACATCTAGAACAGTGTTTGCTACATAATAGACACTTAATAAATACTTGTTAGATGAATAAATGAATCTATTTGATGTTAAGTCTATTAACCTTATTACTTTTTTTAAAACTTGCAAATGACAAAATAACAAATTGCTAAGAACTACTCTAGCTCTTAAAATGACAAATAGCTAAGAGCTACTCTAAATTTATTCAAAGGTTTTCCCCCATAATCCAGGTTGGTGATAGTCATGGAGGTATCCAACGGAGATGTGGGTATTTTATGTACGGCTCATTTATTGTAAGCTGGAATTCACATGTGCCTTCTTACGATCTTTCTCCCTGTATTATATCAGTTTCACTTATTCAATCAGTGTATATTCTTGATTACTAAGTACTATACTTACCCTTGCAGAGAGTATATCAGTGCCTAAAGCAGCCTGCGATGGTTTAAATATTTATCCCCTCCAAAACTCATGCTGAAATTTAATCCCTGATGTGGCAGTATTGAGATGTGGAGCCTTGGCTGGGCACGGTGGCTCATGTCTGTAATCCCTGCACTTTGGGAGGCCGAGGCGGGCGGATCACGAGGTCAGCAGATCAAGACCATCCTGGCTAACACAGTAAAACCCCATCTCTACTAAAAATACAAAAAAAAAAATTAGCTGGGCATGGTGGCAGGCACCTGTAGTCCCAGCTACTTGGGAGGCTGAGGCAGGAGAATGGCACGAACCCGGGAGGTGAATCCAGTGAGCCGAGATAGCGCCACTGCAGTCCGGCCTGGGCAAAAGAGCGAGACTCACACTCCAAAAAAAAAAAGAGATGTGGGGCCTTTAAAAAGTAACTGAATTGCGAGGGCTCTGCCCTTATAAATGCATTAATCTATTCATGGACTAATGGATTAATCGGGTAATGAATTAACAGGTTATCATGGGAGTGAGACTAGTGGCTTTATAAGAAGAGGAAAAGAGACCAGACCCAGCACACTCAGCCCCTTACCCTGTGATGCCCTGTGCCATCTCGGGACTCTACAGAGTCCCCACCAGAAAGGAGGCCCTCCTCACCAGATGTTACCCCTCAGCACTGGACTACTCAGCCTACATAGCTGCAAGAAATAAATTCCTTTTTTAAATTACATTACCCGGTTTTAAGTGTTCTGTTATAAGTAACAAAAAACAGACTAAGACACAGAGCTTTTCCTTTTAGCATCTAGGAGAAACATGTATAAGGGGGCTAGCATGTGCCTTGAGTCAACAAGATCTCAGGTTCACTTCGATACATCCAGTTCTTGAGCAGAGTGACTCATATATGGTAAGCAGGGACTGATACTGGTTCCTTTCTCTTCCGTTTCTGAAAGGCTTTAATTTTTTGTCATTTACCCTCACCATAATCCTGAAAGTTAGGTAAGACAGCTACAAACAGAGAGGTCATGTAATTAGGCAGCAGAGCCAGGATTTATAACTTGGCCTGACTTCAAAGGCAATGCACCTTGCCCACTACAGTTCACCTTCCAGCTGTCAAGATCCCATAGTGGTTAAAAACGATGGCTCTAGCATCAGGCCACAGGAAGTTAAGACTCAGCTTTACCATTATTATGTAACTGTAGCACAGAAAAGTCAATCTTACTTAAAAAGATTGTAATTCAATTTACCCAAAGGTGTTACTTCAGTTCAAGAGTAGAACTCCCTTTCTTTTACTAAGGAGTTCTTTTTGTTCCTTTTTGTCAGTCTTTCTTGTGTTTATGTCCTCAAAATAAAACTTACTATTCAGAGAACCAGATATAGTTCACCTACTAAGGAAACCTCAATACTACTGAATTCCCAATAACCTGCTTAAGATATGCACAAGCATTTCCTGAAAGATGTAATTGACACAAAAGCAAATGTCCCTTTTTACAGGATCAGCCTAAGGCTTAGCAGTTCTTATACCAAATTTAAATATTCCATAAGCTTTATATTATGGAATATAAAACATAGCAATCATATTAACACAAAATTGGAGACTATCTTAAATGATGCCCCTAACTTTTGGCTTAGCCAAATGATTTCCTTTGGCCAATGAAATGTCAGTAGAAGTGATATGCCACTTCTAAAAAGAGGTCAGGAGTTCAAGACCAGCCTGGCCAAGATGGTGAAACCGCATCTCTACTTAAAAAAAAAAAAAAAAATCAGCCAGGCTTGGTGGCAGGCACCTGTAATCCCAGCTACTTGGGAGGCTGAGGCAGAGAACTGCTTGAATCAGGAGGTAGACGTTGCAATGAGCCGAGATCACGCCACTGCACTCCAGTCTGGGCAAAAAAGCAAGACTCCATCTCAAAAAAAAAAAAAAAAAAAAAAAAATTAGTGTGTGATGCAACTTGGAAACACGGTGTTTATGATGTACACGTAAAAAGGCTAACAGGTAAGACACAGACTTTAAAAAGGAATAGAAAACATAAGTCAAAATTTCTGCACTTCCACATAGATTGAATTCTCCTCTTTAATACTAAACTAAATCTGGCTCTTCATTCAAGTTTACGAAATATTTTTCTTCTACATTCTTGGACTTTTATCAGGACTTGACACAAGTATCATCTCTACTATAATAATGCAATTACAGAATAGATAGACACAGCATCTCTGTTTAATTTTTTCTTAGAATTCAAACACTCCTAATCTGAATTTAAGAAATTGAGAGGGAACAGGGAAATAAAGGAAAACTGATGCACGGGAACACACTGTTATAAAATTTTTTATAAAACAGGTTTATAAACTAAGTTTATATCTTACTCAAGAACAAAAAAAAAGAAATGTATTCAACCAATCTCACATCAGCCCTTCCCCCAAAAAAGTATATCAACAATAAAAGAACCAATGAACAAAGTACCTTCTTTGCACAAAAAAATATTCCAGATCCTTTAGTAGATACAAAAGATAAAACAAGATCCTTGCTGTTATGGAATTGAGCAGAAAAGATGTAAATAAATAAAAACGTATAAGGTAAAAATATTAAGAACTAAATAGCAACATAAAAAGAGAAGGAAAATTAAAAATAGTAACAGCATGTGTCTTTAGGCCTCAACATGAGCTATTCTTGGGAAAATCTGACAAAGTGGGCCTGAAATATATACTCGCTGTCCAAATAATACAATGTCAAAATTCATCCCTGCCATAAGAAGCAGATTCAATTAGCAGACAGTGGCTATGATCTTAAACAAGGAACATCCAAAGCGTCAGTGTTCCTTCCATAAAGATAACCTACACATCCACAATGAAGGAGAAAAGTGTATCAAGTACTCTGCTTAGGGCTTGTTTAGAAAACCTGGTTGCTTGCTTACTCTTTTGTTATATGTGTCTCCCTGAACAAACTGATGAAAATTCGTCTCTCTGTATTGCCTTCTAAGATGTCAGAAAGCTGAAATTAGAAGATCATTGTGGGCCCACAATTTTATCCCAGGAAAAATGCTAATAAGTACTGGGTCCTACATATCCCCCTGCACTTAGCACCCATTTAGTTATTCCCCACAAAGGCTCAGTTGTGGACAAATTCGTTTCTGTGTCCATACCAACTGTCAAGCACATTAGGTCAGTCCAAACCATGTAGATTACTAAAACCTCCCACCTTTGGGATTCTTCAATACAGTATCTGCCATCTGACCCCTCCACTACTAAACAAAAACTCATGTAACTGCCCCCTCAATTAAATTTTAAAAAGCTTCCAGTTGAAAAGTCTTGATGAAAGAGTCAAGAAACCCATACTTTAGATTCCTTGACTCCAAACTTCCAGTTCTCAAAATTCAGTTATTTCTTACTTTTATCAATACACTTGCAGGGGCTCTCTTTCGATCTCGCACCAGTAGGTGAACCTCCTGTCTCAAAAAATTACAGCCTACAATTTACTAAAGTCAAGAATTTCCTTTTATACAATAAATGCTTGTCCCCACCCTTTTCTGTGAGAAACAGGGTTTTGCGCCATCACCTAGATTGGAGTGCAATGGTGTAATCATAGTCCTCTGCAGCCTCGAACTCCTGGTCTCAAGCGATCCTCCCACCTCAGCCTCCCGAGCCACTGGAGTTATAGCCACAAGCCAGCATGCCCACCCCCAGCCCTTCGTTATCAATTCTGTTAAGTTGGGAATTCTGTGAAACTGGTTCACTTTTAAAAGTAAGTTACAAAGACAGCTTTAGTTGGGGTAAAAACCTTCTGGCAAAAGTAAAAATTAACAATAAAATTCAACCTTGACAAATTATTTGATAGAAAGACAAACATAGCTTGTGAAGATTGTATTTTGGTTATCAGCTACGGATTAAAAAGAAAAACACACCAACTTACCAACAACTAACGCTCCTCTTTCTGCAAAAGCCAGGGCATAGGCTCGGCCCAATCCTAATCAAAAACAAAATAATCAGAGAGTTGAAGAAATGTCAGCATAATTTTTTTGGTCTGCTCAACTCAATCCCCATTTAAAGAAACTGGTGAACAATTAATTACATTTTAACGATACTCTCAACCTATCCTATCACTGACATTCTCCACCTATCCACTCTCTTCTGCTTGCAGAGGTTGGAAAGCTCAAAACTGTATTTTTCCACCTATTCTATTACCATTTCCTACCATTCTACTTAGCTGCTAGGATGCTGTGAAATGGGTTCCACCATATGACGCATCTGCATAAAATTTAGAAGGTGGAAGTGAGGGCCGGGCGCAGTGGCTCACGCTTGTAATCCCAGCACTTTTGGAGGCTGAGGCGGGCGGATCACGAGGTCAGGAGATCGAGACCACGGTGAAACCCTGTCTCTACTAAAAATACAAAAAATTAGCCGGGCGTGGTGGCGGGCGCCTGTAGTCCCAGCTACTCGGAGAGGCTGAGGCAGGAGAATGGCGTGAACCCGGGAGGCGGAGCTTGCAGTGACCCGAGATTGCACCACTGCACTCCAGCCTGGGCGACAGAGCGAGACTCCGCCTCAAGAAAAAAAAAAAAAAAGTTGGAAGTGAGACAGAGACCACCTTACTGGGAGTTCTGGCTGTTGTTGTTGTTAAGAAGCTAATTTTCTTGAAAGTTCCTAGGTATTCAAAAACTGACTATAGCAGCAACTTCTTCATTCAGCTCCCTAATCCCTGGATGGCAGCTTCCATACTTCAGGTCCCCTAGTGCCAGTGCTACTTGGGCTGTGGCACAGCTCCAATGACAGCCTCAGAGGTACTGCCTCCTCTAATGGATCAATTTCCTATTGTTTCAGAAGTTATTCTAAGAAGACCTGCCTAAAACCTAATTGCCTGTATTGAATCCTTTACTGCTTAAAATACCTAGTGGTTTCTGTATCCCACAGTGAACCTTGACTACACAGTCATCAAACACAGAAAATATTTAATTCTGACTCAAAGCTATAAGGTATAAATTTATATATCCAAAAAGAAATTTTTTATATATATATATAGACACATACATACAGAGACAGAGAGAAAGGTTTGCTTTTTTTCTTTTTTTTTTTTTGAGATGCAGTCTCACTCTGTCGCCCAGGCTGGAGTGCAGTGGTGTGATCTCAGCTCACTGCAACCTCTGCCTCCCAGGTTCAAGTGATTGTCCTGCCTCAGCTTTCAGAGTAGCTGGGACTACAGGCGCCCACCACGACACCCAGCTAATTTTTGTATTTTTAGTAGAGATGGGGTTTCACCGTGTTGGCCAGGATGGTCTCAATCTCTTGACCTAGTGATCAGCCCACCTAGGCCTCCCAAAGTACTGGGATTACAGGCGTGAGCCACCATACCCAACCAAGAGAGAAGTTTTATAGGCATAGAGTATCTCGGGAAAAATACATTAGAAACTGGCAATTAGTGGTTACCTCTGGAGAACAGCACTATGTGGCTAGCAACAAGGGATGGAATGCTTACTTTTGGATTGTTTTTCTGTATTGTTTACATTTTTTAATATGTGTATATTTTTTACATTTTAAGTTAACTGATAAATTTCATTGACAAATGAATAAATTTAATTAACAATTTATATTTAGTATAAATTAATCAATAGGTATACAAATAACAAACTGAGATGCAGAAATTATTAGCCCCTTCCAAAGACAACCCAAGGCCAGGAGCAGTGACACATCTGTAATCCCAACACTTTATGAGACAGAGGTGGGCGGATCATTTGAGGTCTGGAGTTCAAGACCAGCCTGGCCAACAGGGTGAAACCCCGTCTCTACTAAAATCACAAAAATCAGCCGGGCGTGGTGGTGTGCACCTGTACCCCCAGGTACTTGGGAGGCTGAGGTAGGAGAATTGTTTGAACCCGGAAGGCAGAGGTTGCAGTCAGCCGAGATCATGTCACTGCACTCCAGCCACAGCAACAGAGAAAGACTCCCTCTCAAACAAAAACAAAAAGAACCAAAAATATACAGTTTTCCAAAACTAGGAAATTTTGCCAAATAACTTATTTTAGAATTTAATCCAAGCAGAAGGATCGCTTGAGGCCAGGAGTTTGAGACCAGCCTGGGCAACAAAGCGAGACTCCATCTCTTGAAAACATTTAAAAATTAGCTCGGCGTGGTGGCACACGCCTATAGTCCTAGCCAGTCTGGAAGCTGACGCAAAAGGATCACTTGAGCCCAGGAGTTCAAGGTTACAATGAGCCATGATCGGGTCACTGCACTCCAGCCTGGGTACAGAGTAAGACCTTTTCCTCTGAAAAAAAAAAAAAAAAAAAATTTTTAACCCACTCTGAATGGGTAAGAGAGAATTTAACCAGTTTATGAACAGCAGGTGCTAAGTTCATAACTGTCTAGTCACAATTCATTGTTTCACAAAATTTTATGGGTTGCAATTACAATTTATAAATAAAACAGACCAGAAAATAAATTTCAGGATGCACTGCCTGTACTACACACTGTATCATGAACTGGTTTTAAATACAGATGTGTGTGCATGTGTAAGTGTACTGTGTCCTGGTGTAAAATGTACTGCATACCACGTGTAAGTATGCTAATGGTGTCAAAAGAAGCAGTCCCCATCCTTGAATGATTTTCAGATATAGCCCCTGAAAAGGAAAGTCCCCTTAGCAATGGCAAAAGCTTCTTAGAATGTAATTAATCCCTGGACCTCTTGCATGAAAATTATCCAAGAGCTGTCAAAAAAGATTTAAAACACCAAGCGTTGTAAAACACATTATTTACATCAAAAGCAAAGTATAAAAATGTCTTCCTAAAAACATTTAGAAGATATGGGTACACCCAAATACATGCCCATGCAGATATAACCAGACACCTATGGGTATAAAATACTTGGCTATTCATCAATACTGAAAGCATTTTCTGAAAGGCAGCGTAAGAAGCCACTTTATCAATACAGATATGAAAGTACATAGGAATTAACTGACAGAATTCCAGTTTGTAATGTTTAATATATAACTCAAATAATTCATGCATTAGGGCCTTTCCAGGTATAAGGTACTACCAGTGGAGAATCAAAGGTGCATAATATCAAGATCCCTGCACTTGGAGGTTACAGAGGTCACCCAATGGTGAGAAACTAATGTAAAATCTCACTGCACAGCATCTATTTTGGTATGAATGGTTTGTTTTAATTTTTTGTACTTTAAAAAATGGGGTTATTTCACGTAACAATTTTCCATTTTGCCGCTCCTGAAATACAGGCAACTTTCCCACTGGCCGGTCCACTTCGGAATTCTCTGCTATCCAGTTCCTCAAATGTGCCCATCCTACTCCCATTTTCTTTCTCCATCATACGCCTGACCCCTGTGCGCATTTGAGCTTACAACCTCTGCCAAGACTACAGTGGATTTCGAGTACAGTTTGTGACTTGCTAAGCATACAAACTCCAACGGGTAAGGGCTCTTATCAGACGCCCTCTTTAAAGAAGGCCCTCTCACGAACTTAAAATCGTACGACAGAGGGAAACAAACACTGAACGACTGAATGACTTTCCAGGAGCTGACATCTCTGCGCTTCAGGGGGCGAATGCCAGCCCCCACTCCTCGCGGCTTTTCAGTCCTTTAAAAGACTAAGCAAAGATCTAAGAGAGTTAATTGCAGGAAGAGTAACAATCGATGCCTACAGATAAGCGTTAGGGAGAACTTTCACCCAGTTTTGCAACCAGCAGCCCAGCCTGGCCTCTCCCCTCAGGCAGGACCTTGGGAAGCCCACACCGGGATGCTGGGGAGAAGCGGGCTGTACCCGCCTGAGGGACCAGGTGTTTCTGGCTCTTTCCTCCTCAACAGATTTGATGCCTCAAGAATAGCCATTCCCCTCCCCACCACCTCAGCGGCGTGACCTCAGCTGCGGCTGCGCGCGTATCCCGGCCCGAAAAGAGCGGCCAGCAGCGCGAGAGCAAGTCGCGCGGCCTCCAACCTTCGCATGCTCACCTGCCCCAGCGCCGGTGACCACTACCACCCGGCCGTCGAACCTCAGCGGTGAGCCCATGAATAAGGCCTGCAACGACACACACACGAACAGGAGGAGGCAGGGAATGACGGGGCGGGACGAGGGTCAGTGACTTGCCGATTTCTGGTAGGAAGATGGGCGCAGAGCGCGCGGCTCCCTTGGAATCCTGGGAAATGTAGTTAAGAGTGACTCCACTTGCTGGAAGGACCTGCCCAAGAGTGGACTTGAAAGGGCCATTTCTGCGGCTGGAAACAATGTGAGCTGCTAGGACCTGTGTAGAAGAATACTTGATTCGACACCCTGCGTTCACCTATTCACCTATCGTTTCATCATTCACTCAGTAAATGTTTTCTGGGTTTAGTTGCTGACCTACAGAAACAGCATGCGGCCACTATCCTTGAGGGGCTTCCAGAGATAGCCCCGGGAAGGAAAGTCCCCCTTAGGGATGGTAAAGATTTGTCAGTGTAATGATCCCTGCACTTCCTGCATGCACACATCAGGGAACTGTCAAAATGCAGAGTCCTGGACCCCCACTGCTTACCTCCCAAAATAGAATCTCAAGGGACAAAAACATTTTGACAAGTGTTCCTAAATGATCTTGCGTTTGTATGTTGAGAACAGTCATAGTTCAAACAATATTTATTGAGCATCTCCTGAGTTTTGATAGGGTCCTCAAGCTACTCAGAGTCAGATGGTAAACTTTCAATAATGGTGCAGCCTAGACTTGTACAAATGTGTGTAAGTGTGGTAATGGTGTCAATACAAACAGACCCTATCCCCGCTGGGGAGAAAGAGGAAAAACTTTCTGAAGGAGGTGAAGCAGGACCTAAAGTGGTGACTCCTGCAAAGAAAGAAGGGCATTACAGGCAGCACCAACACTAGCTAGGTTTGGGGAGAAAGAGGGTAAAGCCACAAAAGCAAAGCCAGCAAGATCATGTTTAGATGTTTGAATTTTGTGCTGAAAAATTTAAGTAGGATTACTCCAGAGAGTGGTGGGAACACATTTACATTATGGAAAGATCACTTTGCCCATTATGGAGGATTGATTGGATGTTGCAGGAAGTCACGGACCCCAAACAAAGGGACCAGCTGGAGCCACAGCAGAGGAACATAAGTTGTGAAGATTTCATGGACATTTATCAGTTCCCAAATAATACTTTTATAATTTCTTATGCCTGTCTTTACTTTAATCTCTTAATCCTGTTATCTTCGTAAGCTGAAGATGTACGTCACCTCAGGACCACTGTGATAATTGTGTTAACTGTACAAATTGATTGTAAAACGTGTGTTTGAACAATATGAAATCAGTGCACCTTGAAAAAGAACAGAATAACAGCGATTTTTGGGGAACAAGGGAAGTCAACCATAAGGTCTGACTGCCTGGGGAGTTGGGCAAAAAGAGCCATATTTTTCTTCTTACAGAGAGCCTATAAACAGACGTGAAAGTAGGGAAGATATCACTAAATTATTTTCCTAGCAAGGAATATTAATATTAATACCCTGGGAAAGGAATGCATTCCTGGGGGGAGGTCTATAAACAGCCGCTCTGTCTTACACGGTTGAGATAAGGACTGAGATACGCCCTGGTCTCCTGCAGTACCCTCAGGCTTACTAGGGTGGGGAAAAACCTGGCCCTGGTAAATTTGTGGTCAGACCAGTTGTCTGCTCTCGAACCCTGTTTCTGTCGTTTAAGATGTTTATCAAGATAATACGTGCACTGCTGAACATAGACCCTTATCAGTAGCTCTGCTTTTGCCCTTTGTCTTGTGATCTTTGTTGGACCCTTATTAGTAGTTCTGCTTTTGCCCTTTGTCCTTTTCCCTCAGAAGCATACGATCTTTGTTCTGCTTTTTGCCCTTTGAAGCATGTGATCTTTGTACCAACTCTCTGTTCTTACACCCCCTTCTCTTTTGCAACCCTTAATAAAAAACTTGCTGGTTTGAGGCTCAGGTGGGCATCACAGTCCTACTGATATGTGATGTCACCCCCAGCGGCCCAGCTGTAAAATTCCTCCCTCTGTACTCTCTTTATTTCTCAGCTGACCAACACTTATGGGAAATAGAAAGAACCTACGTTGAAATATTGGGGGCGGGTTCCCCTGATAATTGGAGGTGGGCAAGGAGAACATAGAAAAGATTTGGGGGAAATTATGGAAACCAGAAGTAAGGCAGAGGAAGTGTTGAAGAAGAAATGTTGAGATATACTGTATTTGAAAATGGAACTGACAGGAACAGAAGGCAGGGAAATTCTGGGCAGAAGAGGGTAGGTCCTCAGCAAGGGCTCCACCCTCAAGCCTGGAACCACGGCCCAAAGTGAGAACATGCATCCCTGTTTTCCCTCTTGAATGTTGCCTTTTCCAAAACCACCTATGGTCCCCCTGCCCCCCATCTTGTGCCCATAAAAACCCCAGGCTTCACTGGCAGAGAGCAGAGGAGAGAAGAAACAGCTTGACTTCGGAGGTATGGCTTGATGGCATTGCTCCTGGGGAAGATCATCTTCTCACTGTATCCGCTTTTCAGCTCCCCTTCCCACTGACAGCCACTTTCGGCAATAAAATCCTCTGCATTCACCATTCTTCAATTTGTTCCTGTGACCTGATTTTTCCTGGATGCCAAACGAGCTCAGGTGCCACAGGTGTGACACTAAAGGCTGTCACACTGACCCTCTGCCCTTGCTGGCAGAGAGCAACTGCCTCACACCAAAAAACAGAGGGCCCACTGAGCTGTTTAACATTTAAGCCATCAGTGGATGGCAAAGTTAAAAGAGCACTGTAACACACACCCTCTGGGGCTTCAGGGGCCTCAGGTACCCCTCTAGACACTGCCAAGGGCCACATAGAGTTTTGCTTCTGCATGTGCTGGCACCAGCTCCTGCACCCACTCACCTGTCCTCCCCTTCTTGTGAGGGGTGGAACACAGTGAGACCCAGTGAGTGGAGTCCATCCCTGCCAGAACCAAAGCGGCCAGGTAGTTCTAGATCCTGTGTGCTCCAGTTCCTGCCCCCACCCATGAAGGGGGTCAGGAAAATTTCCTGCTTCAGAACTAGTCTTTTTGATTAATTAGATGTAGATATGAGGAAAGAGCAACTGAAATAATCCTATATTTTGATTTGAGAATCTAGATTATGATGGGCCATTCATCAAAATAAATAGTGGAGAAAGAGTGGCTTTGGAGGGGTTATGGCTCCAATTTAGGCAAACTGCATCTGGGAAGGGGAAGTGAAACTATGGCTAGAGATGCCTAGCAGACAGCTATGGTTCTAGAGCTCTGACAGCTTGGTTTCTGTTATAAATAAAGTTTTGGTGCCACAAAAGAAATAGCACTCGAATATAAAATTGTTGTTTTCTTCTCAGCAAGGCAGTTTACTTCTATAGAAGGTTGCGCTCTCACAGATGGAGCAATGGTGAGTGCACACCTGACAAGGGAGGGGAAGGGGTTCTTATTCCCGATGCATGTGGCCCCTGCTGCTGTGTCATTCCCCTATTGGCTAGGGTTAGTCCACACAGGTTAAACTAATTCCAGCTGGCTAATTTAAAGAGAGTCACAGGGTGAGTGATTTGGCAGGAAAAATGGTTATGGCAGAGAGGAAATCAGAATGAGTCAGGGTAGAAAATGAGCAGGTAATCGGAACGAGACAGGGTGGAGCAGGTAATCGGAAAAGGTTGCTTTACGAGGAAGTTAAGTTTCAAAGAAGAAGGCAAAGAATTGAATACACAGACATACTGATTCTTTTAAAAGAAATTTAGAACTCATATCTAACAACTCCTCCTCTTGCATTTCCTTACAGCTCTTTCTCTTCAAACTTCTTTAACATGTCTTGGCTTAGTTGTTCTGCTTGATTTTCCAAAAGAAGAAGCTTCTCTGGATAAGGTGGAGTATAGTTAAAGGAGGATTTAGTAAGTGCCATTTCTATGAGCCTCTGCACCAACCCACAGATAGATGTATGGTATGATACAGCACCCAAAAAGAGTAAGTACACCCATTGCGACTGCAAGGGAAGTAAGAATTGAGGCTATTATTCCTTTCCATTTACTGAACCACTTTTCTAGGCATCCTGTAAAGCGGCCATTTACCCCTAGTCTCTGGCTAACTCATTGGACAGAGCAGTCAGACTTTGCAATGCCTTTGTTATACTTCCATTAGGGGCAGTATTGTTTGGGATGAAGGTACAATATTGAATTGTAATCATAACACAAACGCCTCCTCTTTCTGCTAATATCATGTCTCAGACTATCCTATTTTCCCAAGCCATCTGGCTAGTAGCCCCTAATTGCTCAGCTATTCTTTTAACACCATCTCTAGGGTAGTTAATAAATCGCTGTTGATTGCAATAAATGTAGTTTATCCAACCTACATTTTTATTAATTGTCACCCACCAAAATATTGACTCGAATCCTGCAGCTATTTGATTTTGGGCTTTAAATTGATCTGGTATTCCCGGTGGGACTCCAACTGCATCTAAATAGACATGACAGTTGAAAGACCCATAAGGGGCCTCTCTCACTTTATGACGTATTATTTTTCCTTCCTCCAGTTGATGAAATGCCAGAGTAAAAGGGATAACCAATTGAATTAGACCATAAGTACTGCTCCAATTATTTGGCAGAGTGTCCAGTAAAGGTCCTCCATAATACCACTATACAACCACTCAGGGATGAATAAGGGCAGACTGTTGGGTCAGCTCTTGGAAGTGCTTGACTTCCCCGCATCCTGTTAAGTACCCAGGGAATGCCAAATTTTTCCCGTTGTCATTGGAGACATGAGGTAAATTGGCTTTGGAAGATGGAGGCTGGATGGCCCTCTGGGGCTGACCCACAAGGTGTTGAACTTCAGGAAATAGCAGAGAAAGAGCTTGGCACAATTTGTTATTCCAGGCAGTAGAATCTTGAAAAAGAGCTACCATGCACTCCATGTCCAGTTGATTTGAGGACCATCCCAGTGGAAAGGGAAAAACCTGGGCCTCCGGCCTACCGTGCACACGAGCGTAACAGTCGCTTTTGTTTAAAGTGCGAACAGAATATTTAATCCATTTTAACCAGGCATTTACATCTTTTTACCCTGTTTCAATGGCTATGGTTTGCCTTAGGTCTCCTATTTCTACTACTGAGATCTTGCTTTTGTCATTTGGCATGAGGCGAGGCATAGTTTGATTTCATAGGTTTGGGAAAGGGGCAGTTGTAGGAGGTGGAGGAGGGAGAACAAAGCACATCTTAAAGAAACCTGTAGGATCCTTTCCAGTGACCTCTGCTCCTAAACCATAGAAATGCCCAAAAGTGGGGTTAAAGTTGCTAGTGGTAGGAATAGTAATGGATATAGGCACTGGATTCAGAAAGGAAAGGAAAAGATAGGTAGACTAAGCTTTTCTTAGCTTTAATTTGGTAGGGCTTGACCCAGGAACAATGGCCCATGATTCTGATAATAATGGCGCTTACTTGACTCAGGTATGATGTGTCCAACCCCCTTCTGCGGTACGAACAGCAGTCTCAGTGGTTAGCAGCACAAGGTAGGGTCCTTCCCAGGCTGGCACGAATTTTCCTTCTTGCCACCCTTTGACAAGAATGTGATCCCCAGGCTGGTGCTGATTTACTGGAAATTCTAGGGGTGGTACCTGTGCTAAAAGACATTTAGTTTTGAGAGAAAGGAAAGTGGAAGATAAACCAAGTATATAATTTCTGAGAAACTGATCTTTTGTTTTAAATTTGGGAACACCAACAGTGGACTTTATAGTCCTTAGTGCCTCCCTGCTGAGAAATTTCCTTTGGCACCTATTTTTATTAGTTTTTAGACCAAAGAAACCCAAACACCCTTTTACATTTGACAATGCTTCCTGTATGATTTTATACCAGATAAGCTAAATTTTACCTTTATATTAGTGTGTTATTAATGTTAAACTTGATTTTAATAAAACCCTATAGACATAATTATCCAATTTTAATGTCCGACCATAAGGTAAGATTTCCATAGACTCTTTTTAACCTTTTATAATTTTGTTAAAGAGCAGTTAGTGTTTTAAGAAAAATCCACCGTGCTTTTATTTTAATGTCCAGTTCACAGAAAAACTGCATGATACCCCTTTAACTTTAGCTAATATGTTTACATATAGAATTTCCTTCACAATTAATGTTTTAAAACTTGCTTAAACCTTTAAAACAAGATATTTTAACCTTTTAATGTAGGTAAAAATCCACATTCTTATGCCACCTTATAATCTTTTTACCAAAAGTATATTTTACTTTTCTCACACATCTTGCACATAAAGTGTTTCTTCAATAGTTTTACACTCAGGAAGCCTAATTACTATTAAATTAAACAATATTTCTTGTATAAATTCTCTTTTATAACTTTTTTTCACGACTTTCACAGACAATTCCTCAACATGCCTCAACTTTCTGACTTGTTGCAAACATCCCTTTCTTTAAACAACCAGTTAATTTATTTTAGGACAAGAATTTACCATATGACTTTTTTTTTAATTTTGAACATTTTTTATTGCTTTCTTACCTTTATACTGTTGCTATGGAAATGTCTGATAATAATCTGATGGTTATTCATCTTTACTGAGCAATTTTATCTCTGGAACATTTTATAATTTTCTCTTTGAAATGTTTATTATAATGTATTTAATGTGGGGTATTTAATTATCCATTCTTTCTTTTGTTCTTTTTCTTTTTCTTCTTTTTGGGCGAAAAAGAGGAAGAAGAGTCAGAAGGCGGTTGGTAAGCCTGGCGACAAAAGGGGAAAAGAGGCAGGGAGTAGGAAGCCAAAAGCCTACATCACCCAGCATTCCCAGGCGGAATCCCATCCAAGCACTAACCAGGCCTACCTTGCCTAGCTTCCGAGATCAGATGAGATTGGGTGCTTTCAGGCTGGTATGGCCACCCACGGGAGGTCCCAGGCTCCTGCGGGGGTGGGTGCGCAGGGGGGCAGAAAAGGGAGAGAAGAGTCAAGGGGCAGTTGGGAAGCCTCGCAACCAAACGGGGAAAGAGGGAGGGAGCGGGAAGGCAAAAGCTTAATTATCCATTCTATTTGGAACTCTCTGAATACATCCAATCTGATGTCTTACATATTTGTTTAACTCAGGAAAATCCTTGGTATTATTTTTTCAAGCAGTTCTTCTACTCCATTTACTGCTTTTTTCTCCTTTGGGGACTTCTTTGAGGCGATATTCACATTTCTATTTCTATCCTCCATACCTCTTAATGTTTCTCTTACACTTTCTATCACTTTATTCCTTCCTAATGCCTTTAGGGAGTGCTCCTTGACTCTTTCCCTTACCTACTTATTCTTCTGCTAGTCATTGCATTCAGTTTTATTTCAACAATTATCATTTTCTTAATATTTCTAATTTTTTCTTCATTATTGCTTACTCCTTTTTAATATATATTCTAGATAGCCTGATTTTTTTTCTTATACGCTAAGTTCTAGGATACATGTGCACAACGTGCAGGTTTGTTACATAGGTACAGATGTGCCACGTTGGTTGCTGCACCCATCGGCTCATCATTTACATTAGGTATTTCTCCTAATGCTATCCCTCCCCTAGCCCCCCACCCCACAACAGGCCCCAGTGTGTAATGTTCCCTGCCCTGTCTACAAGTAATCTCATTGTTTAATTCCCACCTATGAATGACAACACATGGTGTTTGGTTTTCTGTCCTTGTGATAGTTTGCTGAGAATGATGGTTTCCAGCTTCATCCATGTCCCTGCAAAGGACATGAACTCATCCTTTTTTTATGGCTGCATAGTATTCCATGGTGTATATGTGCCACATTTTCTTAATCCACTCTATCATTGATGGACATTTGGGTTGCTTCCAAGTGAAGGGGTGGGTTGCCCCTCCACACCTGTAGGTGTTTCTCGTTAGGTGGAACAAGAGACTTGGAAAAGAAAAAGACACAGAGACAAAGTACAGAGAAAGAAATAAGGGGGCCCAGGGGACCAGCGTTCAGCATACGGAGGATGCCGCCAGCCTCCGAGTTCACTTAGTATTTATTGATCATTCTTGGGTGTTTCTCGGAGAGGGGCATGTGTCAGGATCATAGGATAATAGTGGAGAGAAGGTCAGCAGATAAACACGTGAACAAAGGTCTCTGCATCATAGACAAGGTAAAGAATTAAGTGCTGTGCTTTAGATATGCATACACATAAACATCTCAATGCCTTACAGAGCAGTATTGCTGCCCGCATGTCCCACCTCCAGCCCTAAGGCGGTTTTCCCCTATCTCAGTAGATGGAACATACAATCCGGTTTTATACCGAGACATTCCATTGCCCAGGGACGGGCAGGAGACAGATGCCTTCCTCTTGTCTCAACTGCAAAGAGGCATTCCTTCCTCTTGTACTAATCCTCCTCAACACAGACCCTTTACGGGTGTAGGGCTGGGGGACAGTCAGGTCTTTCCCTTCCCATGAGGCCATATTTCAGACTACCACATGGGGAGAAATCTTAGACAATACCTGGCTTTCCTAGGCAGAGGTCCCTGCGGCCTTCCGCAGTTTTTGTGTCCCTGGGTACTTGAGATTAGGGAGTGATGATGACTCTTAACAAGCATGCTGCCTTCAAGTATCTGTTTAACAAAGCACATCTTGCAAAGCCCTTAATCCATTTAATCTGGAGTTTGACACAGCACATGTTTCAGAGAGCACGGGGTTGGGGGTAAGGTTATAGATTAACAGCATCTCAAGGCAGAAGAATTTCTCTTAGTACAGAACAAAATGGAGTCTCCTATGTCTACTTCTTTCTACACAGACACAGTAACAATCTGACCTCTCTTTCTTTTCCCCACATCCAAGTCTTTGTTATTGTGAATAGTGTCGCAATAAACATATGTGTGCATGTGTCTTTAAAGTAACATGATTTATAATCCTTTCGGTGTATACCCAGTAATGCGATTGCTGGATCAAATGGTATTTCTAGTTCTGGATCCTTGAGGGATCACCACACTGTCTTCCACAATGGTTGTACTAATTTGCACCCCCACCAACAGTGTAAGAGCATTCCTATTTCTCCACATCCTCTCCAACATCTGTTGTTTCCTGACTTTTTAATGATGGCCATTCTAACTGTCATGAGATGGTATCTCATTGTGGTTTTGATTTGCATTTCTCTGATGACCAGTGATGACGAGCATTTTTTCATGTGTCCGTTGGCTGCATAGATGTGTTCTTTTGAGAAGTGTCTGTTCATATTCTTTGCCCACTTTTTGATGGGATTGTTTGTTCTTTTCTTGCAAATTTGTTTGAGTTCTTTGTAGATTCTGGATATTAGCCCTTTGTCTGATGGGTAGATTACAAAAATTTTCTCCCATACTGTAGGTTGCCTGTTCACTCTGACAGTAGTTTCTTTTGCTGTGCAGAAGCTCTTTAGTTTAATTAGATCTCATTTTTCTATCTTGGCTTTTGTTGCCATTGCTTTTGTTGTTTTAGTCATTAAGTCCTTGCCCACACCTATGTCCTGAATGGTATTGCCTAGGTTTTCTTCTAGGATTTTTATGGTTTTAGATCTAACATTTAAGTCTTTAATCCATCTTGAATTAATTTTTGTATAAGGTATAAGGAATGGATCCAGTTTCAATTTTCTATGTATGGCTAGCCAGTTTTCCCAGCACCACTTATTAAATAGGGAATCCTTTCCCCATTGCTTGTTTTTGTCAGGTTTGTCAAAGAACAGATGGTTGTAGATGTGTGGTGTTATTTCTGAGGGCTCTGTTCTGTTCCATTGGTCTATATCTCTGTTTGGTTCCAGTACCATGCTGTTTTGGTTACTGTAGCCTTGTAGTATAGTTTGAAGTCAGGTAGCGTGATTCCTCCAGCTTTGTTCTTTTGGATTAGGAATTGTTTTGGCAATACGGGCTCTTTTTTGGTTCCATATGAACTTTAAAGTAGTTTTTTCCAATTCTGTGAAGAAAGTCATTGATAGCTTGATGGGGATGGCATTGAATCTGTAAATTACATTGGGCAGTATGGCCATTTTCACAATATTGACTCTTCCTATCCATGAGCATGGAATGTTCTTCCATTTGTTTGTGTCCTCTTTTATTTCATTGAGCAGTGGTTTTGTAGTTCTCCTTGAAGAGGTCCTTCACATCCCTTGTAAGTTGGATTCTTAGGTATTTTATTATCTTTGTAGCAATTGTGAATGGGAGTTCACTCATGATTTTGCTCTCTGTTTGTCTGTTATTGGTATATAGGAATGCTTGTGATTTTTGCACATTGATTTTGTATCCTGAGACTTTGCTGAAGTGGCTTATCAGCTTAAGGAGATTTGGGGCTGAGATGATGGGGTTTTCTAGAATACAATCATGTCATCTGCAAACAGGGACAATTTGACTCCCTCTTTTCCTAACTGAATACGCTTTATGTCTTTCTCTTGCCTGAATGCCCTGGCTAGAACTTCCAATACTAGGTTGAATAGGAGTGGTAAGAGAGGGCATCCTTGTTTTGTGCCGGTTTTCAAAGGAATGCTTCCAGTTTTTGCCCATTCAGTATGATATTGGCTGTGGGTTCGTCATAAATAGCTCTTATTATTTTGAGATACATTCCATCAATACCTAGTTTATTGAGCATTTTTAGCATGAAGAGCTGTTGAAGTTTGTCGAAGGCCTTGTCTGCATCTATGGAGATAGTCATGTGGTTTTTATTATCGGTTCTGTTTATGTGATGGATTATGTTTATTGATTTGTGTATGTTGAACAAGCCTTGCATCCCAGGGATGAAGCCAACCTGATCATGGTGGATGAGCTTTTTGATGTGCTGCTGGATTCTCTTTCTAGTATTTTATTGAGGATTTTCACATCGATGTTCATCAGGGATGTTGGTCTAAAATTCTCTTTTTCAGTCATGTCTCTGCCAGGCTTTGGTATCAGGATGATGTTGGCCTCATAAAATGAGTTAGGGAGGATTCCCTCTTTTTCTATTGATTGGAATAGTTTCAGAAGGAATGGTACCAACTCCTCTTTGTACCTCTGTTAGAATTTGGCTATGAATCCATCTGGTCCTGGACATTTTTTTTTTTTTTTTGGTTGGTAGGCTATTAATTATTGCCCCAATTTCAGAGCCTGTTATTTGTCTATCCAGAGATTCAACTTCTTCCTGGTTTAGTCTTGGGAGGGTGTATCTGTCCAGGAATTTATCCATTTCCTGCAGTTTTTTTAGTTTATTTGTGTAGAGGTGATTATAGTATTCTTTGATGGTAGTTTGTATTTCTGTGCGATTGGTGGTGATATCCCCTTTATCATTTTTTATTGTGTCAATTTGATTCTTCTCTCTTTTCTTTATTAGTCTTGCTAGCAGTCTATCAATTTTGTTGATCTTTTCAAAAAACAAGCTCCTGCATCCATTGATTTTTTGAAGGGTTTTTTGTGTTTCTGTATCTTTCAGTTCTGCTCTGATTTTAGATATTTCTTGCCTTCTGCTAGCTTTTGAACTTGTTTGCTCTTGCTTCTCTAGTTCTTTTCATGGTGACGTTAGGGTGTAAATTTTAGATCTTTCCTGCTTTCTCTTGTGGGCATTTAATGCGATAGATTTCCCTCTACACACTGTTTTGAATGTGTCCCAGAGATTCTGGTACATTGTGTCTTTGTTCTCATTGGTTTCAAAGAACATCTTTCTTTCTGCCTTCATTTCCTTATTTACCCAGTAGTCATTCAGGAACAAGTTGTTCAGTTTCCATGTAGTTGTGTGGTTTTGAGTGAGTTTCTTCATCCTGAGTTCTAATTTCATTGCACTGTAATCTGAGAGACTGTTGTAATTTCTGTTTTTTACACTTGCTGAGGAGTGCTTTACTTCCAACTATGTGGTCAATTTTAGAATAAGTGCAATGTGGTGCTGAGAAAAATGTATATTCTGTTGATTTGGGGTGGAGAGTTCTGTAGATGTCTATTAGGTCTGCTTGGTGCAGAGCTGAGTTCAAGTCCTGGGTATCCTTGTTAACCTTCTGTCTCATTGATCTGTCTAATATTGACAGTGGGGTGTTAAAGTCTCCCATTATAATTATGTGGGAGTCTAAGTGTCTTTGTAGGTCTCTAAGGACTTGCTTTATGAATCTGGGTGCTCCTGTATTGGGTGCATACTTAGAATAATTAGCTCTTCTTGTTGAATTTGTCCCTTTACCATTATTTAATGGCCTTCTTTGTGTCTTTTGATCTTTGTTGGTTTAAAGTCTGTTTTATAGGAGACTGGGATTGCAACCCCTGCTTTTCTTTGCTGTCCATTTGCTTGGTAGATCTTCCTCCATCCCTTTTTTCTGAGCCTATGTGTGTCTTTGAATGTGAGATGGGTCTCTTGAATACAGCACACTGATGGGTCTTGACTCTTTATCCAATTTGCCAGTCTGTATCTTTTAATTGGGGCAGTTAGCCCATTTATATTTAAGGTTAATATTGTTATGTGTGAATTTGATCCTGTCATTATGATGTTAGCTGGTTATTTTTCTCGTTATTTGATGCAGTTTCTTCCTAGCCTCGATGGTCTTTACAATTTGGCATGTTTTTGCAGTGGCTGGTACTGGTTTTTCCTTTCCATGTTTAGTGCTTCCTTCAGGAGCTCTTTTAGGGCAGGCCTGGTGGTGACAAAATCCCTCAGCATTTGCTTGTCTGTAAAGGATTTTATTTCTCCTTCACTTATGAAGCTTAGTTTGGCTGGATAGGAAATTCTGGGTTGAAAATTCTTTTCTTTAAGAATGTTGAATATTGGCCCCCACTCTCTTCTGGCTTGTAGGGTTTCTGCTGAGAGATCTGCTGTTAGTCTGATGGGCTTCCCTTTGTGGGTAACTCGACCTTTCTCTCTGGCTGCCCTTAATTTTTTCCTTCATTTCAACTTTGGTGAATCTGATAATTATGTGTCTTGGGGTTGCTCTTCTTGAGGAGTATCTTTGTGGTGTTCTCTATATTTCCTGAATTTGAATGTTGGCCTGTCTTGCTAGGTTGAGGAAGTTCTCCTGGATAATATCCTGCAGAGTGTTTTCCAGCTTGGTTCCATTCTCCCCATCACTTTCACGTACACCTATCTAATGTAGATTTGGTCTTTTCACATAGTCCCATATTTCTTGCAGGCTTTGCTCGTTTCTTTTTACTCTTTTTTCTCTAACCTTGTCTTCTCACTTTATTTCATTAATTTGATCTTCAATCACTGATAACCTTTCTTCCGTTTGATTGAATCAGCTATTGAAGCTTGTGCATGTGTCACAAAGTTCTCATGCCATGGTTTTCGGCTCCATCAGGTCATTTAAGGTCTTCTCTACACTGTTTATTCTAGTTAGCCATTCATCTAACCTTTTTTCAAGGTTTTTAGCTTCCTTGTGATGGGTTCGAACATGCTTCTTTAGCTCAGAGAGGTTTGTTATTACCGACCTTCTGAAGCCTACTTCTGTCAGCTTGTCAAAGTCATTCTTTGTCCAGCTTTGTTCTATTGCTGGCGAGGACCTGTGATCCTTTGGAGGAGAACAGACATTTGATTTTTAGAATTTTCAGCTTTTCTGCTCTGGTTTCTTCCCATCTTTGTGGTTTTAGCTACCTTTGGTCTTTGATATTGGTGACTTGCAGATGGGGTTTTGGTGTAGATGTCCTTTTTGTTTATGTTGTACTATTGCTTTCTGTTTGTTAGTTTTCCTTCTAATGGTCAGGTCCCTCAGCTGCAGATCTGTTGGAGTTTGTTGGAGGTCCACTCCAAACTCTGTTTCCCTGTTTGCCTGGGTATCACCAGCAGAGGCTGCAGAAAAGCAAATATTGCAGAACAGCTTCATCCCAAAGAGGCACATGCCTATATGAGGTGTCTGTTGGCCCCTACTGGGAGATGTATCTGAGTTAGACTACATGGGGGTCAGGGACCCACTTGAGGAGGCAGTCTGTCCATTCTCAGAGCTCAAATGCCATGTTGGGAGAACCACTGCTCTCTTGAGAGCTGTCAGACAGGGACATTTAAGTCTGCAGAAGTTGTCTGCTGCCTTTTATTCAGCTAAGTCCTGCCCATAGAGGGGGAGTCTAGAGGCAGTAGGCTTTGCTGAGCTGCAATGGGCTCCACCCAGTTCGAAATTCCCAGCCACTTTGTTTACCTACTCAAGCCTCAGCAATAGCACTTGTCTGCCAGTTGCTAAGACCTTGGGAAAAGTGCAGTATTTGGGTGGGAGTGTCCTGTTTTTCCAGGTACAGTATGTCACAGCTTCCCTTGGCTAGGAAAGGGAAATCCCCCGACCCCTTGCACTTTCCGGATGAGGCAATGCCCTGCCCTGCTTCAGCTCGCCCTCTGTGGGCTGCACCCACTGTCCAGCCAGTCCCAATAAGATTAACCAGGTACCTCAATTAGAAATGCAGAAATACCCATCTTCTGTGTCAATCATGCTGGGCACTGCAGACCCAAGCTGTTCCGATTTAGCCATCTTGGAACAGATCTCTCTACCATATAACTTTCTTTTTGCATAAATTCTCCCCCCTGCTTTTTTTCCCAAAGATGATAACAATTCTTTTCCAAAGCAAACTTCCTTCATGTCTGTGGACTAGACTGCCTAAGGCCACAAGATTAAAAGTTAGGAGAATAGACGTTACACTGCTAACTTTTAGCAAACTTTACCTTTATTGGAAACCTTGTAAGTTTGGGACTTCAGTTATCCTTTGCTACTAATAAAACTTTGTTTAGTTTAAATTAACTTAGAATTGGTACAGATAATCCCTTCCTGATTCTGTAAGTACTTTAAGGCTTATCTGAGTGCAAACAGCTTACCAACTATTAGGCAATTTTCCCAACCCTACTTCTACAAGAGTTTCCCTATCACTTACTGAATACCCACTGTGGTTTTTTCCCTCAGTCACCCGGGAGGAACCATCTATCATCCTGTCCTGAAGGGAGTTCCTTCTAGGTCTGATCTGACCTTTGTATGGTAATTAGTTATGATTTAGATCCCCTGTTAGGAAACCTGCCAGGTTAAGGGAATTGTCATTGGTTAATGTTAAATCATCTTTTTCTAACAGAATAGCCCCATACCTTAAGATTTTTGAGTTAGTAAGCCACCTTTTTGCTTTTTGGACTTAGGAGAGTTCTGAACTTGTGAGGTGTGCTCACGATGAGTTTTCCTCTAAAAGTTATTTTTCTACTTTATTCCTTTAGCAAAGCAGTTGCTGCTACAGAGTGAATGCATTTGGGCCATCCAGGGGTTACTGAGTTAAGGATTTTTGATAGGAAGGCTATGGGTTGATAGTGGCCTCAGTGCTTTCAGGCTATGCCCTTGTTTACACTGACAACAAGCTGGTTTTGGAGTGTTATAGGGTCATGGAGAAGACCTTCAATTATCAATTATAGGTCTTAAATTTACCCTAGCTTTTAAAGAATAGGGTACACTGTTTTCTCGTTACTACTTCTATCTCTCTCTTTCTCTCTCTGTCTCTTCGACTCTCTGCCTCTTTCTCTCTCTTTGTCTCTGTGTCTCTTGCTCTCTCTCTGCCTCTCTTTTTCTCTCTCTCTGACTTTCTGTCTCTCTCTCCCTTTGTCTCTGTGTCTCTTTCTCTCTCTCTGCCTCTCTCTTTCTCTCTCTCTTTGACTCTGTGTCTTTCTCTCTTTCTCTCTATCTCTGACTCCCTCTTTGACTCTCTGTATCTTTCTCTCTCTCTGCCTCCCTCTTTGACTCTCTGTATCTTTCTCTCTCTGTGCCTCTCTCTCTCTCTCTTTGACTCTGCCTCTTTTACTCTTTCTCTCTCTCTGACTCCCCCTTTGACTCTCTGTATCTTTCTCTCTCTCTCTGCCTTTCTCTTTCTCTCTCTCTCTCTTTGAATCTCTTTTGTCTCTTTCTCTCCGACTTCCTCTCCCAATTTCTCTTTCCTCTCTGCTGGTCTTCTCCCCTCTCCTTCCCCTTCTCCTGGGAGGGGCGTGGGGGGACCAGCAGGAGTGGAGCTACTCTTTCTTCCCCTGAGAAGAAAGGAAAGGGGAGTTCTGAATATTTTTCTTACTACTGGAGGTTTGTGTGAGGTACAACCCCCTGAAATTTGCAGAAGGCTCAGCCCCTCAAACCAGGGATGTCTCTCCTTGCCTGTCGTGGAAGACTCAATCCCTCAAACCAGGGGGTGTCTTGCCTTTCCTGCCCCAGAAGTATCAACCCCTCAAACCAGGGATGTGTTGCCTTGTCTGTCCCGGAAGTTTCAACCCCTCAAACCAGGGAGTGTCTTGCCTTGCCTGCCCTGAGAGGTGGAACTGTGTCCTCCCTTTCCCCCTCTGAAGGTCTCTTGCACACTTCCCACTCTTGTTGTCCTCTCTGGTCACTTCCCCAAGGGAGAATTAGGCCCCTCTTAGAGTTGGCATGCCAGTATAAATCCCACAGCATGATCTGCCCTAAGCCATATGAGGTACCTACGGAACCGCAGAGAGGAGCCCCTTACTCCAGCAGTAGGACTTGTCACCATCCACACAAACAACACTGCAAGCAGGGTTGTCTGTGCTCATTCATGCACACACACATTCAGCCTTCCAGAATTTGACCACCAAGGAAGTATTTTACTGGCTCTCATGGCTTCTCCTTCCTTGGTCTGTGCACAGAGTCAACACCACAGTATGTGAGGATCCTTTACCCCAGGTTGCCGGCTGGTTTCTTTCTGCATTGCTGAGAGTGCGAGTTACATCTCGCGCTGGGTAGGTCCTGATATCTCACCCCCGAGGCCGCCACAAGGGGGCAGGGCATGCCTCCTCACAAGAGAAAACCACAGACCACTCAGGTATTCGTAGCAAGAAAAATCTCTCTGTAACGCAAGCCTAAAATTTCAAAAAGCACGTCCTTCCATTGACAGCTCATCCCTAAACTAGCACCTTGCTCTCTTAGCCATTTGTCCACATCCACCTTAGGTTTGACCCCTGAATTCTGATGCTCACTAAAACTCATAGAGACAAGCTCTGAGAGCACAGGAGCCAAAGATAAGAAAGCTCTTGAGATAACAGGTGCAGTCTACCAAGGGCACGTCCTGTACTTTGGGCCAGGACCTCAACCAACTCAGTGCAGTCTCCAACTATGGGATGAAATGCCTAGAGGTGAGGCCCAATTCTTGGTCCCAAAGCCACCCTGCCGGCACCCGACACACCTCTCTGCCCTTGGCGCATCTACTCCTGCTACTGTCCCTGGTTTAAACAAAGGACAAACTTCTTTGCTTACTGGTCACAGGAAAGCCCCTGGACATTTCGAATGCAAGCGTAGACCAAAGTGTAAAAATAAGCCTCCAGCACGGCCACTTGGTAATCCGCAATTCAAGGGTAAACCTGTACTGCAACTCCTTAAACTTTGGTCTTCACACTCCTATACCCTGCAGGAGAAGTTGATGCAGCTACAGACACAGAGAATAACCAAACTTCTTCAAGCAGATCCACTGAGGAAGCCTATTGAGCTGTGCATTCTCTCCTTCACTAGCTCCACCTTGGAGCAAGTTCCCAAATCACCATGGCTGGATATCTGTTTCAATATTCCATTGTAATCTCTCTTGTTTAGCCCAATAACCTTGCTCTTCTGTTTATTTTTTTAAGCCTAAACAAATAAAAATAAAGAGGCAGAGCACATTACCCTTGTTTGTAGTGAAAGGTGTACAAGTTCTTTATGTCTTGAACAAAGGATTGGACAAAACACGCAAAGCAAGGAAAGAATGAAGCAACAAAAGCAGAGATTTACTGAAAATGAAAGTATACTTCACAGGGTGGAAGCAGACCCAAGCACAGAGCCTTCAAGCCCTCCATTACAGAATTGTCTGGGTTTCAAATTCCCTCTAGGGGTTTCCATTGGTTACCTGGTATATGCTCTGTGTAAATGAAGAAGATGAAGTAAAGTTACAAGAACATTTACTTGGTGTGCTTCCTATGTAAATAGAGAGAATCTTTCCTGTCATAGCTGAAGTGTTTCCGTTTGATTTAGTTCTAGGATATCAGCATGAATTCCCTGCCTCCAGACCCTATACTCCTGTCTCACTCTTACTTTCAGAAATGTAAGTACAAAATTAACTCACTTGGCCAGGCACAGTGGCTCATTCCTGTAATCCCAGCACTTTGGGAGGTCAAGGTGCACGGATCACAAGGTCAGGAGTTCAAGACCAGCCTGGCCAATAAGGTGAAACCCCATCTCTACTAAAAATTCAAAAAATTAGCCAGGCATGCTAGCGCATGCCTGTAATCCCAGCTACTCAGGAGGCCGAGGCAGGAGAATTGCTTGAGTCTGGGAGGTGGAGGTTGCAGTGAGCTGAGATCATGCCACTGCACTCCAGCCTGGGTGACAGAGTGACACTCCATCTCAAAAAAAAGAAAAATAATTAACTCACTTATAACCTAAAAGGAAGTGCATTCACCCATAGGCCCACAATATGACAGAGAATTAAGCCTCTCTCAGCCATTGCTGGGAAGGCAATAGTCCACTTCCTAGACTCAAAACTGGCTATTGGCTAGGCCTAGACTAGAGTCAATAGGGATAGGTAAATGCTAATGCCTACTACAGTAAGTACACAAATAAATGACTCAAATGTGAATGAGAGGCAATACAGTTAAGAAATTACAGTCATCAAAGTACAATGACATATGTAATTTAGCACACTACAAAAGAGTGTTGCTATAGAAGTTTAGATTATTTTCTATAATGGTCTTACCTTGCTCTCAAATCCTCTTTCTTGTGGAAGCAGAGGTAGAAATAGAGTCTTAAAGTTGCCAGTTAAAAGTGACTGTTTAGAGTAAATGTTGTCTTTCTGGATTTCTTTCTTCTCTCTCATCTAAATGTCACTGGAGCAGGCGATTTTTTGTTTGTTTGTTTGTTTGTTTGTTTGTTTTTGAGACAGAGTCTCACTCTGTCGCCCAGGCTGGAGTGCAGTGGTGCAATCTCGGTTCACTGCAACTTCCACCTCCCAGGTTGAAGCGATTCTCCTGCCTCAGCCTCCTGAGTAGCTGGGATTACAGACACATGCCACCATGCCCAGCTAATTTTTGTATTTTTTTAGTAGAGACAGTTTTCACCATGTTGGCCATGCTGGTCTCGAACTCCTGACCTTGTAATCCACCCATCTCGGCCTCCCAAAGTGCTGGGATTGAGAGGTGAAGCCAGCTGGGCTTCTGGGTTGGGTGGGGACTTGGAGAACTTTTGTGTCTAGCTAAAGGATTGTAAATGCACCAATCAGCGCTCTGTGTCTAGCTAAAGGATTGTAAATGCATCAATCAGCACTCTGTAAAAATGCACCAATCAGCACTCTGTAAAATGGACCAATCAGCACTCTGTAAAATGGACCAATCAGCGCTCTGTGTCTAGCTAAAGGATTGAAAATGCACCAATCAGCACTCTGTTAAAACGCACCAATCAGCACTCTGTGTCTAACTAAAGGATTGTAAATGCACCAATCAGCACTCTGTAAAAATGCACCAATCAGCGCTCTGAGTCTAACTAAAGGATTGTAAGTGCACCAATCAGCACTCAATAAAATGGACCAATCAGCGCTCTGTAAAATGGACCAATCAGCAGCAAGTGGGGGGACAAATAAGGGAATAAAAGCTGGCCACTCCAGCCAGCAGTGGCAACCCACTCGGGTCCCCGTCCACGCTGTGGAAGCTTTGTTCTTTTGCTCTTCGCAATAAATCTTGCTGCTATTCATTCTTTTGGTCTGCACTACCTTTAAGAGCTGTAACACTCACCGCAGGGGTCTGTGGCTTGATTCCAGAAGTCAGCAAGACTACGAACCCACCGGGAGGAACAAACAACTCTGGACGCACCACCTTTAAGAGCTGTAACCCTCATTGCAAAGGTCTTCACTCCTGAAGTCACCGAGACCATGAACCCACCAGAAGGAACAAACTCCAGACACATCTGAACTTCTGAAGGAACAAACTCCAGACACACCATCTTTAAGAGCTGTAACACTCACCACAAGGGTCCATGGCTTCGTTCTTGAAGTCAGCAAGACCAAGAACCCACCGGAAAGAATAAATTCCGGACACATTTTGGTGACCCAGACGGGACTATCACCAAGTGGTGAGTACCATTGGACCCCTTTCACTTGCCATTCTGTCTTATTTTTCCTTAGAATTCAGGGGCTAAATACCGGGTAACTGTCAGCCAGTTAAAAGCAACTAGCGTGGCCGCCAGACTAAAGACACAGGTGTCAGGCTTTCTGGGAGAAGGCTCTCTAACAAACCCTGACTCTTCGGAGTTGGGAGCATTGGTTTGCCTGGAACCAGCTTCCACTTTACCTGTACTCCCGGGCTGAGCCAAGGGTCAACAGAGAGGAAAGCCATTCAGCTGTGGGGGTCCCGACAACAAGTTCGTAGACCCTGCAGCCATGAGCAGAACTCTCAAAGTCATGTCGCCCAAGGGAGACTCGCCCATCTATCCTATCTATCCTGAACCTTTCCTCCTGGGTCCTAACGCCTATCAGACAAACTTCCTCTTGCCTCTCTTCTCTGAGGCTAGTCCCACTTCTAAAAACCACTCCCTGTCTCTGGTGCTTTTCTAGTTTCTCCTATAAGAATGATTTCTAGTATAAACTTCAGGACTCTATTCCCTTCTTTAGGCACCCGGGCTCACCAATCAGAAAGACATAATTTTTGCCCAAAACCCCATCAAGGAGGGGATGATCTGGAATTTTAGGATCCCTCCTCAGACTAGCAGGCCTAACAAAAACTATTCCTGAAGCTAGGATATGGGAAGCTTCAGAAATGATATCCTTCCTATTCAAGTGAGGACAAAAGGAGTCACTCTTCCAACCCTGGAGATCACTTCCCTCCCTCGGGGTATGGACCTTCACTTCGTTTGGTGGCAAAACATCTTCATAGGACAGGGGTAAAGTCCCAATACTAACAGGAGAATGCTTAGGACTCTAACAGGTTTTTGAGAATGCATTAGTAAGGCCACTAAATCCGATTTTTCTCAGTCCACTTTGTGGTCTAGGAAGACAGGCAAGGGTGCAACTTTTCGAGAATGTGTCAGTAAGGGCCACTAAATCTGACCTTCCTTGGTCCTCCTTGTGGTCTAGGAGGAAAACTAGTGTTTCTGCTGCTGTGTTGGTCAGCACAACTATTCCGATCAGCAGCGTCCAGGGACCGTTGTGGGTTCTTGGGCAAGAGGTGTTTCTGCTGCTGCCTTGGTGAGCACAACTATTCTGATCAGCAGGGTCAAGGGACCGTTGCGGGTTCTTGGGCAGGGGGATAAACAAACAAACCAAAATCACAGGCAGTTTTGTCTGTCAGATGGGAAACACTCAGGCACCAACAGGCTCACCCTTGAAATGCATCCTGAGCCATTTGGATCAATTTGACCTGCAGACCCTGAAAAGGAGATGGCTCATTTTTTTCTGCACTATGGCCTTGCCCCAATATTCTCTCTCCAGTGGGGAAAAATGGCCAAAATGTCCACCTAAGGGAAGTATAAATTACAAAACTATGCTGCAGCTTGACCTTTTCTGTAAGAGGGAAGGCAAATGGAGGGAAGTACCTTATGTCCAAGCTTTCTTTTCATTGAAGGTGAATCCGCAACTATGCAAAGCTTGCAATTTATATCCCACAGTAGGACCTCTCAGTTTACCCCCATATCCTAGTCTCCCTATAGCTCCCCTTCCTATTAATGATAAGCTTCCTCTAATCTCCCCTGCCCAGAAGGAAATAAGCAAAGAAGTCTCCAAAGGACCACAAAAGCCCCTAGGCTATCGGTTATGTCCCCTTCAAGCTGTAGGGGGAGGGGAATTTGGCCCAACCCAGGTACATGTCTCCTTTTCCCTCTCTGATTTAAAGCAGATCAAGGCAGACCTGGGGAAGCTTTCAGATGATCCTGATAGGTATATAGATGTCCTACAGGGTCTAGGGCAAAACTTTGACCTCACTTGGAGAGATGTCATGCTATTAGATCAAATCCTGGCCTTTAATGAAAAGAATGCAGCTTTAGCTGCATCCCAAGAGTTTGGATATACCTGGTATCTTAGTCAAGTAAATGATAGAATGACAGCCAAAGAAAGGGACAAATTCCCTACCAGCCAAGCCATCCCCAGTATGGATACAGCAAGCCATCCCCAGTATGGATCCCCACTGGGACCTCGACTCAGATCACGGGGACTGGAGTCACAAACATTTGTTGACCTGTGTTCTAGAAGGACTAAGGAGAATTAGGAAGAAGCCCATGAATTACTTAATAATGTCCACCATAACTCAGGGAAAGGAAGAAAATCCTTCTGCCTTCCTTGAGCGGCTACAGGAGGCCTTAAGGAAATATACTTCCCTGTGACTCCCTCAAGGGTCAACTGATCCTAAAAGATAAGCTTATTACCCAGTCAGCCACAGATATCAGGAGAAAGCTTCAAAAGTGAGCCCTGGGCCCTGAACAAAATCTGGAGGCATTATTAAACCTGGCATCCTCAATGTTCTATAATAAGGACCAAGAGGAACAGGAAAAGCAAGATCAGAGAAGGGCCACAGCCTTAGTCATGGCCCTCAGACAAACAAACCTTGGTGATTCAAAGAGGATAGAAAATAGAGTCGACCAATCACCTGGTGGGCCTTGTTATCAGTGTGGTTTCCAAGGACACTTTAAAAAAGATTGTCCAATGAGAAACAAGCTGCCCCCTCATCCATGTCCACTATGCCAAGGCAATCACTGGAAGGTGCACTGCCCCAGAGGACAAAGGTTCTCTGGGCCAGAAGCCCCCAAACAGATGATCCAACAACAGGATTCAGGGTGCCCAGGGCAAGTGCCAGCTCATGTCATCACCCTCACTGAACTCCAGGTACGTTTAACCACTGGGGGTCAGGAAATTGACTTCCTCCTGGACACTGGTGGAGTCTTCTGAGTGTTAATCTCCTGTTCCAGACAACTGTCCTCAAGGTCCGTTACCATCCGAGGAATCTTGGGACAGCCTGTAACCAGGTATTTCTCCCACCTCCTCAGTTGTAATTGGGAGACTGCTCTATTCACATGCCTTTCTTGTTATGCCTGAAAGTCCCATACCCTTATTAGGGAGGGATATATTAGCCAAAGCTGGAGCTATTATCTACATGAATATGGGGAACAAGTTACCCATTTACTGTCCCCTGCTTGAGGAAGGAATCAACCCTGAAGTCTGGACATTAGAAGGAACAAACTCTAGCTCTAGCCTTAAGCCTTCCCACAGGATGAAACTTTTCTTTATACGTCACAGAGAGAAGAGGAATAGCTCTTGGTGTCCTTACTCAGACTCGTGGAACAACCCCACAACCAGTGGCATACCTAAGTAAGGAAATTGATATAGTAGCAAAAGGCTGGCCTCACTGTTTACAGGTAGTTGTGGTGGTGGCCATCTTAGTGTTAGAGGCTATCAAAATAATACAAGGAAAGGATCTCACTGTCTGGACTACTCATGATGTAAAAGGTATAGTAGGTGCCAAAGTAAGTTTATGGTTATCAGACAACTGCCTGCTTAGATACCAGGTACTACTCCTTGAGGGACCAGTGCTTCAAATATGCATGTGTGCGACCCTCAACCCTGCCACTTTTCTCCCAGAGGATGGGGAACCAATCGAGCATGACTGCCAACAAATTATAGTCTAGAATTATGCCACCCAAGAGGATCTCTTAGAAGTCCCCTTAGTTAATCCTGACCTTAACCTATACAGCAATGAAAGTTCATTTGTGGAGAATGGGATATGAAGGACAGGTTATGCCACAGTAACAGTACTTGAAAGTAAGCTTCTTCCCCCAGGGACCAGCACCCTGTTAGCAGAACTAGTGGCATTTACCCAAGCCTTAGAACTGGGAAAGGGAAGAAGAATAAATGTGTATACAGATAGCAAGTATGCTTGTCTAATCCTACATGCCCATGCTGCAGTATGGAAAGAAAGGGAGCTTCTAACCTCAGGGGACCCTCCATTAAATATCACAAGGAAACTATGGAGTTATTGCACGCAGTGCAAAAATCCAAGGAGGTGGCAGTCTTACACCACCAAAGCCATCAGAAGGGGAAGGAGAGGAGAGAACAGCAGTATAAGTAGCTGGCAGAGGCAGCAGAAAGGAAAGAGCGAAAGAGACAGAAAGAGACAGAGAGAGGAAGAGACAGAGACAAAGAAGGAGTCAAAGAGAGAGAGGAAGAGACAGAGAGACAGAAAGTCAAAGAAGAGAGGAAGAGACAAGAGGGAGTCAGAGAGAAAGAGAGAGAGACAGACAAAGAAGAAGTCAAAGAGAGAAAGAGAGAGATAGAAGTAGTACAGAAAAAACAGTGTACCCTATTCCTTTAAAAGCCAGGGTAAATTTAAAACCTGTAATTGAAATTGAAGGTCTTCTCTGTAACCCTGTAACACTCCAATACAACCTTGTTTTCAGTGTAAACAAGGGCATAGCCCGAAAGCACTGAGGCCACTGACAAACCATAGCCTTCCTATCAAAAATCCTTAACCCAGCAGGTTTCCTAACAGGGGATCTAAATCTTAATTAATTACCATACAAAGGTCCGACCAGATCTAGGAGGAACTCCCTTCAGGACAGCACAATAGATGGTTCCTCCCAGGCGATTAAGGGAAAAAGACACAATGGGTATTCAGTAAGTGATAAGGAAACTCTTGTAGAAGCAGAGTTAGGAAAATTGCCTAATAACTGGTCTGCTCAAATGTGTGAGTTGTTTGCACAGAGCCAAATCTTAAAGTACTTACAGAAACAGGAAGGAGCCATCTACACCAATTCTAAGTTAATATGAACTGAACGAGGTTTTATTAATAGCAAAGAAGAATTAAAATCCCAAACTTACAAGGTTTTCAACTAAAGTTTGCTAATAGTTAACAGTGTAACATGTATTATCCTACTACCACACATTCTCAAAGGATTTCTCAGACAGTTTGCAAGAAATAGCAAAATCTATCCTTACTCTACAATCCCAAGTAGACTCTTTAGCAGGAGTGACTCTCCAAAACCGCCGAGGCCTGGACCTCCTCACTGCTGAGAAAGGAGGACTCTGCACCTTCTTAGGGGAAGAGTGTTGTTTTTACACTAACCAGTCAAGGATAGTATGAGATGCTGCCCGGTGTTTATAGGAAAAGGCTTCTGAAATCATTCATGTTCCTGCAAAAGACATGACCTCATTCTTTTTTATGACTGCATAGTGTATATGTAAACAGGTGACATGTTTGACAGGAAAGGTTTGGCAGGGTTAGTGGTGTTCTTTAAGGCCATGCTGGCCTCTGCTTCTCCCTCAGCTACTCCCCATCTACTGAGAAAGTATGTGGCAGATGACACTTGTGCTTTATTCACATATTCGAGGGGTCTCAGGAGTCCTCAACCCACCTGCATTTGACTCCAACTCAAATCTATCTAGCCTCTGAATTATATTTTCATCAGTATGTGGTCTTAGGTAGTCCTAGAATATGCTGTGCTTTCTTTCTTTCTATACGATTTTTAACAACTTCTATGTGAGTCTAAAATTATTCCAAATAAAAAATTATTAAAATAAAAATTTTAAATGAACAAAAATATATCTCTCCCATTCCATCTAGGAAGCAAAGGATGCAAATGTATGCTTACTTATGCATAAATCAACAATAAGGCCATTGCCATTCGGCTACAGTCAACCTATGATGCTTTAAGATCACCTGCAAGGCAATGTCTTCTCAAAGTCAAAATGTATCTAGTGTTTCTATCCTCTTCACTGCCCCATCTCTTCAGGTAGAGCCAGGAAAAAGAAAAATATGTTGATTCCATGAAGAATCCAGGCAGACCACACCCCCTATTATCCACCCTCCTAATCTTCTTCATCCTTTTCCCAGTAAGAATTCTACTGATCTTTGCTGGTTGTTAGAACTCCTCCCATGTTCGTTCTCCTTGCTCCCACCTTATGGATAGCTCTATTCTGAAGAGTCACTCTTCTAAGGGAGACAATAGGCTTTTTGGCTTAGTCCGAACGGTGTATGGAAAGCTGGGAGAGCATGAAGAGATATTACGACGAAACCACATTCTTTTTCTTTTTTGCTGCCTAGTCTCTAAACTACCTTCCCATTGTTGGATAATACCTTACTTGTTTCCTACTTCAGAGTCTGAAAATACTGGGTACTCATCTTCCCAGCCTACACTGCAGCCGGGCATAGCACATGACCTAGGTTCTGTGAATCAGATACTTCCTCCCAAGGCGTTGAATTGAGAACTAATGATTAATGGGGTGAATGACAAACTATACAGAATGCATTCTGGTGATGGATAGTTGGAGGAGAAATGGCACCAGTTCTAGCAGGAGTGAGCAGGATTCAGTGGTGGTAGTCTCAGGGGTGCAAGCGGCAGCATCTAATATCCAGCTGTGAAGATAAGAGTATCTTCATCATACCAACTCTGTGGCATGATTTAGACATAGTTCCTTGCTGCAGAGCCTCGGAATCTAGCTTCTTTCCCCACACCTAGAGATTCTGGTGGCCACCTTGTGTAATTTTAATAATCTTTCCATACTTAAATCAGCCAGAGTCAGTTTTTCTTGCTTATGAATAAGAACCCTAACCAAGACAGTTATTTCCAAAGTATTATTCTTGTTACATAGGTCGTCGCTGAAGCCATTAGTTCTTGAAATGATTTTAAACAGATTCTGTGCCTATCACTTCCCCCATCCCTTGCAGAGTCTCAGCAGCCTGTCAATAGCAAGATTACATTGTTCTATTAACAGTTTTCCTCTGGATATGAAGAAACCTTAGGTTGATTATTTTCACCAAAAATATTCCTAAATTAGCCACAATTTCCAAAATCAGAGATTACATTTGGACAGGTAGGAAAAAAAAAACATTGTATATACTAAGTACATACAATGGGATTCACAAGGCAGGGTGAATCCCATTGAGAGCCAATTCTCCATGGACCTTTCATGTTTCTGCTCATCTTATGACAAGAGGTACTAACTACCCTTTTGTCCTAGACTATCTTTTTAAGGATGTTTGTATAATGAATAAGACAATGAAATGGAAAATAGAGATAGCATTTGCCTGTAGAACAAAGGACAGGTTTGTTTACTGTCCAGTGTCGTAAATATAACATCTCCCTCTTGAGCAAAGTTCAGGAAGTTTTGCTTGCAGACATTATAAAAGATCGAGGTTTCCTAGCCTCAGAGTTCTTCAGCTGTGTCACAACACTGCTGCATGCTCACCACCAACCTAGGCCCCTCTGCTTCTCACTCATGGAGCATGGCAAGGACAACGAAACCAATGAAAACATGAAACTCATAGAACTTGTGCTGTAATCAATAAAAGCACTTGTCTCTGACCCTGGAGTCTCGTATCTTGTCTCAGCATCCATTGAACTAGTTACGCTAACTAGTTAGCTTGCCAGTAAGTTATAATCTCAGCCCCTTCACAGTTCTTGACAAATCCATACTAAGAAAGAAAAATAAGCAACATATAGTGCAAAGAAAAGAGCTCATAATTCTAACCAAGGTGGCATGAAGACTTCAAGAAGCAGGAGGCATTTGATTTAAGCTTGAAGATTTAGGTAGGCATGCCATTAATTGGAATAGGAAACATCAGAAGAGGAGTAAGTTTATGGAGGGCAATGAGTAGAAAAATTGGGGGAACAGAAATGGAGTCAATAAATTTCATTTAACATGCGGATTTTAAGACGCAAGTGAGGACTTTTTGTAGACAACTCAGAAATCATCTGGAAAATTAGTTTTAGAAATTCAGAGGGAATCAAGAGTTTAAGATATAGAAGAGAACAACATGAAAATAGAGTTGGTGTTTTGGAAGTGGACGAAATTATCCAGCCAGAATATGCAAAGCAAGAGAAAGACAGAGAAATAAAGAGAGAGATACACGCAAAGAGAGAGACAGAGAGAGGAGATTCCCACATTTAAGACCCATTTAGAGGAAAGGCAACAATAACAACTGAGGAAAAGTGAGTGAGAGCTGTGACAGTGACCAGAAAAATATAGCATTCACCAAAGGGAGAGTAGAAACTGAAGAGGTCGATAGTGTCAGATGCTGCAGATAATATAATTAGAAAAAGTGTCATCTTAATGGACTTATCTTACTTGGGGAGAAGGAGAAATTTTCTTCATCTTAGGCCATGATTCAACCTTGGCTAGCCCCTCTTTTGTATGGCCCCACTTAATATCTCTCCCCAGTGGAAGGAAGAAAGACCAATCTGACTGAAGAGAGCCAGAGATATTTGCTGAACCATATTTACTAATAGGTGAGGATACCATGCTCTAAAGGCAGTTAACAAGTCCCACTATTTCTCTTTCACTTCCTACACCTGTATGGTGGGCTTCCTTCTGCTTCCTTTATTCTGTCGCACAGATTTTCAGCAAGCTGATCAAGACTGTTACTCAGTTAGTAAGAGGCCAAGCCATCTCCTTTCTGTTCTTTATCTTCCAGTATGGCAGTTTCGTCCAGACTATCACTTGAAACTATGGAGTGGCCAGCCTAGACCTGCCTGGCATTGGGCACTGGAACAAGCATACTCCTTTTTGTAATCTTATTTGTTTTCATTTGGTTCCTAAGGGCATAGTTTTCCTATGAGTGCAGTTACAGAACTTGAGGTATGAAATAGGGAGAGGCCCACACTGAATCCTGAATATGTCGATGCTCAATGTGGCAACAAATGAGAGCTACCATCTGAAACCAAAATATGGCAAGGAGAGATGAAAACTTTTGTATTTACCATGGCTGATTTGAGCTGTCACTGAACTGCAGCTGACTTTAGATGGCAGCTATGCAGGCCAAAAGTATGCTTTAGCATTTTTAGACCACAGTATCTGAGTTTAATAAGAAAATGGATCCATTTGGGGATCAACATAGGCTTTCCAGGAACTCATATTGCATAACTCAGGATCAAGTCTTGAATGGAGATAGAAATTCCTTTCCTGGGGTCACAAGAAGCTTACTAAGGGGCTCTATGCTGCAACGGCAGCTGGATTTTGCATGAACTGTAGAACCATTGCTAGAGCCAGGAACAGAGCTTAGACTTGCTCTTTTTCTCAAGCTCAGCTTACTAGGTGGAAATCTCATAGATTTTTTTTTCTAATTTTTTTCTCCTTTATCTTATTCCTTAGCCTTGGATAGATGATCCAGGTTGAACCTGCTGCAGCAAGAAAATGTTAGCAAGAAGGAAATTTTTAAGCATCCTTTGGAGTAGCAAAGTCAGTGTTACTAATCAATGTCTAGCAAATGTCATTGCACCCTAACTGGGCCTCTGAAACCTTGTTATGTTGGTAACAAAACGTACAACACAGCGGGGACCGGCGCGGTGGCTCATACCTGTAATCCCAACACTTTGGGAGGCTGCGGGGGATCACGCGGTCAGGAGATCGAGACCATCCTGGCTAACACAGTGAAACCCCATCTCTACTTAAAAAAATCCAAAAAGTTAGCCAGGCATGGTGGCAGGCACCTGTGGTCCTAGCTACTCGGGAGGCTGAGGTAGAAGAATGGGGTGAACCCAGGAGGCGGAGCTTGCAGTGAGCTGAGATCGCCCCACTGCATTCCAGCCTGGGTGACAGAGTAAGACTCCGTCAAAAAAAAAAAAGTACATAGAAACACAACTAGTCTCATTACACAAGATATTTCTCAATTGAGTTTAGGCTCACAGACCCTGGCCAACTGGCACAGTATGACTGGTAACCTGGCAAGCAATCTGACAAGCTCAAACAAGCTTTTCACCTTTCCCCATTCTGCAAATTATCCTCAATCACTTGGCTGGCAACTGCAATATAGATCTAAATTGTGCTGGGATCTGGGAAATATCATTTTTGCTTGTGATAACTGCTGCTCATGTTTTCTAAGTATTGTGGGTGTGTGGCTTCTGCTACACTGGTCTTATGCATCCTATGCTCTTTGGAAAAGTAAGACGTGAGAGAATTGCAGCTGAGTTCATCCCACTTTGGAGGTGAAAGAGGAGCTAGCATTCATTCTAGTACAACAGCACAAGATATGGTGGTAGCATCCAGTGGTGACCAGCGTATAAATGTGATGCTTTCACTGCATATTCTCACTCATAAGTGGAAGCTGAACGATGAGAAAACATGGACACAGAGAGGGGAACATCATACACTGGAGCCTGTCAGGGCATGGGGGGCAAGAGGAGGGAGAGCATTAGGACAAATACCTAATGCATATGGGGCTTAAAACCTAGATGATGGGTTGACAGGTGCAGCAAAACACCATGGCACACATATACCTGTGTAACAAACCTGCACATCCTGCACATGTATCCCAGAACTTAAAGTAAAATAAAAAAAAAATAAACATTTCCACATTTTAAAAAAGTGGTGTTTTTAATAAAAGCAGTACCATGTTTTCCATTTTAAACTTACCTCTTGGGCACACAGATCCCTATGCAGGAGGTAAGACTTCATCATGCATACATTCAGCCTTTATTTATTAAGGGCTTGTATTACTCTGTTCTCATGCTGCTAATAAAGACATACCCAAGACTGGGTAATTATAAAGGAAAGAGGTTTAATTGACTCATGATTCCACATGACTGGGAAGGCCTTACAATCATGGTGGAAAGCAAATGAGGAGCAAAGTCACATCTTATATGTCGGCAGGCAAGAGAGAGCTTGTGCAAGGGAACTCCCATTTATAAAACCATCAGATTTTGTGAGACTTATTCACTACCACGAGAACACTATGAGGGAAACCGCCCCCATGATTCAATTATCTCCCACCAGGTCCCTCCCATGACACATGGGAGTTATGGAAGCTACAGTTCAACATGAGATTTGAGTGGGGACACAGCCAAACCATATCATTTCACCCCTGGCCCCTTCCAAATCTCATGTCCTTACATTTCAAAACCAATCATACCGGCCAGGTGCGGTGGCTCACACCTGTAATCCCTGCTCTTTAGGAGGCTGAGGCAGGTGGATCACCTGAGGACAGGAGTTTTAGACCAGCCTGGCCAAGATGGTGAAACTCTGCCTCTATTAAAAATACAAAAATTAGCCAGGAATGGTGGTGCATGCCTGTCGTCCCAGCTACTCAGGAGGCTGAGGCAGGAGAATTGCTTGAACCTGGGAGGAGGAGATTGCAGTGAGCTGAGATAGTGTCACTGCACTCTAGTCTGGGTGACAGAGTGAGACTCCATCTTAAAAAAACAAAAAACAATCATGCCTTCCCAACAGTCCCCCAAAGTCTTAACTCATTTCAGCATTAACTCAAAAGTCCACAGTCCAAAATCTCATCTGAGAAAAGGCAAGTCCCTTTTGCCTGTGAGCCTGTAAAATCAAAAGAAAGTTAGTTACTTCCCAGATACAATTGGGGTACAGGGATTGGGAAAATATACCTGTTCCAAATTGGAGAAATTGGCTGAAACAAAGGAGCCACAGAACCCAGGCAAGTCCAAACTCCAGAAGGGCAGTCAAATCTGAAAGCTCCAAAATGATCTCCTTTGATCCATGTCTCACATCCAGGTCATGTTGATGCAAGAGGTGGGTTCCTATGGTCTTGGGCAGCTCTGCTCCAGCTTTGCAGGGTACAGCCCCACTCCTGACTGCTTTCACGGGCTGGCATTGAGTGTCTGTGGCTTTTTCAGGCACACGGTGCAAGGTGTCAGTGTACTTACCATTCTGAGGTCTGGAAGACGGTGGCCCTCTTCTCACAGCTCCACTAGGCAGTGCCCCAGTGGGGGCTCTGTGTGGGGGCCTCAACCCCACATTTTCTCTTCTGTACTGCTCTAGCAGAGGTTCTCCATGAGGGCCCCACCCCTACAGCAAACATCTGTCTGGACATTCAGGAGTTTCCATACATCTTCTGAAATCTACGCAGAGGTTCCCAAACCTCAATTTTTGACTTCTGTGCACCCCCAGGCTCAACACCATGTGTAAGCTGCCAAGGCTTGGGGCTTACACCTTCTGAAGCCATGGCCTAAGCTATACTTTGGCCCCTTTTAGCCATGGCTAGAGCAACTGAGTGGTAGGGTATGAAGTCCCTAGACTGCATACAGCAGAGGGACCCTGGGCCCAACCCACAAAACCAGTTTTTCCTCCTAGGCCGCCAGGCCTGTGGTGAGAGAGGCTGCTGTGAAGACCTCTGACATGCCCTGGAGACATTTTCCTCATTCTCTTGGTGATTAACATTTGGTTCCTCATTTCTTACGCAAATTCTGCAGCCAGCTTGAATTTCTTCTCGGAAAATGGGTTTTTCTTTTCTATCTCATTGTCAGGCTGCAAATTTTCCAAACTTATAGGCTCTGCTTCCATTTTAAACATAAGTTCCAATTTCAGATCATCTCTCTCAAGTTCAAAGTTCCAAAGATTTCTAGGGCAGAAGTGAAACGCCACCAGTCTCTTTGCTAAAGCATAACAAGAGTGACCTTTGCTGTAGTTCCCAACAAGTTTCTCATCTTCATCTGAGACCACCTCAGCCTGGATTTCATTGTTTATATCATTATCATCACTTTGGTCAAAACCATTCAACAAGTCTCCAGGAAGTTCCAAACTTTCCTAAATTTTTCTGTTTTCCTCTGAGCCCTCCAAACTGTTTCAACCTCTGCCTGTTACCCAGTTCCAAAGCCTCCGCTTCTCCATCTTCGGGTATCTTTATAGCAGTGACGCACTCTACTGGTACCATTTTACTCTATTAGGCTGTTTTCATGCTGCTAATAAAGACATACCCAAGACTGGGTAATTATAAAGAAAAGAGGTTTAACTGACTCACAGTTCCACGTGGCTGGAGAGGCCTCACAATCAAGGCAGAAGGTGAATGAAAAGCAAAATCACATCTTACAAATCGGCAGGCAAGAGAGAGTTTATTCATGGGAAATCCCACTTATAAAACCATCAGATCTCGTGAGACTTATTCACTACCAGGAGAACAGTATGGGGGAAACTGCTCCTGTGATTCAATTATCTCCCTTCAGGTCCTTTCCACGACATGTGGAAATTGCAGGAGCTACAATTCAAGATGAGATTTGTGTGGGGACACAGTCAAACCATATGAGGACTGCTATGGGTCAGGCGCTGTTCTTGGTGCTGCAAACAAAATAGAAAAGGTCCCTGCATTTATAGATCTTACATTCTAGAGAGAAAAGAGTTGATAAACTACAAATAAATAACTCCAGATAACTGTAAGTGCTAAGGGAAAATATTTATTAATTTAACAGATGTCATTATTTTCTAGGCATTTTCTTAGTATTTTACAAATATTAACTTACCTGATTTCATAACAACCTAAAAAGTAGATGCTATAATTATCCTCACTTTCAGATGAGAACCCTTTCCACAAAAAGTTTAAATAACCGCTAGCATATAGTGAAGTGAGAATTCAAACCCCAGTGATTTTTGCCTAAACCAGGATCATTCGATTCAAAAGAGACTGGAAGCAGAGACAGGAAGGGGAGACACAAATCTACAGAAGGTATCTTGGAAAGGCTTACAGGGAGGTGAATTTTGAGCTGAGACCTGAATGTCAACAAGGAACCAGTCAAACAAGGATTAGGACAGAGCCTTCTGGGCAGAATGAACAGCACATGCAAAAGCTCTGTGGGGAAAACACCTTGACTTCCTGGTACATGATGAGGTCAAAGAAGTGGGCAACGATCAGATTGTGTGGAGCCTTGTAGGCAATAGTTACGAGTATGGATTTTCTTCTAATTATAATAGAAAGCCCTTGAAAAGCCCAGGAGTAAAATAATCAGATACGTAAAACTACAAATTTCATTACATATGCTTATAAGAATGTATGTGCCTAGAGAAAAGCCCAGGGAGGGGCATACCAACTGAAAACAGTGGTTAGTTCTGGAGATATGTTCGGGATCATGACAGTGATCAAAGAGACTTTCACTTTGTCTTTTTTTTCACATGAAAATGTACTTGTGTAATTATACAAATGAATAATTTTAAAAAAACAATTTAAGCTCCTTAAAATACCATGTATTGCAAAACATAAAACCTACTCAATTACAAGCAGATGCGCCATGCTAAAGAAAACACAATATTGGGCAGCTTGTGTAGCCTGAGTTGTATGATGTGTACTTCCCTTACAGAAACCACAAGCAGCCATGTGTATTGCATAATAAGCCAATCAGCTTAGGAAGCAGAGAAGTTGGGAGTACTGAGGAGAAGCATGCTAAGTAAAGCTGCATGCTGAGGCTGCGAAAATGCAATTCAGGAATAAGAACTTAGCTGGTTTCTCTAACTGGAAAGCCATGGATGACCTGTGCATTGTATAAACTATGAAAACCACTTTCAGTGTAAAGTTGAGCTACTGCTAGCATTTGTCTCTCTTTACAGAATGTACCCAATGAAATGTTAATTAGGAGTAAAACTGGCTTACCTCATTCACCTATTCTTTGACACTTAAGCCACTTGGGATTTACCACTCACTTTCACATTTCGTTACGTTCAGTCTTCCAACTTCCCGTTCACAACCCCTCTTTTATCACTTAGTTTATTTCCTGCTGTCTTGCACTCCACCTCAACTCCTTTTATTCTGCTTGGAGACTTCAGAATCAATGTGCATTGGACACACTGAATTGGACCCATCCAATACTTTGTGTCCTAGTTAATGCTCTCATTTCCAGTGACTTTTTAAGTTTAAACAACTGCTAGCACTCTCGCCCATACTCACACCCTGAATGTGTTCATTACCAAGAACCTTACCACTTCTGAAATCTCATGTCCGAACGTCCTGCCTTTCTAGCACAAGTGCTCCCACTGCAGAAGTCTCCAGCACCATGACCTCCGGTGCATCCTGGGAGCTCCTAATACCCAGACCCTTTTCTGTCTTACTTTCTTGTCTTGCTTAGTGTGTGACCCACCATTACAATCTACAACCTTGCTTCTCTTTTCTTTCTATCATGCTTTCCTAGAACACTTTGCAGTTTTCCAGTTTAAAATGTTTTCTAACTTCTAACATTTCTTTCTTGATGCATGAGTTATTTACAAGTTAACTTCTTAAAATCAAGCAAGGAAATTTCCTAGTAATCTTTTTGTCAATGATTTTGAGCTTAATGCATTATTATCAAAAAACATTCCCTGATTTCAAGTCTTTTAAGTATAGGGAAGCTGGCTTTATGATCCACCATACTGTCAATTTTAACAGGGATTCCATGTATGCTTGAAAAGAATGTGTATTTGCAGTTTGGGGCACAGGGTTCCATCTGTGGTCGTTAGGTAAAGTTTGTAGATCATATTGTTCAAGTCTTCTGTATCCTTATGGATATTTTATCTGCTTGTACTATCAGTTACTGACAGAAATATGTTTAAAATACCCCACTATGATTCAGGGTTTTTCGAAATCTCCTGTTATTCTTTCCACTTTTTTGCTTTATACATATTTGAAGGTTTGCTATTGTCCTGTGTTCCATTCTATACTATAGAAGACTGGACCCCAGGAAAATATCTACACCTTCCCAAGGATCATGAGGACCTTAGCAGGTTTACTTTTTTAAATTCAAGAGAAATTGTCTGTTTGGTGTCTCACTGGAATACAATCACTATGGCCAAGGAGTGTCTTGGCAAGCCAATGCTGAGTCATAAGCTAATTCTATTTTTTTTTTTTTTTTTTGAGACGGAGTCTCACTCTGTCGCCCAGGCTGGAGTGCAGTGGTGCAATCTCAGCTCACTGCAAGCTCTGCCTCCCAGGTTCACATCATTCTCCTGCCTCAGCCTCCCGAGTAGCTGGGACTACAGGCACCTGCCACCACACCTGGCTAATTTTTTGTATTTTTAGTAGAGACGGGGTTTCACCATGTTAGCCAGGATGGTCTCGATCTCCTGACCTCATGATCCACCTGCCTCGGCCTCCCAAAGTGCTGGGAATACAGGCGTGAGCCACTGCGCCTGGCCGTCATAAGTTAATTTTTTTTTTTTTTTTTTTTTTTTGAGACGGAGTCTCACTCTGTCTCCCAGGCTGGAGTGCGGTGGTGCGATCTCGGCTCACTGCAACCTCCGCCTCCCAGGTTCAAGCAATTCTCCTGCCTCAGCCTCCCATGTAGCTGGGACTATAGGTGCCGGCCACCACGCAAGGCTAATTTTTGTATTTTTAGTAGAGACAGGGTTTCACCATATTGGTCAGGCTGGTCTCGAACTCCCGACCTCAGGTGATCCGCCCGCCTCAGCCTCCCAAAGTGCTGGGATTACTGGTGTGAGCCACCACGCCCGGCTTCATCATAAGCTAATTCTTTAGGGCAAGACCTAAGACTGTCGGCTCCTACAAAAAAAATGGAGAAATTCCTCAAAACAAAAGTGGACTACTGTTTTGCACAGACAATACAGTTTCACTGCAACTAGCTTTTGCAATTGTAAATAGACAGCGTGACAACTCTTTGGAGTTAGCATTAGCAACTCGGATTCAAAGCAGTAGCCTGTCCACTGTAGACTGTGGGAGGGGCCTAAGTATTTAACATAGATTAGCAAATAATGTAGAAGCAGAAAATGCAAGAAAAGTTCTGGAAAGAGTGATACAATTACTTTTACTTAAAAGTCACACCTCAGTTTGAATTTCAACACCTTCCCTATCTATATAAACTTGGATAAATTATTTACCTACTCTAATCCCCTTCTGAAAGATATAATTTAAGTGCCTAGTAAATACTAACTGCTCGATAAAGGTTAATTTCCTACGTGAGGAGGGAGAGTTTACTCTAGAACACCACAGTGATAATAACCTTATATTCATAGATGATTGGATATATTTATGCTTAATTATGCATAGAGTTCACAGTATAAACTATGGGTTTAGTCCTTCTCATCTAATTCTCAGTTTTAAAGAATATCTTCAACATTGGATATGAGAGGTGGCTTCACAGGTATATTAGTTATTATTGCTGTTTAACAAATCACTCCAAAACCTAGACACTTAAATCACAAACATTTCTTGATTATCTCTGTTTATGTGGGTTGGAAATTTGGGCATAGCTTAGCCAGATACCTAAAGCTTGCAGTCTCTCAAAATGTGTCTCACAAGGCAATCAAGGTGTCCACTTCAACTGCAATCATTTCAAGGCTCATCTGGGGGAGGACCCACTCTGAGTTCACTTCTGTGGCAATAGGCAGACCCCGTGTCTTTTCTGGCTGTTGGCTGGAGACATCAGTTCCTTGCCACCTGGACCACTCCAAAAGGCCACTCACAGCCTGCAACTGGCAACTCAGGGTGAGCAAATGAGAGAGCAAGAGAAGACTCCCCCCAAAAGAAGCCACCACCTTAAAAAAAAAAAATAGACTTTATGTTTTAGAGCAGTTTTAGGTTCACAGCAAAATTGAGCAGAAAGTACAGAGTTCCCATATACACTCTGTTCCCCTAGCCACACACATAAACTCCCCCACTATCAACACCCTACCAGAGGGGTACATTTGTTACCATCAGTGAACCTACACTGACACATCATTATCACTCAAAGTCCACGGTTTACATAACCCCTAATGTAAACCCATAAACCTAGAAACCCATCAGTGTACATTCTATGGGTTTTGACAAACGTGTAATGACATATGTCCATCATTTTAGTATCACAAAAAGTTTTTATTGCCCTAAAATTCTTCTTTGCCTATTTACTCCTCCCTCTCCCCTAGCTCCTGACAACCATTGATCTTTTCATTTTATCCATAGGTTTTTCTTTCCAGAATGTCATATAGCTAAAATCATATAGTAGGTTGCCTTTTTCAGATGGGCTTTCTTCACTTAGTAATATGAATTTCAGTTTCTTCCATGCCTTTTCATGGAAGTGCATTGACTCCACTGGCTCTCCTAATACCAGACTCTTTTCTGTCTTACTTTCTCCTCTTACTTAGACTCTATGAGCCACCATTACAATCCACAACCTTGCTTCTCCTTTCCTTCTATCATGCCCTCCTGGTTTTCAAAGAAAACTTCGAAGTTTTCCAGTTTAAAATGTTCTCTAACTTCTTTTTTTCCCCCTTTGGCAGTTTTTTTAAGAAAATTATTATTATACTTTAAGTTCTAGGGTACATGTGCACAATGTGCAGGTTTGATACATAGGTATGCATGTGCCCTGTTGGTTTGCTGCACCCATTAAGTCATCGTTCACGTTAGGTATTTCTCCTAATGCTATCCCTTCCCCAGATCCCCACCCCACAACAGGCCCCAGTGTGTGATGTTCCTCACCACGTGTCCAAGTGATCTCATTGTTCAATTCCCTCGTATGAGTGAGAACACATGGTGTTTGGTTTTCTGTCCTTGTGATAGTTTGCTGAGTATCAGGGGAACCTGCCCCCAATATTTCAACGTAGGTTCTTTCTATTTTCCATAAGTGTCAGCTGGCTGAGAAATAAAGAGTACAAAGAGAGGAATTTTACAGCTGGGTCCCCGGGGGTGACATCACATATCGGTGGGACCGTGATGCCCACCTGAGCCTCAAACCAGCAAGTTTTTAATTAAGGGTTTCAAAATGGGAAGGGGGTGTAAAAACAGGGAGTAGATCACATGTTTCAAAGGGCAAAAAGCAGAACAAAGATCACAAGGCAAAAGGCAAAAGCAGAACTACTGATAAGGGTTTATGTTCAGCAGTGCACGTATTGTTTTAATAAACATCTTAAACAACAGAAAACAGGGTTGGAGAGCAGAGAACTGGTCTGATCACAAATTTACCAGGGCAGGGTTTTTCCCCACACTAGTAAGCCTGAGGGTACTGCAGGAGATCAGGGCGTATCTCAGTCCTTATCTCAACCGCATAAGACAGACATTCCCAGAGCAGCCGTTTATAAACCTCCCCCCAGGAATGCATTCCTTTCCCAGGGTATTAATATTAATATTCCTTGCTAGGAAAAGAATTTAGCGATATCTTCCCTACTTGCACATCCGTTTATAGGCTCTCTGCAAGAAGAAAAATATGGCTCTTTTTGCCTGACCCTGCAGGCAGTCAGACCTTATGGTTGTCTTCCTTTGTTCCCTAAAAATCACGTTATTCTGTTCTTTTTCAAGGTATGCTGATTTCATATTGTTCAAACACACATGTTTTACCATCAATTTGTACAGTTAACACAATTATCACAGTGGTCCTGAGGTGACATGCACCGTCAGCTTACAAAGATAACAGGATTAAGAGATTAAAGTAAGACAAGCATAAGAAATTATAAAAGTATTATTTGAGAACAGATAAATGTCCATGAAATCTTCACAACTTATGTTCCTCTGCCGCGGCTCCAGCCAGTCCCTCCATTCGGGATCCCTGACTTCCCGCAACAGCTGAGAATGACGGTTTCCAGCTTCTAACATTTCTTTCTTGATGTGTGAGTTATTTACAAGTTGGCTTCTTAATATCAAAGAAGGAAATTTCCTAGTAATCTTTTTGTTAATGATTTTGAGCGTAATGCATTATCATCAAAGAACATTCTCTGATTTCAAGCCTTTTAAATATAGGGAAACTGGCTTTATGATCCACCAAACTGTCAATTTTAACAGCGAAGATGAGGTTTTTTTTTTAAGTGTTGAATAATGATCCATTCTGTGGATGTGCCACATCAGTAGAAGGACATCTTGGTTGCTTCCATTTTTGTCAAGCCATAGTCTTTTTGTAACCTAAGGAAGTGATATCCCATAACTTTTGCAATATTCTCTTCATTTGAAGCAAGTCAATAAGTCCACCCCATGCTCAAAGGGGAGAGATTGTAGAAGGGCATGGATACCAAGAGGGAAAGATGGTGGGGACGATTGTAGAGGCTGCCCAACCTACCAGGAAAGACAAATGTTTACAGTACCTTGACCATGCCCAAGCAGCCAGGCCAGTTAAAGAATGCCCTGTACAGAGTCCATACCTGTGAAAAAAGTATAGTATTCTTGTTTTAATGTCGCATAATTTACCAAAGTACTGAAAACTTTAAGCCACACTGCAGATGTACTTGGCCCTGTTGAGAATAATCCTAAAGCAATGCATAGCACTTTAAAAATTGCTGCCAGCTCATTTTCCTTGAAAAACAGAATCTATTTCTAGTACATTTTCTTGGAGAGCTGCCCATCCTATTCAAGTTTTCAAAAAAGGGACCTTTCAATTAAATTGTCATTTGTTCCACTCCTGTCTGTGCTGCAGATGACAGCATGTTACAGAGAATACAATATGCAATAAGTAAAATAATTCCAAAAATATTACAAACATACATTACATCGCTGAGATGTATGTATGAATTCAGATGCTACGTTTTAATTCTTGTAGGGAAATTTTATATTATTTACCCTTAGCTAAAGTAAAAGAGTAAAATTCTTTTGCTTTCTTTCGTTCCCAAGTCGTATAATCCCTATACTAGTCCAATATTTGGTGAAAAAGGTGTTTGTGAAGCTATATATTGGCGGAAACAATGGATCTACGTGCTAATTTACGACTTTTTACAACTGAATTCTTTAACTCTCTGAGAAGTGTGGCCAGATGCACATAGACCCTCTTTTCTTTGTGTCCTTAGATTATTACATCCAAACTAATTATATTCTCATGTTAAACAACGGAGTGATTGATGCAAACATGGTCTGTGATAGAAAACACTGGCACCATATGGCCACAAGAGGGAGTAAAGAGCCACAGAAACATTAGCGTCTGCAAGGCTAGACTCTACCATTCCCGAGGAAATAGAGAACTTTTGTTGTTTCTATTTCCCCAACTCTCTTTTTCCTTCTAATAATTCAGAGACTTTCTCCTGACCAAAAGCAGAGCTAGTGTCTACAGATCTCGCTGTTACGATGAGGCAAAGTTAGCCCGGAGCAGCTTCTTCTCCCGCTGCTCTCCTGGCTGACTTCCCCAAGGAACACTTTCCAATACCAACTACCAGCAGTGGGCTCCTGTCTCCGTGCTGAGGGCACGCTCCGGTGCCTGTCTCTGCTCTCCGATTTGCCACCAGAGCCCAAATATCTGGTTTATGGGAAGACATGTTATGCTGAACGCTTTAATCGCTGCTTAAATTGATTTATCATGGCAGTGAAGCAATTAGATGATATACAGACCAATGAATCCCTTGCAAAGGCTACTGTAAGCACTCAGTAAGAGGAGAAAAGTCAGACTGAGAGCGTGGGGAAACGTACCTTCCTAGGAAGGACATAAATGGAAATCCCTCAATTACACTCCCCATCGTTCCTGAGTCCTTCTCACCAGGCGGGGGGTGGGGTGGGGGACGTTCTAAAACTCAGCCCCATAAATGGTGGCATGTTATATACCTAATTACCATACGGTTGTTTGGGGATTTGTTTTTTGATGTTGCTATTAGTTCAGCCTGAACAAAGGAGTGATGAATAGAGCTGAGTAATTCCCTCAGCAGATTTCCTCAGAAGCTGCAGGCAGTATGTCAGGCAAAAAATACAAGGAGGAGTCAACACAATGGGAGATAAGTTATGACTGAGACAATAGAAATACAATTCCTGGAGTCCTGGCTGTCGCTTATTCACGCACATGGATTCATCAGAACAGTTTGCCAAACTACAAGAGAAAAAACTGAAAATAAATTGCCAAATGTCTGCTACAGAGTTTATTTTCCTACTATATTTCTTAACTCTTCTCCAAAGGATTCAAAGAGTTGTGCTGAATGGAAATTTCTTTTAAACACTGCCAGAGATGAAGTGAAGTCTCACTTGATGGTGGGAGAAAAGACGGGAGAAGGAAAAAACAATAACCAAGATGCCTCAAAGCAGAGAGGACTGGAGAAAGAGCAATGGCTAAATTTGTCAGTGTGCAAACATGCAGCTGGCTAAAGGAAGGACGGTGCAGCCAAGGCTCTTCACTACAGAGATCTTGAAAGCTTGGAGGAGCGTGTTTCAACTTTGGAGACTCATCACATTCCGCATCTTGGAATCCTCCAGCAGAGTTCAGATCCAGACTCCTCAAACCCCCCAGATGCCCCTCCCTAACACCCTTCTGCTCTTAACACTGATCCCTCCTATACAATGCTTATTTATTATGGAGAAATCTGTGCCTCCAGCTCACCATAAACTTGTATTCCTGCCATGGTATATGTTCCTTCCCAGCTTGAGACCTGCTTGAATCAATATCATTTTACACCTGGGCCCCAAAGCTCAGGGACTTCTGAGAAGCAGGCCAGCCTTGTACTCTGGCTAAGAAGTCGCTGTGTCAAGAAGACTCATCTCAGAAGTCTCAACAAAAGAGGATGAAGTCCCAGTGGCTTGTCATTATCCATCTCTGATCCAATCACTGCAGTCAAGGGAATGTGAAGCTTTGATGGTCAAACGTGAGTCACATGCCACCCTTAGAGCTGGAAATCAGCTCCACTGGAACCCCCAGCCTTGAGAGTAGAAGCGTAGATTCCCTGAGAAGGTTGGAGGCTATTTTAAGTAGAGTAAGTGGATGCTGGGCAGTCAAGAAGCGAGACAAATCCACCTCAATCACTTTTCAGCCCTTCCCTCTCTGTAGTCTAGCACAGCCCAGGTGACTATGGAACCTTGTGTATTTGAATAGAGAGCAAATGGAGCTCTTGGTGTTGTGCAGTGTGGTGGCCCTAACTCTCAGCAATCATGTGCTGGTTGATCTGTAATAAGGATCATTAGTATTCATTTGCTCAGTACTGTTTCAGTCTCTGCCCATATCTTTCATTAATTTCTATAGTCACCAAGTCACATACACACAAATCTCAAGGAGACAAACCAAGACAATGACAACATTTCATGACAACACCACAGATCTCAGATAATAACTGTCAAGGTGATAAGGGAAACTTCAGGAATCCCTGGGGTGACAGAAGATATTTATTACCACTGTCTTTAATTCATTGTAGTACGAGGCATGTTATCAATACAAAATTTACATAAACTCAGTCATTTGTTTCAGCTGTTTACCTGAAACATATTGAGTTCCCTCTTTGGGCATTGCAATAAAATAGAGTAACTACCTTTTGCTCCCATCTGGTTCTTATATTAACTTCATGTAATCAAATCAATTATTAAGTGGTTCATCAGAAAGAAGCAATTGTCCTTCCTAATGAGACATCGTCTCCAAATTTGCAGAGCAACAAGCAGAAATAATGAAAATATAACAATTCTTCCCAGGAACAACATCCATTTTCCTCAAAGTGATTCAGTTCTGTCCCGTCCTCTGTAGCTTGCCCCTGGAAAATCCCACTGTCAGCGTTGTGAGTGATTCTGGGAGTACTGATTCCTGGGAACTAGATCTCCTGATGAGCTCAGACTTTCAGTGGACTACTGTGAGCACAGGGTCCACGAGCAGGGGCTTAGGACTCGCATCCTGCTAGACTTGAGTGTGCACAGGGAGGGGGATGTCAGTGTGCACAGCGGCTACAAGAACAGGCAATGGATTCAAACCAGCTGCCACCATTTACCAACGGGTGTCCTTCAAGAAGTCCTTTCTTTCTGACCCGAGTTTTCTCTTCTGTAAAATGATGGTAAGAGTTCTCACCTTCTGGAGTTGTCACAGAGACAAGACAGTCCGGAAGAGTGTTTAGCATACTGCCAGGCACATGGTACTAAATGAGGGTTAGTCTGGACTAGGCTTTTTGATTTGTGTTGTGTTGGGTTTTCTTTTTCATTTGTGACCAAGAGGCAAAACTTGGCCTGACTCCTTCCTTCCATCAGGAGAAGGTCTGTCACTGACAACTTAAGTGGGCAAGGGAAACACCATTGGATAACCTGGCCCCTCACTGAGACTAAGAAACAACCAGTATTTAGGTTCCCCTTTGCCTACCAACTTAGAAGAGCTGGAAAACAACTCTGTGGATCTAAGGAATGTTTCAAAAATCCAGAATCCTCTTTCTAGCGAGCTGGTGCTCCCAGTTTACGTCTGACTCTAATTCTGACTCAAAGATGTGATATGATCCATCATCACTCAATCCAAAAAGAAAAATTTAGAGCATTATTAATAGCGATAGCTTCTATTTATTGAGGATGTACTTGACATCTTATTCTGAATGTTTTATGTAAATTATCTCCTTTAATGATCCTTTGAGATAGGTCATTTTACAGATGAAGAAACTGAGGCTCAAATAAATGAGTAACTTTCCCAAGCTCCAGCTATAAATACAAGGCTTGTTTTCTTAACCTGAGGACACTTTGCAGACTTACAAAATACTTTATATTAATGGTCACAAATGCTTAAAAATAACAAATCTTGATTTGAATCCATACATTCTCATGATACTTCTGGATAGACTTTAATTCTGAGTTCTGGTTGGTCCGTCTCCACTGCCCATGCCAGGTGCTCTCTAGTCTGTTTCTAGGCAAAGTGTTCATGGACTAGAGGTTTCTTAGGTTCCCTCCGTCTTCTCTAAAAGAGCAAGAACTGACCGGACACAGTGGCTCACGCCTTTAATCCCAGCATTTTGGGAAGCCAAGGCCGGCAGACCACGAGGTCAGGAGATTGAGACCATCCTGGATAAAATGGGGAAACCTTGTCTCTACTAAAAATACAAAAAAATAACCCGGTCATGGTGGCACATGCCTATAGTCCCAGCTACTTGGTAGGCTGAGGCAGGAGAATCACTTGAACCTAGGAGGTGGAGGTTGCAGTGAGCCGAGATCGCGCCACTGCACTCCAGCCTGGGCAACAGAGCAAGACTCTGTCTCAAAAAAAAAAAAAAAAAAAAGCAAGAACTTTCCACAGGGAATGCAAAAGCAACCTAGCAATCATCCTGTATCAATTAAGAGACTTTACTCAAATAGGCTCAAGCGAAACAAAAGAACCAAAATATATTGTCTCTTGAACCTGAAGAAGCCCAGGGGAAGGCTGGCTGCAGGTGTAGCTGAAAGCGCAGCTCAGAGGACAGCATCAGGACTCCCTTTCTGCCCCTCTCTTGGCTCTGCCTTCCAGATTCACTTTTTTCTCAGGCTGGCTGTTTTTCATGGGAGCGCATTGACTGCAAGAATCTCCAGGTTCCTAACCTCATAGTTTCAAGTCCAGCAGGAAGAGAGAGTGTTTTCTTATATGTATCTCAAGCAGAAGTCCTAGGTGCTCTACAGTCTATCCATTATGTATTCACCCCTGCATCAGTCCCTGTGGTGAAAGGGATGAAATGCTGTGATTGGACAGATCCAGCTCACGTGCCCAACTGTTATCAGAGGTGACATCAGCACATGGATAGGGAGTTGGGGAAGGGTGATAGCTCTAAAGAAAAACCAGAATGGGTTTGTTTTGTTTTGTTTTTTGAGGCAGAGTCTTACTCTGTCACCCAGGCTGGAGTGCGGTGGCGAGATCTTGGCTCACTGCAACCTCCGCCTCCCAGGTTCAAGCGATTCTCGTGTCTCAGCCTCCCAAGTAACTGGGACTACAAACATGAACCACCATGCCCGGCTAATTTTTTGTATTTTTAGCAGAGGCAGGGTTTCGCCATGTTGGCTAGGCTGGTCTCAAACTCCTGTCCTAAGGTGATCTGCCCCCTTGGCCTCCTAAAGTGCTGGGATTACAGGTGTGGGCCACCGTGCCCACCCCAGGATATTTTTAACAGTAGAACAAGGAATGGATACTGAATAGTAAATGTAAACAGCCACAAACATACATGACTATAGGTCCAAATGCCCTATAAGTCTAGGGATTCAACCATATATACTTTTAACTAAACTCCAGGCATACAGAAGAACAACAATATATAACATTAGAAATCAGGGCCAGGTGCGGTGGCTCACGCTTGTAATCCCAGCACTTTGGGAGGCCGAGGCGGGCGGATCACGAGGTCAGGAGATCGAGACCACGGTGAAACCCCGTCTCTACTAAAAATACAAAAAATTAGCCGGGCGTGGTGGCGGGCGCCTGTAGTCCCAGCTACTCGGAGAGGCTGAGACAGGAGAATGGCGTGAACCCGGGAGGCGGAGCTTGCAGTGAGCAGAAATTGCGCCACTGCACTCCAGCCTGGGCGACAGAGCGAGACTCCGTCGCAAAAAAAAAAAAAAAAAGAAAAGAAATCAGGACAGTCCCTAAAATGCAGGCCAGATAACCAATGCCAACATATGGGCAGATGTCCTGTGTTCTGGCAAAGCACAGATTTAATCAGTTAATATAAAGCACCTTTCACTCAGCAATTATTATGCCGGAATTAATATGTGAATCCAGAGTAATGTAACAAGTGCCAATCATCCCTCTCACCTTCCACCCTGCTACCCCCACACACTTGGTCAAGACCTTGGAAATTCCAAGATTTAAACAGAGGAGCCATAATAGAGACTAAAGGGGGCAGAGGTAAGCAGATAAGTTTCAGCTTGTCCTAAAGAGCTAACAGAGAAGAAAGACTCTTGTCAGATGGTGCCCATATGGCTGGTTTACATATTGCGTACATGGAATTTATGTCAAAGCTACAGCCATAGACAAGGATGACGCAGAAGGAACAGACCAATCACCTTTCTTGGAGCTGGAATCCATCAAGAACATGATCTCAGCCAGACATCAGGGAATGAGAAGGGTCATTGTTGAAGGGGGCCGGCAGAATGTTAAGACAGAATTTGGTTTTGGTCGGATGAAACTGTTAGCACAGCCCTGGTCCCCTTGGTTAAGTGTGTTATTATATTCCAAAGTAAAAAGAAAGACATGAAAAATGATAATTGGTGAATATTTTCAAAATGAACATTTCATTCCAAATCTAAATCTTCTTCACATAAAAATTGCTCATTTAAAATGGTGCAAGGATTAAGCAAGTCTCCTAAATAAATTCCCTCTGCAACAGGTTTCTTCTTTAAAACAGTCTGGATGATTGCTAAAGTGCGTTTCAAATCTAAAATTCAACCACTAGAATATCCTTAGGAAAGGCAGCTGCCAACTACAGAGGTATCTCAGCCCAGAGACCTGGCTTCAGCCCACACTCAGCACCACTCCATTACCTCCACATCCCCATCCACATCCTCCGAGCAGTGACGACGATGGTGGTGGTGGTAACAGTAATTGAGCACTTGCTATATGTGATGAACTCTTCTTTACACAAGTGCTTCATGTGGATTATATACAAATACTACAATGATCTCTCCTTAACAGGTGAAAATAATGAGGGGCAGAGAAAATAAGAAACCTGAACAAGATCACAGCCAGTAAGTGGCTCCCCCTTCATATGTTTAACAATCGTCTGATCTGTGGATATGATAGTAAGGATCTCAATTTTCTGACTTTCAGCAACAAGCTAGTTGTTACATCTAATAAATATCAGCATTCTAACTTGGATCTTTGCGTAAGCAAGCCACACATAGGTAAAGACAAGACTAAGGTGAGTTAGATAATTTTTTGAAGACAGCTTTCTTTGACCCACCATAGAACATTCTGCAATTGAACATCTGGAACCAGAAGAGAATACTGAAGATTCACCTCAGCCACCCACCCTTCTGGGAGCGCTAGGGTGCTGTGCACAGAGCAGGGGTGTCTGTCAGTCGTGAGTTCAAGCCCTTGCTCTGCCTCCTGACCAGCTGTGTTGCTGATAAAATGTGTAATCTTCTCAGTGTCAGTTTCTCTTCTGTAAAAAGGAATGACACCATATATCTCATGGTAAGAGGGTGCTGTATACAACATCTAGCAGCCTTATGTTAGCACACAGCAAATGGTTCGTGATCATGGCATCGTACTCAGGGTGGGGACGTCTGAATCCCGACATCACTATGAGAAGATAACTGCAGAAGGAACGGAATTGACTGCAGACAGGAAAGGATTAAAGTTAGAGATACTAATTTTATCTCTGCGAAAACTAATATTGACTACCTCAGATGTGCCACTTTGTCTTTTCTGGAACAAAGAATAATTTTATCATCTGTGAGAACTCACATCAAAGTGTCCCTTGATACACTCTCACTGGTAAACAAAAGTTTTCAGACTGGAACTTGCAGCAGCCCTGCTACTAGTGAGAAAAAGCAGAGGGTGGAACAGGCAGGACAATTGGCCTCTATTGTCAGGCAAATGATTTCAGAAATGTCACTTCTTGAGATACTGAAAAGCTGATGGTGGTGATTCATTGTACCTTGGGGAAACAGCATGTAACCATCTCTGTTCAAGCTCATTAGTCTTCTTGATCATGTCTACTTCCCCTTCACCAAAGCGATCCCTAAAAATAGCTGTTCCTCCCTTGAAAAGAGGAACCAAGGGTGGGCGTGGTGGCTCACACCTGTAATCCCAGCACTTTGGGAGGCCAAGGCAGGCTGATCACCTGAGGTCAGCAGTTTGAGACCAGCCTGGCCAACATGGCAAAACCCCATGTCTACTAAAAATACAAAAATTAGCTGGGCATGCTGGCACGTGCCCGTAATCCCAGCTAATCAGGAGGCCAAGGCAGGAGAATCGCTTGCACCCAGGAGATAGAGATTGCAGTGAGCCAAGATTCCGCCACTACACTCCAGCCTGGGTGACAAAGCAAAACTCCTTCTCAAAAAAAAAAAAAAGAAAAAAAAAAAATGAACCAAGGAGAAACTATACAAAGTAGGGGATTGGTTCAGTTGTCTGTATTTCAGCATATACTTATAAGCACCATGATCATCTTCATCCCACACAGTATTTGGTGTTTGGTGTTTATCAGGCCTCAGAACTATTGTTGGCTTGATTGCTGGCATTAGGCTCAAGTGAGCAAGGAGCTGAGAGTGGTATTACGCTCTTATATTTGACTTTACAACCTACCTGGGAGAGCATCCTCATGGTGTTTGCTGCCTAAAATCAGCAGTCAGTCAGTCTTAGAAGTTATTTAAAAATATTTGATGAATCTTACAAGTAAAAGAAACCAGACACAAAAGAGTGTATATATACTGAATGATTCCATTTACATGAAGTTCAAAAACAGGCAAAACAAATCTCTAGAAGTCAAAATAGTGGTTACCTTGGGTGAGGGACTTCTGGGTGATAGAAATGTTCTGCTTTTTAATGTGGTTGCTAGTTAATAGTTATGTTTACTCTGTGAGAAATTTCTCGAATTTTACGCTTATGATTTTCTGTATATTGTACTTCAGTAAGTTTACTGAGAGGAAGAGGAAGAAGAAGATGAGGAAGAGAAAGAAGAAAAGGGAAGAAGAGAAAGAGTGGGCAAGAAGGAAGAGGAGGGAAATAAATGAAAGAACGAACTAAAGGAAATGCCTAGAATTTAAAACAAAAAAGCATGCAAAAAAATAAGCACCTGAGAAGACATTCAATATCATAATTAAAATCACAATGCAATATCACTACCCACTTATTAGAACAGCTAAAGTAAACAATAATGGTACTGTCAAATAATGGCAAGGATGTGGAGAAACAGAGTCTCTCATACATCGCTGGTGTGAATGTAAAATGGCACAGCCACTCTGGAAAATAGTTTTTGCAGTCTTTACCACACGATTCAGCAATCATACTCTTGCGTATTTATTCCGGAGAAATGAAAAATTATGTTCACACAAAAACCTATGGATGAATATCATAGCAGTTTTATTCATGCTAGAAAAATACTGGAAACAACCCAAATTATCTTCAATGGGTGACTGGCTGAATAAACTCTAGTGCATCCATGCAATAGGATACTGCTCAGAAGTAAAAAGGAATCAATTACTGATACATGCAACAACCTGGCTGCGTCTCAAGGGTATTATGCTTAGTAAAAAAAAAAAAGCCAATCTGAAAAGATTACAACTGTATGGTTCCATTTATAGGGCAGTGAAAACTAAGTAAGTCTGTAGTCTAGCACCAACATACCAGTGTCAATTCCTGGTTTTGATATTGTATTACATTACAGGTCACCATTTGACAAAGCTGGATGAAGGGACACAGGACTCTTTGTACTATTTTTACAACTTCTTATGAGTCTATAATACTTTTTTTAAGTTTAAAGGAAAAAGAAGCATCTTTGACCCTGTCCAAGTTGAATTGGCCACACACGTTTATGAATGCCACTCCCCTCAGGCAGGGCTGGAACTCCCCAACTCCTGCAGTTCAGTGTGAAGCACGGTCAGTGGAAAACACAAGTCCTACTTGGAAGTACATTTACAGAAAATACTCACAAACGATAAGGGAAAGGAGCAACCAAACCATGCATCTTAGACACTCTGGTTGATCTCTTGCTCCTTGGGCTTGCGATGATTTATGTGACAAAAACCACATCAACATAGAACTTAAGGCTCTTTATCTAAAATAGGAGTCTTTATATACGAATGGGAAGATTTATGGGAACTAAACAGAGGAATTAAAGATGAGCTATTAGGGAAAACAGATGTATTGAAATTACCTTTGGAAAAAGACTGAAAAGCTTAGTTTGTCTTGAATTCCAAACTCAATTCTTGCTGACGGTAACCAGGAAGTCAGAGTCTCTTATCAAGCCAGTAGCTTTCCCTTTCCTTAAGCTGAAAGGAGTGGGGAGCCAATGTCCTGTTGGTGGGATTGTTTCTTTTAGAGCCTGGGGGAGGGGAGTGTGGCAAAGGCTACTTGAAGGCAGAATAGAGTAGACATCTTTCTCGACCTGCTAATAAAAGCCAAATTGATTCTGAACATAGGGTAGGTCTTTAAGCAATCAGCCATGTTTATATTATTGTTCTTGGTTGAAATTACAGTTTAGTCAAGAGACTACAATTTTTAAAACTAAAACTGAAACTACAAAAGCCCATATTTTTGTAAAATTCTTTCATGAATTAGCAAGTGTTAGGAAGTCTTGTAATTCATTCAAAAAAGGACCTTGCACTCCAACTCGCTGAATGTAAGGAGGTGAAAAGAAAAAGATCCTTGTCTTTTCTGGAGTCCCAGGGAAAGCCACAGCCTCAACCCCACACTGCGCTTTGTCCTCAGGGCTGTGTTCCTTGGCTTGATCGCCAATGATTTGCCAGCAAGAGGGCGGATTGTTTTGTTAATGTTTCTTCTCCAATACTCAGGGAGCTCAGGGTAGTTATAGGGACAAGCCAATAGACAGAACCAAATAACCAAACGGTGAGCAGTACCCACTGAGATCTGGGTCGATGGCACAGCTGGTCACAAACTGAACCTCTTCAACCATGTACTTCCATGTCCTGGCCTGATGGGTCAGGGTGTGTCCGGAATTGGTGGGTTCTTGGTCTCACTGACTTCAAGAATGAAGCCACGCACCCTCGCGGTGAGCGTTACAGCTCTTAAGGTGGCGCGTCTGGAGTTTGTTCCTTCTGATGTTCGGATGTGTCCAGAGTTTCTTCCTTCGGGTGGGTTCGTGGTCTCGCTGGCTCAGGAGTGAAGCGGCAGACCTTTGCGGTGAGTGTTACAGCTCATAAAAGCAGTGTGGACCCAAAGAGTGAGCAGTAGCAAGATTTATTGCAAAGAGCAAAAGAACAAAGCTTACACAGCGTGGAAGGGGACCCGACCGGGTTGCCACTGCTGGCTAGGGCAGCCTGCTTTTATTCTCTTATCTGGCCCCACCCACATCCTGCTGATGGGTAGAGCAGAGTGGTCTGCTTTGACATGGCGCTGATTGTTGCATTTACAATCCCTGAGCTAGACACAAAGGTTCTCCAAGGCCCCACCAGAGTAGCCAGATACAGAGTGTGGATTGGTGCATTCACAAACCCTGAGCTAGACACAGGGTGCTGATTGGTGTATTTACAATCCTTGAGCTAGACATAAAGGTTCTCCACGTCCCCACTAGATTAGCTAGATACAGAGTGTCAACTGGTGTATTCACAAACCCTGAGCTAGACACAGGGTGCTGATTGGTGTATGTACAATTCCTGAGCTAGACATAAAGGTTCTCCACATCCCACCAGACTCAGGAGCCCAGCTGGCTTCACCCAGTGGATCCTGCACCAAGGCTGCAGGTGGAGCTGCCTGCCAGTCCCTTGCCATGCACCCGCACTCCTCAGCCCTTGGGTGGTCGATGGGACTAGGCACCATGGAGCAGGGGGCGGCGCTCGTCAGGGAGGCTCGGGCTGCACAGGAGCCCATGGAGGGGGTGGGAGGCTCAGGCATGGCGGGCTGCAGGTCCCCAGCCCTGCCCTGTGGGAAGGCAGCTAAGGCCTGGCGAGAAATTGAGCGCAGCGCCAGTGGGCTGGCACTGCTGGGAGACCCAGTACCCCCTCTGCAGCTGCTGGCCCAGGTGCTAAGCTCCTCACTGCCCGGGGCCAGCAGGGCTGGCCGGCTGTTCCAAGTGCGGGGCCCGCCAAGCCCATGCCCACCCGGAACTCCAGCTGGCCCTCAAGTGCCATGTGCAGCCCCATTTCTGGCTCGGGCCTCTCCCTCCACACCTCCCTGCAAGCTGAGGGAGCCAGCTCCAGTCTTGGCCAGCCCAGAAAAGGGCTCCCATAGTGCAGCGGTGGGCTGAAGGGCTCCTCAAGTGCCGCCAAAGTGGGAGCCCAGGCAGAGGAGGCGCCGAGAGCGAGCGAGGGCTGTGAGGACTGCCAGCACGCTGTCACCTCTCAATCCCCCCTCTAAACAGGACACCCCAACTGCTGTTGGGAATTTGGCCGATGACTGCTCTAGCTACTTCCTGCTGGATAGGGGCAAAGAAGGGGCCCTGCAGTTGTAGTGTCTTTCAGAAGGGAACTCTCTAGGCCAGGGGAAGTGCCAGCGGGTTGGTCCAGGGGTCCTCAGTAGAAGTTGTTAGTTGAACTCATTTGGGGTTCCATTTGTAAGACCATTTGTAGCTTGATGGCCTCTATTCTAGAGGAAACAAATTTGACAAGAAGGTTAAAAATACAGGGCCCAAAGGTGAGTAAGAGCAAGATGGCTGCCATGGGACCTAGAAAGGGGAGAAGCCATGTTGCCCAACTCCAGAGGTTGGTATAAGAATTTGAAAGGCATTGTCTGATTTCAGAAGCCTTTTTCTGTAAACGCTGGGCGGCATCTTGTACTATCCCCAACTGGTTAGTGTAAAAACAACACTCTTCCCCTAAGAAGGTGCAGAGTCCTCCTTTCTCAGCAGTGAGGAGGTCTAGGCCCCAGCGGTTTTGGAGAGTCACTGCTGCCAAAGAATCTATTTGGGATAATAGAGTAAGGATAGATCTCATTATTTCTTGCAAACTGTTTGAGAAGCAGATATGGGTTGAAGATCCACGTAAGTAGAATATGCCTTGGCTGGGTAGATAGAAATTTACCCTGGCTTTTAAAGGAATAGGATACACTGCTTTTATGAGCTGTAACACTCACCGCGAAGGTCTGCAGCCTCACACCTGAAGCCAGGGAGACCACGAGCCCACGGGGAGGAACGAACAACTCCAGACGCGCCGCCTCAAGAACTGTAACATTCACCACGAAGGTCTGCAGCTTCGCTCCTGAGCCAGCAAGACTACGAACCCACCAGAAGGAAGAAACTCTGGACACATCCGAACATCAGAAGGAACGAACAACTCCAGATGCGCCACCTTAAGAGCTGTAACACTCACCACGAGGCTCTGCAGCTTCATTCCTGAAGTCAGTGAGACCAAGAACCCACCAATTCTGGACACAAGGGGACACATATATGCTTTACTGGGCACAAGGATATGAAGTCAGAGTTTATGCAGCTTCACAAATCAGGCTGCAATCTAATTTCTAGAAAAATGATTTTAAAATGTTAAAAGCACCTCCCATGTTGCTATTATTCAGATAATCCCAAGAATCAGAATGTTAAATAAGATGTTACTTAAATGTTGATTAAAAATTAATTAGGTGTGGTGGCAAGTGCCTAACGTCCTAGGAGGTTCAGGCAGGAGGATCATTTGAGCCCAGGAGGCCGAGGCAGGAGGATCATTTGAGCCCAGGAGGCCGAGGCAGGAGGATCATTTGAGCCCAGGAGGCTGAGGCTGCAGTGAGCTATGATCACACCACTGCACCCTAGCCTGGGCAACAGAGCAGAACCCTGTTTTTTAACAAAACAAACCAAAAAAAGTGATTAAAATATTATTTTACATTCTTCCATTCAGTAGAATTTATAATCTACATTTTGCCAGGGGCTTTTTATAACCATTATTATTTTGAAAAAAAAAAAATAATAACTTGTAAGCTTTTTTTTTTTTTTTTTTTTGAGACGGGTCCTGCGCTCTGTGGCCCAGCCTGGAGTACAGTGGCAAGATCTTGGCTAACAGCAACCTCCACCTCCCAGGCTCAAGCCATCCAAGCTATCCTTCCACTTCCACCTCCAGAGTAGCTGGGACTACAGGTGCATGTCACCATGCCCAGCTAATTTTTGTATTTTTAGTAGAGACAGGGTTTCGCCATGTTGCCCAGGCTGGTCTAAGACTCCTGGGCTCAAGTGACCCACCCACTTCCCAAAGTGCTGGGATTACAGGTGTGAGCCACTGGGCCCAGGCCCATTTTTTCTTTTACTTATACTGTCTCACATATACCACCTCCCCCACCCGCCCCCAACACACATACTTGCCACCGATTTTGAAAAAGAAATCGGTCACTACTTTGAGCTTATTGCTTTTAAAATATCAGTTTAAAGCTCAAAACACTGTTTGAAAATTGTTACATTAGAAAGCCTATGCTGGGCTCAGAAAGCCTTTCTTAGGTTCATCTGCATCGTGGGAAGCCCCGTTCGGTATTAAGTTACCTGTGCATTGTAAGTCTCCCCACCAGTCAGTAAAGAACAAGGTGTTACTGCATAGTTCCAGGGTACAGCCTGGCGTTAGACACATAGTATCTGTTCAATCATCATTTCTTGAATTACATAGATTAACTTGTCAGGACTCACGTGTTCACGTGGACAGGAGTGTAGTTATTAACTACATTCAGGTTAGTCCACCTTTATTTTATATATTTGTTTCCAATTAAAAACAAACTATTATGTGAAGAACTCCAGACTACCCAAGTATTCTGTCTTTGCTGGAGCCGAGATGGTGGCAAACGATCATATGGTATCTAGTCTCCGAAGATGGCCTCAAAGAGCCATGCATCCCAGAATTCACGCCCTTGTGTAGTTCCTCCTGTACTAAACCCAGGTTGGGCCTGTGTGCAGTAAAGGATTAACTCAGCAAGACTGGGAAGTTCGAACGCTGCAAATTCCAAAGAAAGGACTGGCTCTTCACTAGATCTTGGGAGATAGTCTCTAAGCCCTTGGAATATAGTGCTTGATAAGAGTGCCTTTGTATACCTAGGGCTTGAGCCATGACACATTGTTTATGCTAACAGTGTGATTTATGATAACAATGTGATTTATGATATTCACCTGGCGCTCTGGGCCATCTTGTTTCACTTTGACTTCTGGAGGGGCTGGAGCCTGAGTAACTAAGGTTAGTCATGTGAGTGCTCCATGCCTCATTAACAACCCTGGACTCCAAGGCTGGGGTGAGCTTCCCTGGTTGGCAATATTTTGTACATGTTGTCACACATCATTGCTAGGAAAATTTTGTGCTGTCTATAAAATTCTTTTTTTTTGAGACGAAGTCTCGCTCTGTTGCCCAGGCTGGAGTGCAGTGGCGCAATCTCGGCTCACTGCAAGCTCCGCCTCCTGGGTTCACGCCATTGTCCTGCCTCAGCCTCTCCGAGTAGCTGGGACTACAGGCACCCGCCACCACGCCCGGCTAATTTTTTTTTGTATTTTTTAGTAGAGACAGGGTTTCACCGTGGTCTCGATCTCCTGACCTCGTGATCCGCCCGCCTCGGCCTCCCAAAGTGCTGGGATTACAAGCGTGAGCCACTGCGCCCAGCCAATGTCTATAAAATTCTACTGGTCGAAGACAGCTGCAAGCTTGCACCTTGGTCTCTCCTGGCCTCTGCCCTATGCGCCTTCTTCCTTTGCCGATTTTAATCTGTATCCTTTTGCTGTAATAAACCATGACTATGAGTATAATAGCTTTTCTGAGATCTCTGAGTTCTTCTAGAGAATCATCAAACCTGAGGGTGTCTTGGGGACCCCAATACAGCCTGTGATTTGATTTAACCAGTAGAATGAGGCAGAAATGATACTGTGCCTGTTCTGGGCATCAGCCTTAAGAATGCCTGGAAACTTCTGCTCTTGCAATTTGGGGTGCTCTTAGTAAGTAGTAAGTAGAGACCATGGGGAGAGGAGAGACCCAGTCATCCAGGTGTCCCAGCCAAATCTTTGTAAGACTCCAGTCCCAGCCATGATCTGACCACAACCACACGAGAGACCCCAAATCAGAGAACTGCCCAGGTGAGCCCATTCAACCCACAGAATTACGAGCGGGAACAAAATGGTTGTTGTTTTAAATCACTAAATTTGGGGGTGGCCTGTAATACAGCGGTGGATAACTAAAACCAGCATGAATAATCAAATGATTTAAGAGAGTCAGAATTTAATTGGTTAAGAGATTATACATAAGTAGCTGCTAGAAATCATACTTTCAACAATGCAACCCAAAACAATTTTCCTAAATTGAAAGCAAAAACTGATTTTTGTTTTTTAAGGAGACTAGAATTGAAGAAAATTCTCTCACGCTGCTGAAGTCTGTTGCTTCATTTATTTTAGACTCAGGCTTCTTTTCATCGCTGATTTGGAAATAGTAAAAGGCCACCCGTAAACAATACCTCACATAGGAATAGCCTTCAGGAGGCCTCAGAGCCTTCCATGTTTTAAAAAATTTTATCTTTAAAATAAGAATATGAGGTAATTGTTTTTATGCAAATTTCAGAGACAACATGAGCGAGCTCCCCGGCAGGCAGAAGCTGGATGTCCTGGTTTCCTGACTGCTCCCACAAATGCCCTCTGTACCCTGCTGGGTTCCATCTGGCCACACGCCACTGCCTCTCCCGGAGGAAGGCATGCCAAATTCCTGACACATGGTGTTTGAAAATACCATGGAACGTTTCCCCTCGTGGATTTCACCATGTTCTCCAGTGAGTATTTTAGCAAGCTAAAAATGTGACTCCTCAGTCATGAGAACACCAAGTCCGTATGATTCGAAAACAGCAATAATGCTGGAACTTTGATCTAATTAACAGCAAGTCCTCTTCCAGATTAAACGTCTTATAATATTTTATAATTTGCTTAGCAGGTATTTATCCTTTAGTGAAAACCAGTGGTCTTAGAAGAGAGCAGCAAAAGATGCTGACAAGTCATTTAAATGGCTAAGTGGTCACTCTTGCTGGCCTAATAAAAGTCCATTTCTAGGAAGGTGAAACCTGAGCTTCTTATAAATCATCAATTATCCCAGATAATGGTTAACAATATAGATATTTATACTCTGAGTTTTTATTTCCATGTCTTGTGTTTCAACTTCACATCAGGCAGGTTTAAAAAAATTTATTTATTTATTTATTTTGAGATGGAGTTTCTTTTTTTTTTTTTTTTTTTTGAGACGAAGTCTCACTCTTGTTGCCCAGGCTGGAGTGCAGTGGTGCGATCTTGGCTCACTGCAACCTCCGCCTCCTGGGTTCAAGTGGTTCTCCTGCCTCAGCCTCCCAAGTAGCTGGGATTATAGGCATGTGGCACTGCACCTGGCTAATTTTGTATTTTTAGTAGAGATGTGGTTTCACCATGTTGGTCAGGCTGGTCTTGAACTCCCGACCTCAGGTGATCCACCCACCTCAGTCTCCCAAAGTGTTGGGATTACGGGCCTGAGCCACCGCACTCGGCCTGGCAGTTTTAAATGAATGAATTCATCTGTAAGCTTTTGAATGGAAAAATCAAAGTAGAAAGAAACATATTGTCTTACGTTATTCTACAAATCAAAACTTTTAAAAATCAAATCGTCTTTCTTGTATTAAGAACAAACCCCAAGTGCCTGATCAGCTACTTTATTTCCACGAGGCAGAAATACAGTTACGCAGCTGATGTCAGGGAAGGCGGAGAATTTCCTCAGCCATCCATGAAGAAAGTTAAGGGGCCTTATCCACTGCCTGTCTAATCTTACAAAGATCTCATGGAAATTTGGAGGACATAGAGCACAATTCTCTATCCTTGAAGAACATTTTCCAAAGCACGGATGTTTTTCTCTTAATTGTGAATGCTGGCTGACTTGTCCATATCCTTTCTCGTGCTCAGCAGACGGTACGATTTGGGACTGGCTTGTTCCCTATAACGTGGGGCTGATGTTCTTTGCTAAGTGGAAAACACATCTTTGGTGAGACAGAAATGAATCAATATTACACAAAAATGTTTCCATTTCTGGAATTTCCCTGAGATAAAAATATCTTTCTGGCTTTGGGTATACATAAGTGACCGTGAGGACACTTAGTAAAAGAGAAAACAGATTTTCAAAGCTTGGTGGTGATGCTGATTATATGGGATTATAAGTAGTTAAAGATTTTCCTGTTGTATCATTTTGGAAACAAAAAGTTGATTCATTTTCTGGTTAATGCTTCAATATTTTCATTAGGGAGTTTCTACAAAGTCTTTATCTGAATCACAGAAAGTACAGTTATTTCAGAGGTAGGATAAAATTTTATGTCATAAACAGCACTGTGTACTAAAACCTGCTATGAGTTTAACAAATCACCTAGAAGCCTAATGCTCAAGGATGCAAAATATCAAGTAAAACACTGAAAAGTTCAACTAATTTAGATAATGCAACTGTGGAAATGCAAGATCGACTAAAACTTTGAAATATTGTCATTCCTATTAACATGCTAATTTAGTTCCTTTTACTGGAGTATTTTAATTTCCTGGCAATTGAATAGCACTTTTTACTACAAATATTTCATCATTTGGATAAACATATTCTTTTATTTACCATTTGTCAGGTTTTGTATGCTAAATTGCAACTGCTTATATACGTTCATCAAGTATCTCAAGGATAAATCAAAATTCTTAGGAAAAATCCAACTGAGCGGTACAGACCACAAAAAGTACTATTTTAAGCCTTTGGGGGCTTAAAAATTGTGTGTGTCTGTGTGTGTGTGTATTCACATGGTGGGAGAAAAAGAACTTTCCAGATAATTGTGAATGGGATACCGCTATATGAGTTAAAAAAGCAGGATTTCTGTACGATTGAAGTTCTTAACTCATGCTTTTTTTTTTTTTGAGACATAGTTTCACTCTTGTTGCCCAGGCTGCAGTGCAGTGGTACGATCTCAGCTCACTGCAACCTCTGCCTCCCAGGTTCCAGCGATTCTCCTGCCTTAGCCTCCCAAGTAGCTGGGATTACAGGTGCCTGCCACATCTGGCTAATTTTGTGTATTTTTAGTACCAGTGGAGTTTCACCACGTTGGCCAGGCTGGTCTCGAACTCCTGATCTCAAGTGATCCTCCCACCTCGGCCTCCCAAAGTTCTGGGCTTACAAGCGTAAGCCACCGCACCCACCCCATGCTTTACTCTTGAACTAATTTTGAGTTATACATGAAAGTCCTAATAATCAGAAAAAGGCTATTTTTTTTAACTTACTTGCTCAAATATTTTGAGCCTCCAAATCTGGAAAATAATGTTGAAGTTTGAAACTGATGCCGTGCCTACTCTAGGGAGCACGGTACTGAACTGCTGCTTCCTTGCTCGTCTTCATGAATGCACATTGAGTGCCTTGTCGTCCTCTGAACCCACCACTGCTGGGGACCGCTGTGGGGGAGGAGCTCACTGCACCTCAGAAGTCAATGTTCAGTCATTGTGAGCACCTAGAAGTGAAGTTCCACGAGACAGAAAACTGAGCCACAAGATGCCCCCAAAGTAAGAGTCATGTTGAAAACTCTGAAAAATGTCTTTGTACAAAATCCACACAGATCTTTGGAGAACAGGCCAGACCTGTGCTGACTTAGGTACTGCCTAAAATGTGACTATATGAGGAACCATTTCAGCAGCATACTGTCCACGCTTCTCTGAGCCAAAGATGTTCCTAGCATTGCCTTTAGCCACATCAGCTTTAAGTGAAAATAAGATTTTATACCTATTCCGGCTGGGACACCTCAGGCACATGTGACCTCAGGAAATTCCTTAACTTCTCTTCCCCTAGTTTCCTTATGTATAAAATGGTGAGGACTGTGGAAGGAATTAAATGAGTTAATGTGCCCGGCACATAATACAAACTACTCTGTGTTAGTTGTCCATTAGTATTATCATCCACTTAACACATCCACTCATAATTTTTGCAGAGAAGCCACCAGCACAAAATAAAATCAATTACAACACAATTTTTTTTTCAAAATGTGAACAGATACTATTTTATAAAAAGGTTCATAGGACCCCCAAATTAGTATTAACTTGGCTCAGATTTATCTACCCTAAGCACATGGGGATTCTTCCCAGCTCCCACGCTCCTTGCCACCCTAAATGCTGGAGGGGAGTCCTGTTGTATTAGAAATGAACTTGCTAATCACGGCTTTGGACCTGATCCTTCCAAGGCATGCTTTTCAGGCACAGCACTGTTAGGGAGATGAGTCCCCTCCAGAAAATGCTGAGAAATGGTAGCAAACAAGATTCCCTCCTTCGGTCTACTCCTCACTGCCTTCCCTCTGTGGGAGATGAAGCATTGCTCCCCCCATCCCATGCATATTTGATTGCTAGCCTGCTGGCACAACTCTATGATCCAGTGTGTCCAGAGAGATCCAGATTTCTCCCTCCATACGTTTTCTCTCTCTGGTTGGTCCTGTCTATAGCTAGAGATGAGGAAGAAGCATGCACTGACTGCCCAGGGCCTTCGTTTCCCATACCTCTGCTGTGTGAGATCTGGAGAACAGAACACATCCAGTCAGTAGCTCACACCCCCCATCACCTTCTCAGCGTTCACATGTGAGGAAAACAGCTGGTCAAGGAAGGCTGCTGAATTCCATTTATAAGCCAATTAGCAAGTTATGAAGCTAGAAGGGTCATTTCTGTAGTCACTATGTTATTGTTACAGCATATACTGATCACCTACTGGCTCTAGGAAGTGAGAATCATACTTTCAGTTCAAATCTTAGTGTCAGGATTTAGTATCAAACAGGAAGAAACTCTACACCTTTGCTGCTTGTCTTAGCCAAGCAAATGAGGGTGTCAGAGAAACTGACCACCCTCTCTAGGCTGAAATGGGTAAGAGATCTCAACTTCTGGAATTTTTAGTTGTGGAACCTTTCCTGGTAAACTATTATTTTAATGTCAATATTCTGGGAGGCAGGCAAATTTAAGGCAAGAGAGTACACTAAATCATAGACACAGTGGCTCACACCTGTAATCCCAACACTTTGGGAGGCCGAGGCAGGCAGATCACTTGTGGTCAGGAGTTCAAGACCAGCCTGGGAAACATGGTGAAACCCCATCTGGACTAAAAACACAAAAATTAGCCGGGTGTGGTGGTGCATGCCTGTAATCCCATCTACTTGGGAGGCAGATGCAGGAGAATCGCTTGAACCCAGGAGGCAGAGGTTGCAGTGAGCCAAAATCGTGCCACTGCATTCTAGCCTAGATGACAGAAAAAAAAAAAAAAAAAAAAAAAAAAAAAACATAGACACAGTGACAATGGAAATATTTATTGCTGGTGGCTGGGTCTGTCATTTCATTTCCTAGAGGACATAGCTGGCCAGCAGATTTTCATTTCTTTTTTACAAAATAAACAAATGCCCACTTCATTATTTACACACAGAAAATTATATAGAAATACCACACAAACTGCTTGAAATGCAAATTTTTTTGTTTACTCATCAAAGTAAAAAATAACAAAAATCTTATCAGTTAAATAAAAAAGTGACATTCTTTATCAAACCTTCTTAAACGCTGAAATGCACTCATTTTTATGCTCATGTTCTTTAGCAATATCATTTCTCCACTTTTGCCCCTCATTCCCCTAAATTGTTTCAATGAGTTCATCTGTAAAAATGAAGATTGTTACCTTTCTTAATGCTACTTACTTTTTATTATCTCAATATCAAGACCTAGATTTTTTTGTCTCTTACATGTGAAATGGATGTAAAAAATGGAAAATTCATCAGCACATTTTAAGACAACATAAAAGAAGCCCTAAGCAAGCATTTCAAGGCAATGACACACCATTACATTTCTGAAAAATTTAAGTATCATTGGTACTTAAAAGAACTCAATTCCAGAAGCATATTCTTATATTGGACATTATTCATAATAGCTAATATAGTTCATTTCCACCCTACTGATTTCAGATAAGCCGTGTTTTTTTTCCCCAAGGGTTGACTACTTCAGACTTAAATCCTGAATGTCAACGACTCAATCTTTAACAAAACACTCAGCTGTAGACATGAAAACTGAATTGTTTCAAAAAGAGCAATGATAGCAAAAGAAAGTTCTTGGCATTTTAAGAAAAGTACATACACATAGCAATAAATCAAAGTAAATCAAAATACATAGCTTTGTACATGTTAGAAATATCCAATGTGCCACCAACACAACAAATGCCCTATTAAAAAGTCCTCATGTCTGGAGACATCTGTATTTTTCTTTGTATAACTACATTTGCATTACCCAACCACATATCCCTCCCATGGTCTGTTACCCGTTAGGAAGCTTTTAACCAGAATTTTTGGCAATATGCTTTTCTTCAAATAAAACAAGCCTTCAAATAAATCATTATGTCTGACAACTGATTTGGGCAAAGTCTTTCTGAAATATGTGTAATCTTTAGAAAATTCTTCTTTTTTCCTTCATAAATCAGCAGTGCTCCATCTTCAAATTAATCATGATCAGTCACAATCTTAACTCATGTGCTCATATGTTTTCTTCATCCAACATTTTGTTGATACCATCACATAGTTTTTGTAAGTGGGGTTTAAAATTCCCAAAAGGATTATACAAGGCAGCCAAAAATTCACAATCTGAAAAATGATCAAAGACATTATTAACCCGTCCGTGTGACTTGGCAGTGAGGTGACGCTGAATGATTTGGTGCAGCATCTCTCTGCATTCATTTAACAGCCTGGATAACACATTCCGGTCAAAGGTATAATCCACCTGATGGAAACTGACCACGGTCATAGCAAGTTGATGAACTTTCTTCTTAAATTTCTCCATCAATGCTAGCTCATCTTGATTAAACTGATTATTCCTATAAAGAATGGCCAGCTTGATGACTGTCTTGATGAGGTTCTTGATGATCTTCTCTGCCTCCTTCTTGCTTTGGGTGTACTCCCTGGTCACTCTGTAGAGCTCATCCAGCACCTCACTACTCGTGTCGTCTATTAAGGTGGTGGCAATGGATTTGGACACCATTTTACCCAAGATCTTCTTTTGTGCCTGAACGGCCAGGTTTTTGGAATTAAAGACATCTGTGGCCACTAAAAAAAAAAAAAGAGGAAAAGAATTAACAATTAGTAAATATCAGAAAGTGACGCGAACTAAAAACAGATATTTGGGAGCACTTTTTTTCCTCATTTTCCCACCATTTGTGGTTTGTCTTACATCTACTGACATTAGTCTCTGTTCAGAAAAGAACTTTTGGCTGGGTAGAGTGGCTCACGCCTGTAATCCCAACACTGTGGGAGGCCGAGGTGGGCGGCCCACTTGAGACCAAGAGTTTGAGACCAGCCTGGCCTACATGGGCGTGGTGGCAGGTGCCTATAATCCCAGCTACTCAGGAGGCTGAGGCAGAAGAATCGCTTGAACCCAGGAGGCAGAGGTTGCAGTGAGCTGAGATTGCTCCACTGCACTCCAGCCTGGGTGACACAGCGAGAGTCTGTCTCAAAACAAAAAAAAATACAAAATCAACTCTACACCTGTCATCTGGGCAACAGCAACCAGAAGCGATTTAAAAGAAATTCATTTAAATGGAAGAAGAAGAAATGGCAAAGCCATAACATTGAGTAAAATGGCAGATTAAGCAAATCAAAAGGAAAGCCTTGTTTTATAATCCGGTTGCAAAAAGTCAAATTACCCAAGACATTGGCCAATGCCTACCAACCTGGCTGTCCTAAGCACCTTGAATTTCAACCTCCAGAAGTCGAGTGCTGGAAAGAAGTGCTCCTTGGAGAGCTTATTATCACTTGCTATTTCTGATGAACAGCCATTGTTCATTTTACATTTTTATACATTTTGGAGAAATAACCTTTTTCATGAGCTAATGAAATGTGCTACATGAAAAATATACTTTGAAAAAGCTGTTGCTTAGAGTTTACTTTTGGAATTATAACTTCTGACAGATGTTTACAATATACATAATAATGGCTATACATATCAAATATTAAAGACACACTATATGTAATCTTCCTAGCTTAGAGCTGGTCAAGTGAAAATGCTCAATAAATGTTTATTCTCCAAACCAAGTTTACCTTTTTTCTACCACAATTTTCCCCACTCCATGCATGTAGCAATCTTTTTTTTTTTGGAGACGGAGTTTCACTCTTTTTGCCCAGGCTGGAGTGCAATGGCGTGATCTTGGCTCACTGCAACCTCCACCTCCCGGGTTCATGTGATTCTCACAACTCAGTCTCCAGAGTAGCTGGGATTACAGGCGCCCTCCAACATGCCCGGCTAATTTTGTATTTTCAGTAGAGACGAGGTTTCACCATGGTGGCCAGGCTGGTCTTGAACTCCTGGCCTCAGGTGATTCGCCCACCTCGGCCTCCCAAAGTGCTGGGATTACAGGCGTGAGCCACGGCACCTGGCCCATTTCTCCCGCTTCTCCTAAGGCTTAAGAACGGCAATTCTTTGGGTGTCTACTCCATCTCTGAGTTGTGCGGCAACTGTTCTCTCCATCTATGCCAGTATTTAAGCCTAGGCCTGGGTATCAGAAAGCAGTCATTTGGTAATGAAAGACAAAAAGTTTAAAAATACAGATACATACAAATGAGTCAAGGCATCGGTGATTATATAAGATTATTTCTAGTTTGGATAAGCTAGCATCATTAGGAAGCAAAAAGGCAGCCGCTTCAAAATCCAGACTGGGAAGACATATAAGAAGAGTGACTCCCTTAATCCAGAACTGTCATGTTGGATTTAAAATTGCGGAAAGTGGGGGTGTGGTGGCTCACACCTGCAATCCCAGCACATTGGCAGGCCAAGGTAGTGAGAGGATCACTTGAGCCCAGGAGTTTACCACCAGCCTGGGCAACACAGCAAAACCTCATTGCAACAAAAAACTACAAAGAAAAAAAAAATTAGCCAGGTGTGGCGGTGTGCACCTGTAGTCCCAGTTACTAGGGAGGTGGAGATGGGAGAATAATCTGAGCCTGGGAAGTCGAGGCTGCAGTAAGCAGTGATTGCACTACTGCACTCCAGCCTCGGAAACAGATTGAGACCCTGTCTCAGAAAAAATTAAATTAAAATCAAATAAAATTGAGGAAAAGAAGAATCACATTAGATTTGAAATTTGGACCAAAGCAGTTCATGGTATATAGTAGAGGTAACTGCAAAATGGTTCCTTATGACCCGAACATCATTTAGAAATATACAGTGCCATACATGCACTCAAAGAATGTCTTGATTGAATGAGGAAGGGTCCCCCCACAAATGTCGAAATTTAAACTTCTGAAATATGAACTGAAACTGCAGAAGAACTAAAATACATTTTGAAAAAGAGAAGGAAAGTGAAAATGTGTGAGAAATGGCCAACTTTATATAGAAGTTTCCATCATTTAATGTTTTATGTTTTTATCATTTAAGCAGAAGTCTGTTTCTATTCCTATTCTTCAATGATTTGCAAAACAGTATAAAGATTAATTTATTCTGAAGAATTTATGTCAAAAGAAATGGCATCTACGTAGCTAACAGTATCACATTAAAACCAGGGACCGTATTTCATCTTAGAATTCCTGATATAGACCTCGAAAAAAATCAATAAACTTGATTTATCTAGGGATACCCAACCATTTTCAGCTACTCAGCAAATAACTAGGATTTCAGTAATATATTTCATATAAAGTTGAAATGTTACTGTGTTTTTAATGTTTTAGAACATGGCACAGTCTACAAATATCTTACCTGGGATTTACAACAAGCCTATCAGTTGGACGTACTTTATGTTGTGAAATATTGAAACCAGAGGGAGAGGTATTCATAAGATTTCTCATTTATCCAAGGCTGGACTTTCATGTTTGCACCTCTTCTCAGCTACTTTTCTGATTAAATCTCAATATCCCATTTAACTTCAAACATGGAAAACAAAAACTCTATGATACAGCACTTCAACTTCCTGCAACAGAGTGTGTAAAAGGCAAATCTACTGCCAACTAAGCAAGATCATTCCCCATATACTGGTAATCAAGTATGAATCAAGATAGAGAAGTTGATCTCTGAGGCTTTCGTATTTGTCCTAGAGGAACTTCAAACCCCGCTCCAGAAACACAGCAGCTGTGTCACACTTTCCTTTCATTCTTTGGGTTATTCCAGTGAAGTCGTCTTTTTAAATGAGGTTGAAGCTCCTTGTCCCCCTCCACCATCTGAAGCTCTTTCTCCTGCTCCACCAAGAAGACACGCATGAGTAGATTTATTTTCCAGCATTAGAGAAAGCTTTTTTGGAGCCAACTGGGGCTTGTGGCTGAGAGTCGTTGGCCAGGGATGTGTGGTCTGTGCTCATGAAGTATGTTTCTTTTTCTTGCAAATTAACTGCTGGTTAGCCATTCCTGTTCAGGCTCATTTTCAGTTCCACATGCGCTACCAGATCCCTTAAAAGTCTGGTGTATCTCACAGCTAGTCCTGGACCAAGTTTTTCGCCTTCAGTCTATCCTCACCCCTGTGTGATCTCATCCACTCCCACGGCTTCAGATCCCACCTATGTGCCGATGACTCCCATAGCTATAACTCAGCCTTGACCTCTTTTCCGGACTCATTTTGTAAGTGCATTCAAGATTTTTCTTTTCCTTGGCTATTTTGCAGGCATCTCAAATGTATTATATGCAAAACTGATCTTTGATTCTCTCCCGCCTCCCTACTAAGTGCTCCTCTTTCACTCTTTATGATCTCAATTAATAGCATCCCTTCCAACCTTTTGCTCAAATCAGAGACCTGGGGATCATCCACCAGACCATTCTCTCCCTCACCCAGTACATTACTAAGTTCTTTCCATTCCACCTTCCTCCTGCATTTCTCTGAATTCTATTCATTTCCCTCCATCTCCATGGACAGCAGCCTAATCCAAACCCCTTTCCATCTCTTTTCACATACCAGCCAGAGTTTCAAGAAATGAAATTTGCAAATGGGGCCAGGCGCAGTGGCTCACACCTGTAATCCCAGCACTTCAGGAGGATAAGGTGGGAGGATCACTTGAGCCCAGGAGTTCGAGACCAGCCTGGGCAACATAGCAAGACCCTGTCTCTACAAAAAAACTTAAAAAAAATTTAGCTGGGCATGTAGTCCTATTTACTCAGGAGGCTGACGTGGGAGGACTGTCTGAGCCCAGGAGTTCAAGGCTACAGAGCTGCAGTGAGCTATAATCACGCCACTGTACTCCAGCCTGGGCGACACAGCAAGACCCTGTCTCAAAACAAAAAAAGATACTTCACTTAAGTTCTTTGCTAACTATCACACCTCCTTGTTCCTTAAATCCTCATCATTTGCCTACATTTTTATTGTCTGCCTCTCCCTACTAGGATTTAAACTCTGAGAGCAAAGATTCTGTGTATCATGTTCACTGTGTCATCTTGCAGGCCCAGAGCGTGGCTGGTCCAGAAGCAGAAATCCATTTCCCCCATCTCATCCACAATATACTTAAATACTTCCCTATGAAAACATGTTGGCCTGTAAAATGAGAGTTGTAAATACATTAGTGGGTGTTTTTGTTTGTTGTAGTAAAAGGTAGAGAAACAGGTGTTTTACCTCACTAAACATGTGGTTTTTCTTCCCTCTAAGGGCGCTCCACAGTATGATTTCTCTTACTGTCATCAACCAGTTCTTTTAAAGAGGAGAGATTTGTTGTGCACAATGGGAAAATATCCAAGGACAATAATGCAAATATTTGGAGTAAAAGCAAGGTGTAGTTCTGACTTGAACCGTAGCAAGAGATTAAACACAGGCGCACCTCTACTTCTGGCTGGATCTATGTTTAGACATGTGCCAGAGGGATAGACCTAAGGCATGTCCTGGGAAGCAACTAAGATGTAAACAGGGGCCGGGGGCAGTGGCTTACGCTTGTAATCCCAGCACTTTGGGAGGCCGAGGCGGGCGGATCACGAGGTCAGGGGATTGAGACCACAGTGAAACCCCATCTCTACTAAAAACACAAAAAATTAGCCGGGCGTGGTGGCGGGCGCCTGTAGTCCCAGCTACTCGGAGAGGCTGAGGCAGGAGAATGGCGTGAACCCGGGAGGCGGAGCTTGCAGTGAGCCGAGATCCCACCACTGCACTCCAGCCTGGGCGACAAAGCGAGACTCCGTCTCCCCAAAAAAAAAAAAAAAGATGTAAACAAGAGATGTTCCCCAAGGAGAAAGAGCTGAAAATATTCATTCAGTTTTTTGCCTCTTAAGATGAATTCACTTGTGTTTGGAAACAGACATATAAATTGTTCATTAATGAAGAATAATGCTGTATTTAAAAAAACGTACAAAGCATTACCACCACATTAAAACTGTTTAAAATTGTTTTCTAGAAATAGGGTGTAAATGTTATTTTACATTACTTATCTTACCTCCCTCCCTCTCTGTCTCTGTATCTCCTCCCTTGGCCATTTCAGCAACATTTGCTGTAAGGCAAAGTGATATTTAGGGAATTCTGGCTTTAGCATCAAAATTATAAAGTTAGAGATAAATATGGTAAAAATATACTGACCCAAATATGCAAGAAAAAATGTGCTCAGAAGGAAAAAAGAGAAAAGTCTTTGATATTAATGAATACCTATAGTTTAATGAAAATTAACAAAAATGCCCCATAACATAACTACTCCCACTAAGAATTTTCTATTACAGTAAAGTACTCAAATCATTTTCTTTACAGTCTTACCAGTAAATGCATAATTTTTTCCCCTCAAATCTATTATACTTGGGACTCTTTAACGGTGATGACAACAGATGTACATACACTGCAAATTCTTGCCTAGTTAAAATTCAATCCAGGGGTCCAATATTAGGAAGGATAGAAAAGATAATAATTTGGAAAGCATGTCTGGCTGTTGTCTGTTAATAAACTTCTTTAAATAAATATATAAAACCTTAGCTCTTTTGCATCTAAATAATTCTAAATCTAATGGGACTTAGTAAAAAGTCAGCTTTGGTGATAAGAAAGTGGCCAGAACGAACCACAAACCCTGTCATAAGAAGTCAGCAGGCTAAGAGTTGACCTCCCTACATGGAGATTTGGCAGTGCTCCCGAGAAAAGCAACAAATGCTCGGAGTGGCTAGTGATGTGTCAGTGTCACCAGCTTTCGTACTCAAAATCCCAAAGTCAGAAATTCAACAGCATAGAGAAGAAACAACAGAAGGAAAGAGAGAGGGAGAAGGAAGGAATGAAGGAAAGAGGGAGGGAGAGAAGGAGGGAGGGAGCCCCAGTAGAAGCAGCACAGATATGATCTAAAGGGGGCTGCCCTGGAAGGTCAGAAGCAACGACCATGGCAGCAAACTGGAGGCAATCTTATCATCCAGAGAGAGAAGACAAGTGCCAGGCACCTTAATCCCAAAATTGGCCTTATGCCACACAGATGGAGGCTGTCACATAGAACATAGTCTTGGGAGAATCAATACATCTGAAGTCCTTAACCTGATATGGAATGCACATTTTGGGGTATATGCACATCCCCCCAAGTGGTTAAGAACCAGTGACAGGCACCGTCACAGTGGCAAGCTAAGTCATTCACCCTGTGTCTTATACTGCAGAAAAATACATGCTAACGTTAAAAGGCAACATAGTAAAGAAGACATGTCAGAGAAAATGGTGACTTTGAAATGCTCCTCCCCTGCAAAAACAAAAACAAAAAACACTGGGTTCTTTTGAAGGGAGTATCGGGAATTGTCTAACACACTCTTCCAGATTCCCTTTATTGTCCTTTGCTTGGCTATTTTATTACTCTGTAAATTGTAGAAAACTGATAGTATTGCAAATGGCTCTTCTACATACAGAAGCAAATAAAATGTGTCCAGTGGAGCTGCAGTTGATTCCTGATTTTCTTGTTTGCCTGCTCTTAAGATTCTCCTTTGAACCAAATGTAAAAGCTTACTGGTTCCCTCATTAATAAATGAGTTAAGTAAAACCTTCAATATGTGCAATTTGTATTTATATGAGAGTCATGAGTTTATCCTCTTAAAAAACATACCCTGTAACACATATTAGAATGTTTTCCACCAAAAACATTTTTTTAAAAAATATTGCAGTATGAACCTTTAATGTACTAGTGTTCTTTTTCTGTGGCAACTTATTTCTCCAGGGTCCTGGAAAACTAGAGTATACTTATAAAAGTCCAAATACTCTGTAGCTAATGGTTCCACGAACTGCCACACTGCTCAGGGATATTACTGAGACTCGGCTTCCTCATCTGTAAGATGAGTACAATGATCCCCACTTTTTGGAGTTGTTCCAGAGATAAATGGACATGGACCACACAGATGTGTTTCACACAATCCCTGCCACAGAAGAGCCTTCTTCATAGGTTAAAGAACACAACAAATTAAACTTCAAATACACTCTGATGCTCTTTAGTACAGAATCACATTTGGTCAAAATTAATTCCTTCTGGTAATATCATGAACTGAGAAATGCAAAATGTCAGATGGCTGGGTGAAAACAGAGACCTCACATAGTTCTGTTAATAAGGAATTACATTTTCTCTTTCATAATGACATTTAAAATATATAACATATTAAAAACTTTCTTTAGAAGGGAATTTCTCTTTTTTAAAGTGCTTACTTTCTTGTTAGCAATAGATTTGGTACTACGAGGACTCTGATAGTTAAAATAGGGGTATTCTGCCTAGAGAAAACTGGCCTATCATGAACAGAATGAGAGCCTACTACAAGATAAGAGAAGCCTAGTCAACATCCATGAAAAGCTGTGCAACAGCAGCAAGATGCAAAGGTGATGGGCCAAAAATAAAGCCAAAGTGAAAACCCACAGTTAAAGCCACAGGGGCTGACAAGGTCACTTCAGAAGTCACAGCACCCTTACGCAGTTTCCGAAGCCTCCCAGAGAACCAGAAACCCAACAGCAGAGCGTGAAGCCAAGTAAGAACAGCATGGACGGAAACAAAAGGCTCAAAGTCAAGAGTCCCAGGTTGTAAACTTGGGTGCAATTTAATTTATTTGAAACACAGTTTTCTCATCTTCTGCACTGGAGGTCATTTCAAGTTGGTGTGGCTTAAATGAGATTTAATGACTTGTAAATCTAAAAAGATGCAGCAGTATACTAGGCTATTTCTCCTTACATCCCCTATTTGCCAAATTCATGTACAGGAAAAATTATGCCTTGAAGAAAACAGGATGAAGCCTTTCCCTCTGTGATATCAGGCTTTAATTCTGGAATCTCTTCATCGTGATTTTGAGTTCAACTGTGTATCTTTTATTCCTGTGGCTTAGTTTTGTGACGATTTTGAAAATGTCATTTCCTGAGTTTCAACTCCTCTAACTTTGTATCAGACCCCATCTCTGCTCTTTTTCTATCAATTTGCCCCAGGAATCATATGATACTTTCTTTATGGCATAAACTCTGACAAAATATCCTTGCTGCTTCTAGGTTTCTGATACCAGGAACGGAAGAAAGTTTGGTGATGTTAGTATAAGGCAGTATGGCTGGACCTCAAAGACTGTCAGTCTCAAAAATATTAGGATAGAGGTTATGGGAAATGAATTTTGTGGTTCCCCAAAGTCAGAGCCAGAGGTTTATATCCACAAGACTCATTGGTTGCCCTAGGCAATAACGATTACAGTGATAACAATAATAACAGCAGACCCCATTTTTTGAATTTGTACTACATTATCCCTGGAACCGCCTAGAACTTGTGTTATCTTATTTTTTTATTTTTTTTTATTTTTTTAAAATGGAGTTTCGTTCTTTTGCCCAGGCTGGAGTGAAGTGGCACAATCTCGGCTCAATGCAAACTCCACTCCCCGGCTTCAAGCGATTCTCCTGCCTCAGTCTCCCAAGTAGCTGGGATTATAGGCACATGCCACCACGCCCAGCTAATTTTTGTATTTTTAGTAGAGATGGGGTTTTTCCATGTTTGTCAGGCTGGTCTTGAACTCCTGACTTCAGGTGATCCACCCGCCTTGGTCTCCCAAAGTGCTAGGAATACAGGCGTGAGCCACCGTGCCGGGCTGCGTTATCTTACTGAAGCTTTACGGCAACCCTAGGAAGGAGGTTATTATTATAATCATTTCACAAATTAGGTGACTGAGGCCCAGAGAAATTAAGTTACTATCTCAAGGTCATATAGTAAGTGGCAGAGATTAACTTGAACTCAGATATGTCCAACTCTAAGCCGTTACATTATAATACATGAGCTTAAGAAAAGCTTCTTCTTGAAAGTATAGGAAGATCTAATATGTCTAGCTAAGTGAAGTAAGATGAAAGAAAAGAAAGGGACCAGGTCTCCCTGCAGGGAAGAAACAGACCATAAGGAAGATCAACCCAGCTGGGCTTGAAATAGCTTCCAGGGAAGAACCTGAGCAGTTTATAAACATTTTAAAATATAACCTAAAATGACAATATACTTACATTGTTCAAAAGTCAGAATATATAGAATGGAAAAGCTCTTTCTCATCTTTGCCACCCACTGCAGTTCTGACCCTCAACCCTTGCCCTTGCTTCCAAGAGACAACTTAGATTTGTTTTTTTCTCCCTGCATAACTAAGCAAACACATGAATAGATACTGAGCAGTGCAAAGAAGTCTTGGAGGCTTGCGATTCTTAAGAAATGCAACATTTGAGTGATAAAAGAATATAAACTGTATATGTGTCCATAATTCCACATAAAACTATGACATAAAATGGTAAAATGCTGGAGAAATATGGGCTATGACCTTTGTTCCCACACACACTATCAGTAAGAGCCCTTCAATAAGTGATGAGAAGGTAGCAAGTATGTAAAGTAGGTCTTTATTTAATGGTTGGGGGCAGGTATTATGATTAGAGTGATTAGATAATTTATCATCCAAAGGGAATACTTTTGGAAACAGTGCTGTTAGTAATTACACCATGACAACAGATCTGTGACTGACCCAGAATGTAAGTGGTCACCCTATTTAAGACTAAATAAGAAAGCATCGAAAATAAGGATTTACCTAAATATACAAGACCTGAGAAATTTCTTGGGAACCGCCCAAGGGCATTAGCTAGCTTCTCTTACAAACTAGGTTAAAAAAACAAAAACCCTAATTCTTCAATAAGCTAAAGGAGTCTTATGGGGGAAAAACTATCTCTAGTTAAATAAGTTTGGGAAACAATGTACACAAAGGTCCCCTTTGGAGATGCACAAAATGCTTTAATAACACTAAAGGCTTTGAGGATTAGTGCAATAAAGAACCACTTTAACTTTGCTTACCCAAGTTTTGCAAATTAATTTCACAAAGGATACCACAACAGATTTGTAGGATAAAGTCAGTGAAAATAATTGGCTAACAAATGAACTAGGGTTCTTGGTATTCCTCTGGAATGAATTCACAATTATCAGATGCAAATAGGGGAGTACAAGACAGGCAGTCAGGTAAACCCAGGCATTATGGTAATTGCAAGCACCGGCTCTAGAGTCAGACTGGGTCGGGGCCTTGCCCTGCTACTGAGTGCCCAGGTACCTGAAGCAAATTATCTAACCTCTCTATGCCCCAGTTTCCTCATCTGCAAATGGGACTACCAAGAGGATTAAATGAAAGTAACCCATATAAAGTGCTTAGAACAGCACCAAATATAAAATAATTGGGTCAACTGATGTAAGCAATTATTATCATCATTATTATTATTATCATTATGGTAGATACTGTAAACGTTCTGCTGGTATAGGATGCCACAGGTCTTATGATCAGGTCTTGGGAAAGGAGTATGGGGAAAAGAGAGAACATAAACCCAAAGACCTGAGTCAGTCAACAAAAACTTTTGTTGAGTGTGTATAATGTATAAGATACTGTGGTTTCAAAGATAAATAACACTATCCCTCCTCTCCACTCAGACTCCCAGGGACTGGTCCGGGGATAGATGAGTACACTGCTAGGCAGAACGCACCATAAATTGTGTAAGGGAACATGTAAAAATGCAATGGTAGCAAAGAGGGGAAACATTAGTTTTTGCTGATGGGGTGATACAGGGAGGTTAGGTTTGAGGGAAGTTTCACAAAAGGAGATTGACCTCGAAGAAAAAGAAGATTCTGCCTTATAGAAATAAATATGATTGTATTCCAGAGCACATCTGTGGAACTCCTACTGGCCAATTAGGAATTAAAAAATTTTGTTCATCAGTGTACCTGTATGTCAGAAACCTAAGGATGTATGTGTGTCATATGGATTTTAGAAAAAATTGAAACATTATATATAGCTTGTTAAGACCCAGGAAATACTACAAAGGTACTCCGTTTTTTGTTTGGTGTTTTTTTTTAATTTTTTTTGAGATGGAGTCTCGCAGGCTGGAGTACAATGGTGTGATCTTGGCTCAGTGCAACCTCCACCTCCCAGGTTCAGGCGATTCTCCTGCCTCAGCCTTCCAAGTAGCTGGGACTACAGGTGCCCGGCTAATTTTGTATTTTTAGTAGAGATGGGGTTTCACCATATTGGCCACCCTGTCCCTGGTAAAACTCCTCTGGCCAAAGTGCCACCCTTATTGGAAGTATAACCAAGAAATCTTGCCCAGGACCCTGGGACTGCTCACAGGAGTGGACCTTCTTACTACATCCTAGGAAAAGGTGACAGGGGAATGGCCTCTATACTGTGGTATATAGTCTCCATACTCTGTTATTTTTATTTTCATTTTTTATTTTTTGAGACAGGGTCTTGCTCTGTCACCCAAGCTAGAGTGCAGTGGTGTGATCACGGCTCAATGCAGCCTCAACTTCCTGGGCTCAGGTAATCCTCTCACCTCAGCCTCCTGAGCAACTGGAACTACAGGCACACCACCATGCTTGGCTAATTTTTTGTATTTTTTGGGTAGAGACAGGGTTTCAACATGTTGTCTAGGATGGTCTTGAACCCCTGAGCTCAAGCATCTACCATCCTTTTCCTCTCAAAGTGCTGGGATTACAGGCGTGAACCATGGCACCCAGCCAATACTTGGTTTTCAAGAAGGCTTTGTTTAGCAGGGAGAGGATAGATATAGCAGGTATCTGAGGAAGAATTCTTAGTGTCATGGGCCATCCACCACAGAAGTGCCTGAGGCCTCTTAGAAATGGCTAAACCAACTGAATCAGAATCTCCAGGATTGCAGTCTGAGAGCCAGCATTTGTAGGAAGCACCCTACGTGATTCTGATATACAGTAAAGTTAGAACACGCCTGCTCTGAGCTGTACTCCTAGAATGCTGTACTTAAAATTTTCAGACATACTCTGGCTATAAAGGCATGCTGTGAGTAGCCTATGAACAGATTTAATTCCCTCTCAAGATTTTTTTTCACAAAAATACAGATGTCAGCTTGTGCAAGGAATCCAGATAAAATGTTTTCTAAACAGAGCTTACTATATTAAACATTTAAAAAAATTTGCTAAAGTATCCAAGAGAATAGAAAAGTTAGTCCATTCTAGATTATACTGTAAACCAAAGTTTGAACAGAGCCTAACTCTACCACTAGGCTACAAAATGGGTTTGAAATTAAATTAAAATATCCTACAATTGTTTATACAAAACTGAACTTAGTGAACTATCCTTTGTCTTTTTAAATTAAATGAATCTTCCTGATTTGTTATGTTGAATTAGGATACATTAGTCTTTCTAAAGACTTTTCAATTAAGCTGGATTTATTTACATATTTTCTTGAAGACATGAAACCTTTCCACTGTTGATATAATCCAATCATCTACCAGAATGTAGAGGAATATCCTCTAAACAGCTCTGTGATTTTCTACACTTTTCCATCCCTAAATTCTTCCATCCTGCCAGAGGCCCTGACTATTGATGAATATTTATATTCATGCAGGGCTTAGAAAACCAGTAACATTTTAAAATCCAGCACACTAGAGTGAAGTTACTGAACCAGACCCGCGGCTGGCATCAATGGTCAACACACCCTTTCTGGTTTCATCAGGTTGCCCCTGGCCACATAACAAAGACAAGAAAACTTACAGTTGATTTTTATATAGCACTCTACAGTTTGCAAGATATTTTCACTAACACTTTCAAATGTGTTCTGGTTTGGTCCTGTTATTACTTAACCCTGGGGAACCCAGATAAAGAGAAGTGAGGCTCAGAAGTCAAGTGACTTATCTAAGGGTACATAAATAGTGGCAGAGCTGAGGCCCATTACTTCTTACTATAGCACACAGCTGCTCTATAAGAAAAGTGAAATTAGGATAATGTTCATTGTTTATAAATTGCCTACCAAATGCCATGAGGCTGCTGGCCAGCTGCAGAATCCCACTTCTTAGAGCCTGCCTGCTCCCCCAGATAAAGCAAATCCTCGAACTAAAAAGAAGGAGCACAGGCCGGCCACAGTGGCTCATGCCTATAATCCCAGCACTTTGGGAGGCCGAGGTGGACATGAAGTCAGCAGTTTGAGACCAGCCTGGCCAACATGGAGAGACCCCATCTCTACTAAAAATACAAAAAAATTACCCAGGTGTTGTGGTGTATGCCTGTGGTCCCAGCTACTCAAGAGGCTGGGCTGGGAGGATTGCTCAAGCCTGGGAGGTTGAGGTTGCAGTGAGCTCAGATCACGCCACTCCACTCCAACCTGAGTGACAGATGAGACCCTGTCTCAAATCAAATCAAATAAAAATAAAACAAATAAAATAAAATGAAGGAGCACAGGTCAAACACATCAGGGAACAGAAACTAAAGAAAAGCTGTATATCTGCCTTCACCTTCCCGCTCCATCCCTGCCTGAAAGAGTGCTATTGATCCTGTAAAGCTCAATGTAAATGCCGCCCCTTCCAAAAGGCTTTTCCAAATCCAATGGCCAGAATAAATCTCTCCTAACCTGCTTTTCCGTCTTGTGAGCAAGTTAAATTCCTCTCTTATCTATTTAGGATCCTTGACAAGTAGGGTACAGGTACACGCCTTTTCAAGTCTGTATTCTTCAAAGTGCTTAACACATGCCCTCCAGCTAGCATGGGGTGCACTAAACCCTATGCTCTAATCTGCCTCCATGGAACCCTTCACTCTCTTTTACAGCAATTCATGAAGGTGTATCAGGAAATCAACTTCTTCTATTTAGAGCTTAATAAATGAATTTATTTGTACTCCATGAATAAACACATAACCCTAAATATGAACACAAACTATCTTTGGTTTTATTTATTTTTAAAAGACAATGTCTCACTCTGTCACCCAGGTTAGAGTGCAGTAGCGAGATCGTAACTCACTGCAACCTCGAACTCCTGGGCTCAAGAGATCCTCCACCTTAGCCTCCTGAGTAGCCAGGATTACAGGCGCACACCACCATGCCAGGATCTCTTTGTAGAGATGAGTTATCACTATGTTGGCCAGGCTGGTCTCAAACTCCTGGGCTCAAGTGATCCTCCTGTCTCAGCCCCCCAAAGCACTGGGATTACAGGCGTGAACCACTCCGCCCAGCCACTTTTTGCTTTAAAGGGGAGGAACCTGTGTAAAAGAAATGAGTTTTCATTTTTTTAATCTATTGCTTTTCTTCTCTGACCTTTGCCAAAACATACAGAATAACCAGCTACTTTTGTTTGGAGAAGTGACCATATTTAGTTAACTCAATCCTTACAGCAAATGTTCTGGAATCTTCCATGCAAAGATCCCACACCCATCTGTTTGAATATTTTAGGAGCAGTAACCTCTTGGCCTTGGCTAGGGCATCTCTCAAATATGCATCTTGGCACAACCTCTCAACATTCTTGTCACAATTTTTCCTCAATAACTGTATCCAAATGTTCTTAGTCAAGCATTTTATAGCCATGTTAATGTCGGGAGGCTAGATCCAGTTAAAGGTAAGCAAAGAGTAAGACGGAATTTGCTAGGCTTTAATGTAAACCATCTCATTTTAAATATCAAGACACTCTGAAGCTCTGAAATTCTAGGAAAAAAAACCCAGAGTTCTATAAAAGCAGTGTTGCTCACCACCAGCACAGCATTTATGTTCTCTGTGAAGTGGTTGTTACCCCTCTTTCTAACCTTTCCTCTCTGCATGCTCAGGCATCCCTTTTTTATTTAGATCAGGATGCCTTGCAGAAGTTGTAACCTGGATATCATATTACTTGGCCCATCCAGGATTGTATTTTAGGATTAGTGGTCCATGTTAGAAAATTGGGAAATTTAGCCTCAACATGTGTGTGTCTGATTTTCTTTGAACAATCAGATCTGACCAAATGGACCCACGTTCTCATATGACAACAATGGATTTGAGCTAAATTATGGCTGCCTCCTTTAGAAGACAACCCTTTCCAGCTTACCACGTCTCTCCTGGCCATCTACACATTTCTGTTCATTTCCTGGGTTCTGCAGGCACTTGCGTAGGTAATCACTGCCTTACAGAAATAAATGTGATAATATTTCAATGGAACAACTCCTACTGGGTAGTCAGGAATTAAAAATCTGGCCCAGCAGTGTACCTGTATGTTGGAAACTGAGGGGCATATGTGGGGTCTATGGATTTGTGAAATAATTTAAACACAACTTATGTGAGGTTCTAAGGAGGGGTTTGCAATGTGAAGTGGTGGGAAGGTTAAGAGTGATCATGGTTTGTTTTCATAACACTTGTTCACAGACTTCATGAAGCTACATTTGAGTACCAAAATCTCCTTATTTCTATAGAATGTGTCAACTAAGTCACAGAGCAGTGGTAAATTTGCCAAATTTATAATGATCCCAGGAGAAAACTGAACTTGGATTCTCCATACCAGTTTGGAGCTCTACACAGTCAAGAGCCTTATGGCAGAAAAACTTTCCGCCATTCATTCCCTCATTCTTTCTCCAACAAATTTTTATTTTTTATTTTTTTTTTACTTCTTATTTAATTATTTATTTGAGACAGGGTCTCACTCTGTTGCCCAGGCTGGAGTGCAATGTCACTCTGACCTCCTAAGCTCAAGTGATCCTTTCACCTCAGCCTCCTGAGTAGCTGGGACCACATGTGCATGCCACTATGCTTGGTTAATCTTTGAATTTTCTGGTAGAGACAGGATCTCACTGCATTGCCCAGGCTGGTCTCAAACTCCTGGCCTCAAGCAATCCTCCTGTCTTGGCCTCCCAAAGTGCTGGATTACTGGATGAGCCACCACGCCCGGCCTCATTCAACACATCTTTATTAAGCAACTGTTGTCTGCCAGGCAAAGTGCCTACTCTCAGGAAGCACAGATTCTAGAAGGACACTAATATATAAAAAAACAAACAAACATATACAAATATGTCAAGCAGCAATATAGGCTAAAAGAAAAATGAAATGTGTGTATGGGAGGGGGAACTATGTTATTTTATCTAGGGTACTTGATGTACTTGGGGAAGGCCTTTCTGAAAAGGTGACATTTGAGCAGAGGCATGAAGGAATCAAGGGGGAGCTGTCTTGAGCTGGTGAAGTCTCCCACAGTCCCTCCCAAATATCACCTTCCAAATATCAGGAAGTCCTCATTGACCATCCCATTCAGAAATGCTCTATCCTGTCTCTAATTGCTGTTGGAAACTGCTTATCATACTTTTGTTTCCACACTCCCTGAAAATAAATCCTAGTGATTGCTTACAATTTATTGTTTATTCCTTGCGATAAATGCCCAATTCATCTTTAATATGTATCTGCTGGATTAAAAGCATTCTCAGGTTGTTTCTGGGGAAGCAGAAAGAACTGGGGGGGCGGGAAGGGAATGAATACTGATTTTTATAAAACAACCAAAATAAGAGGCTACAAATAAACAACATTAGATTTCATTATATTTCAAATACTCTTACATACAAAATAAATATTCCAAAGCAGTCCTTTTGAAAAAGTTTATTTTTGCCGGGTGCAGTGGCTCACACCTGTAATCCCAGCACTTTGGGAGGCTGAGGCGGGCGGTCATCACCTGAGGTGATCGAGAGCAGTTCGAGACCAGCCTGGCCAGCATGGCGAAACCCCATCTCTACTAAAAATACAAAAATTAGCCAGCTGTGGTGGCGCATGCCTGTAATCCTAGCTACTCAGGAGGCTGAGGTGGGAGAATCTCTTGAACCCGGGACAGGGAGGGTGCAGTGAGCCGAGACTGCACCATTGCACTCCAGCCTGGGCAAGAGAGCAAGACTCCGTCTCAAAAAAAATAGCTAAAAAAAAAAAAAAGAAAAAGAAAAAGTTTATATATTTTTTCATTTTAATTTCAGTGCTCTTTGGGTGGAAAGTGTTTATTCTAAATGGGTCATTTCATTGCTAAAGACAGGCATCATCTGATAACATTTGGAACTGGTAAAAACTACTGAATAACCCACACTTTGAAAAATAATAATTGTTTTTGGTACAAATGTTGGTTCAAGGTTTTAAAAAAGGCATATTCTTTAGGTTTCAGTCATAAGAAAAAGGCAGAAACTCTACCTTTCTTTGCTAGTTTGCTACAAAAGAAAAAAAGCTGAAGATTAACTAAGGATATAATCCTTACTTTAAGATCCTAAATTGTACATTTTGCCTTTATTGAAACTGGCAAACTTAAAATTATATTTAGAATTTAATATAGCCTCCCAAAAGTTATAAAGACAAATTGTTTTATTAAAATAATTATAATCCTTTGATGTTGATGACATATACTTGCTATATTAAACTCATTTTTCACTTGAAGAAAATAACTAACAAGATCATTATGGTCGTTCCCTGGTAAGAATTGAAAAACGTTTTCCAAAATATACGAACTTGCCGTCTTGAAGATGAATTACTTCTCTAATGGTTAATATCTGGGTAAAATAAACTTTGGCAAGTAACATAACACAACCAATCAATTTTGTAAGTAGTTGCAAAATAAAATAAATTTCTTCTCTAAAATACTTGAGCAGCCCCCACCTTTTGTAGCTGTGTCTTCTCACCCACTCACTCATTACTCTAGAAGAAAGGCCACCACTCCACATCTCACCATTTCTATCATGGGTCCTATTTTAAGAGATGGAAGAAGCCATGCAGACCACAAGAAGAAAAACAGAGGCCTAGAGGTTAATGTAGGGATCACAACATGACCCCCATTAATTCCCCATCACTTGCTTCTCTGTGGAAAGGTGCTTTCTGTTGGGATTATGAAAAGCAGTAAATAGCAATTCCTCCATTTGAAACAAAGCTTACAAACTTTTGGCAGGCAACATGTTTTGGCTGGGCCCTCATAGTGTTTTTTTTCTTTTTCTAATTAAGATAAAATTCATATCACACAAAATTCACCACTGTAAGCATTTAAAAAATCTACAGTTCAGTGGTTTTTACTATATTCACAATGTTGTGCAACTATTACCACTATCTAACTCCAGGATGTGTCCATCACCCCCAAAACTGGCCCACAAAATGTTCTATTTCTGTAATTAGTTAAAAAAAAAAAAAACACTTGTAGAAGTTGGGAACTTTCAATAAAAATTCACATTTCTGGCTTCTCAGAAAACAATCTGACCTGGCAATACTGAGGGAGGAAAGTAGGAAACACAGGGTCCTCTCCAATTAGCCCCCTGGCCATTCCAGCACTTGCGTAATTTCCTGGCTCCTATAGGGATATGCCCTAGCTACACCACATTGAAATGATCAGGGGCTCAAACCATTCTGAATCACGTTGCAGAGAGCCTTGAGTGTAACATTCAAAGAGCTACAGCCCTCTGTTCCCTGCGCTGGCAAGCAAGCTGAGCTAGAAGGCGTCCAACTCTAACTCTTCAACAGGACCCCCTGGGCTTCTGCCAACTTCTTACTCACCTTCCTCTCAAAATGTTACCTTCTCCATCCCAGGATCTTTGCTGGAATCTCTCTTCCCCTGAAAAGTCATGCTGTGTCTACGTGAGGAACATCCTAACCCACTTGCCTTGTTTTCTATTTACTATTGGTACAGGTTGAGCACCTCAAATTTGAAAATCCGAAATCCAAAGCACCCCAAAATTGGAAAGTTTTTGAGAGCTGATATGGCATTCACTAAAACAAAATGCTCACTGGAGCATTTCAAAGATTTCAGATTTTCGGATATAGGATGCTCAACCGTAAGTATAACGCAAATATTCCAAAATCTGAAAAAAAAAAAAAAAAAAAAAAAATCCAAAATCTGAAACACTTCAGTCCCAAGCATTTTGGATAAGGGATACTCTACCTGTATCTTACTTTAACTTATGGTTACTTAATGTATTTGTATTAAAAAAAACTAATTCACATAAAAGGAAACCCTATATACTATGTGAATGGAAACTGATACTCCCCTAAATATATCATTAAAAATCATTAAAAAACATTTAAAACCATAAGAAATAATTCAATGAGAAAAAAACACCAATACTATTAGTTTCTAGCCAGATATTGTTGCCTGCCAAAGGCTATGAATCCCCATCTACCTACATGGCACAAAAAGAGGTAAGCTGGTGTGAGGTGGCAGAGATCACATAGCCCAAAACACAGGCATTCTCCGTGAATGATGTCAAGGATTCCAAAGACACTGAAAAGGAACTAATTTTCTCGTGATATGATTGAAGAGGATTTAACACTATGCCTGGGACCTCCTAAAATCAGTCACTGTACTACCAGTGGCATACGTACCATATTTGGGAAACAACCACACATCCAGTCTTCCAAAGCTTCATGCCAATCCCTTCCGTCTCAACAGTTCTGCCTCAAAGATCTCAGCCACAGACAGCCCTTCTGAAACCTCTCTAATCCCCATGTAATATGTACTTTCTTGTAGGCATGTTAACTCCTCTAGACTGAAAACTAAACAACAGCAACAGGTCTTCCACATTGCATACTCCTCCTCTGATGACGGTCCAGTATTAACTTAGCCCTAGTCACTTTCCCGTTGTATGCCTGTCTTGACATCCCAGTGAGGAAAGTTTTGAAGTGACTTTTTAAAAATTCCAAAAAAGCTTCTAAATGAACTGAATGAAAAAATGTCTTAGTAGATGAAGTGCCTAACATAGGGAAAATATCTGCATCTCTCCACTCTCTCTTATATTTTGGGGTAAGAGTAATTTTACTATTGGGAAGTCATTCTTGGTGTACTAACAAGAGCTATCCCACACAGGGCAGTTTTTATCTTATAGAAAAGTCAGTGTGACCAGCAGGCTGTTGAAAAGGGGTTGGGTATGGATTTTAGGCTTTGTGTCTGGGGTGGATGAAGGGGCTGAGTGCCTTCTGTAATGACTTCAGGTGTCATACATGCCCAAGAAGAATCCATTCACACTACCAAGGTCAGCATGGTAGAGATACAGGACAAAGATCATAAAAAATAAACGCAGTGTTAACTAACATACTTTATTATTTATTTTATTTTATTTTTGAGATGGAGTCTCAATCTTTCGCCTAGGCTGGATTGCAGTGGCGCCATCTTGGCTCACTGCAACCTCTGCCTCCAAGGTTCAAGCGATTCTCCTGCCTCAGCCTCCCGAGTAGCTGGGATTACAGGTGCGCACCACCATGCCTGGCTAATTTTAGTATATTTTAGGAAAGATGGGGTTTCACCATGTTGACCAGTCCAGTCTCGAACTCCTGCCCTCAGATGATCCTCCTGCCTCGGCTTCCCAAAGTGCTGGGATTACAGGCATAGGCCACAGTGCCTGGCCACTAACATAATTTTAAAAAAATATGTTAAGATACAATTTATGATGGTCAACTTGTATTTTTATGGTATGTGCGCTACTTTTTCTAAAAGATTGGAGCATTTATAAAATCTGCACACATAGTGGTGTCCATTTTACAAAGCTAGGAATTTATTTTACTTAGTCAAATGATTAGCAAGGTTTACGGTCATGTCTTTGTTCTTGGAAAATATTATATTATTGATCATATCTAGCTGTTATTTTATATAAGTTCTTATAAATAATAAACTCTAAAACATCATTTCTATGAAGAAAGACAACTTATTTTATTGAAATTTTCTTCTTGATATGATTTCTAGTATTCTTTTTTTTTTTTGAGACAGGGTCTCACTCTGTTGCTAAGCTGGAGTGAAGTGGTATGATCTCAGCTCACCACAACCTCTGTCTTCCAGGCTTAGGTGATCCACCTCAGCCTTCTGAGTAGCTAGTACTACAGGTGTGCCACCACAGCTGGCTAATTTTTAAAATTTTTCTTTTGTGGAGCTGGGTTTTTCTTTTTTTTTTTTTTTTTATTGAGACAGAGTCTTACTCTGTCACCCAGGCTGGAGTGCCGTGGCGCGATCTCGGCTCACTGCAAACTTCGCCTCCCGGGTTCACGCCATTCTCCTGCCTCAGCCTCCTGAGTAGCTGGGACTATAGGCGCCTGCCACCACGCCCGGATAATTTTTCGTATTTTTAGCAGAGACGGGGTTTCACTGTATTAGCCAGGATGGTCTAGATCTCCTGACTTTGTGGTCCGCCCGCCTCGGCCTCCCAAAGTGCTGGGATTACAGGCGTGAGCCACCACGACCGGCCGAGATGGGGTTTTGCCATGTTGCTCAGGCTGGTCTCGAACTCTTGGACTCACGTAATCCATCCACGTCGGCCTCCTAAAGTGCTAGGATTACAGGCGTGAGCCACCACACCCAGCTGATTTCTAGTATTCTCACTGCTACAAAAGGCAGAAAGTATCTTAGGAAAATAATACTGAATTTATCTCTCAGATGTTAGACAATGTATATTATAAAAAGTACATGCTTAGGGAAAAAAATGAATCAAGTCTTTTGACTGTGTAATTTGATTCATTTTCCAAATCTGAAAATTAAATCTACCCTAACTGGAGAGTTTCCCCTTGAACTAGTATCCTGTTAATTGTTTAATTTATGCCATCCAGTCTGGCAGTTATGCTTTGAAAAGAATGGTGAGGGCAGTTAATGGACTTGCCAAAAAGGAAGGTCTTTTTCTATCACATTTTCAGCATTCATCTTTAATGTTTTTTGCTGGTTTCGGAATAAAGGAAACAGATGCTACTGCTGGACAAGAAATGCAGTGTCATACAGTATTTTTAAGCTGTCAGCAGTACAGTTAGTCTTTATATAGGCAATGAACAAGTGCTTCTCTGTACCTTTATTTCCTTGAGACATACAAATACACAAATGCCAGACTCCACCCACATTCCAATGCAGGGTATATTCTATAGCAAATACTCAAAATGAATGCTGTCATATCTTCCTTGTTAATCAATCAAAATGAAATATTTTTTCACTACATCTACAGAATAAAATAAAACCATTTATGCTACCTCACCAAAATTTAGAATCCATGTTTGAACAAATGTTTTGACACTAGCTAACACGAAAAGGAGATTTAATTCTTGAATGTCTAGCATCTATGAAATAATTTTCTTCCATTAAGTTTACATTATCACAAAATAGAGCAATCTTAGATACAGGCAAAAAAAGGAAGCCACAGAATCCTTGAGTTGAGATTCCAGGTTCCCAAAAGAAAAGATTCCAGGTTCCAAATGTAGGCCTTAATAATCTCCCAGCTCTCTAAAGTTTTAATGGCATCTAATAAAGTATCAACTGGTTAGGCACTGGGTCATGTTTTCTTGAGCTGACTTACTGCTCACTGCATTCTGATGGAGGGTAAAGAATGTGAAACATTTTTATATATTTTTAAATCCTTAGGGATAGCAGAGAAGATGCTTGGAACTCTGGCTGCAGACTGATGTTGGGTCAGTAAAGGTCATAGTAACCGCTATTCCTTTGTCTCTGGGCCTAAGGGTGTTTTGCACCCTTCTGCTCTTAGAGGCAAGATTTTCTTTCCAGGCATAATTCAGACCATTTTGACCAATAGCTTGCCTTTATCACCCATTATTTTATAGAACTTCCAGGCAGGAAGATAAAGGGTCTTTAATTTACTGTCAAAGTCTGATGAAGTCTATTTATTTTTTAACTTCTCTGTGTAAACTCAACACAGGAAAAGCTGGGATTTTAGTTGTTAAATGCATTAATTAGGGTTTAAAAGCCTCCTTTACTCAACTCAAAGAGTTTTATGTCTGGATTCATGCATTGTTTCTCTGTTCCTCAATCAAGTAATACCTTTCTCTTCTCCAATCTTTCTGCTGAAATTTGATTTTTATTTTAAATTAGAGTTAACTAGTAATAAGCTTCTGGACTGATTTGTGTTCCAGTGGCTAGAACCCAGGAAGAACTCCAAAGATGTTAAATTCCAACAAATTAAAACAGAGAGCTGCTTCTGTGGCAAAGTAAACAAAAAGCCATTTAAAAAATAATAAAAAAAAGAAAAGCAGGCATTTCAAACACAAGGGTTACCTAAACCTTCCCTTTTCCATTGCTGCTACAAGATGTGCCAGAAGTTTTCAGACAATAAAGTGTGATTGGACCAAATTTGAAAGACAATTCATTTCAGTTTCCACCACTTTTCAGAAGAGTAAGAAGTGACCCCATTACAGCCCTCCATCAACCTAGACAAACCTGGTTAAGTCCCTCCCATGGGTCAGTCTGTTCTGAGTTTAGGCCTGAGCACAGTGATCCAAAACACAGACTAGGAGACGGAATATCACTCACACTGGCTCAAAGGGAACCAGCAAGAAAAAGGTCCTACCAAGCCTTCCTAAAGGTCACCCCATATGCACAATACATTATCAATCTCCGGTGTGGTTTTGACAGACCTGTTTTGACAGGTACCATGGATGATACAACTACCTATTGGGTAAAACACACTCCTATACCTAAAAACCAGATAATGAGGCCAGAGGCACAATAAATATCAATGTATGGATGATTTATGACTCTCATGATAAACTGCGTAAGTTTTAATTCTGCAAAATATTTTACACTCTGAACCATATGCCTGTCCTCACACCTCACTGGTTATCAGGCATTTTCTGTTTGCCTACAATGTGCTCATCATCATAAAAACTAGAAGATGCTTACCAGCCACTCTGAGGTCCAAGAGTCTTGAGCACTATGAAGCTAAAGGAAATTACAGTTTCTGACCAGGGAATCATTTTACTAAATGAAAGTTTGGGCCAGGTGCGGTGGCTCATGCCTGTAATCCCAACACTTTGGGAGGCCCAGGCAGGCGGATCACTTGAGGTCATGAGTTCAAGACCAGCCTGGCCAACATGGTGAAATTCCATCTCTAATAAAAATACAAAAATTAGCTGGGCATGGTCATGGGTGCCCATAATCCCACGGAGAACACTTGAACTTAGGGGGAGATTGCATGGAACAAATTGCACCACTGACAGCAAGATTCCCTCAAAAAAAAAAAAAAAAAAAAAGAAAAGAAAGTTTGGCTTATGTTAACAGCTCCTTTTTTTTTCCCTAAAAGCATCGTATTAGAACAGGTATAGGGTATTTAGGGTAGCAGATTCCAGTATTTTCAAAAGGCCAGAGTTTTATCAAGCTCAATCTACAGCATAGCAGGGGCTACTCAGGCTTGCTCCCATCATGAAAGAAGAGTCAAGGAGCTCCAGAACACAAGCACCCCAGGGTCACAGCCATGTCCTGCCCCAGAACAAGAACTTAACCTTATTCTTTATAAACATAGTTTATTGCTAAGTTTGGCAAATGAAACTTAGTTTGGTCCCTAAAAATGTCCCAAAGAATCATTATTGACTTTACCTTACCCCACACTAAAAATACTTGCATGCACTTTTGTATTTCAAATCACCTTTCCCCGGCACAGTTTCTTATTTGAAAAACAAATAGATGCTCAGAGATTGACATTTGCATGGAGTTAAGTCTTCAGAAAAAGAAAGTTTTGTTGTAGACACTCTCATCTAATAAATGCTGTGTCTAATTTAGTATTTCCAGGAAATGTGGTGTCAAGGCTTCTTAAACCCCAACACACACACACACACACACACACACACACACACACACACACACACACTGCTTAGAACAGGTAAGTGAAAGAAAGAAGGGAAAGTGTGGGTTTTTTTTTTTTTTTAACGGACAGGAGGGAAAATTATATTATTTAGGGAGATGGCAAAAAAAATATGAACTTACTTTTAAAGTCATAAGGCAATAGCTGTAGGCAACAAGATGCCAAAAAACCTGTATCTGTCAAAATAGTATGATTCTTCCCGAGTTGCTATGGGGCTACCTGACAAATGAAGTTAAGAACCACAAGACTGATGGGAAGTAACTTTTGGGAAAAAAAATGCTATTTCAAGTGGACCACAGATTCAAGAAGACAAGTCATGTAGTATACCTGGCACATACTTGCTACTTTTAATTTAAGCTGCTTTATAGGCAGGGAAACATTATTTTGCCATTACCTACCTCAGTGGGGAGATGACTTAAAAGGAACTAAACATAAAAGAGATAAACATAAAAGGAACTAAACATAAAAGGAGAGAATACTGACTCTAGCTGATTCTCATGACTATTCAAATATCCTCTTATTTCATTTTTAAAAACCGAACAAAACACCAGCATCATGAAATAAGTTTCAATCGGTATAATAGAATATGTCAGGTAAAGTCATGGCCTGAAAAAAAATGAGAAAGCAAAGTGGTTGGCTTTGAACTTTAACACTCATCAGACATGTTGAAATGAGTGACAAAGACCTATTCTGTCCAGAAATCCCCGCTTTATTTTTAAGCCTGGAAACTGGTTTGTCATATCTATACTGAATACTTCCTGTCCAAGGGCATGCTAATGGCAACAAACTGCCAAGTTTAGTAGCTGCCTACATGTAGTCAATTGATTCATTCATGGAATAAAAAACAACATCAAACATTTTTTTAAAAATCTGGCTAAGAGAAGCTTTAAAAGATACACAATTAAAACATATTTAACTAGTTCACAAGATAGGGATAGATGGTGCCATTTAAAAAAACAGAAAGGAAACAACAGACAATACTACTCTAAGATACTTTTGCTGGTATGTTCTATACTATTCTAGTACCACTACCAAATATAACAGTTCTCTTCCTCCCATCCTCTACAACTAAACAGTCCAGTTGACATTCCACATTTCATTTAGAAAATTGCCTAAGACTGTAGAATGACTCAAATAACTAAACAACAACAACAAAAAATCAAATTATTCCTTTTTTCTTTTAATTTGGCCGAATTACATTTTTAAAGGAAGAGTTATCTGAGAATTTAAAGAAACAGAAATGCAGACGACTAAAACAAATCAGGAATGTAAACTTTATTAACGTGTCTATGGACCATAATGTTACATTAAGAACTCATCTTTGGGAAAGAGGAAAACAATTAAGGATTGCAAGAATGACCCTTTCCCCAGCAACCCTAAGGGCTGGGTGGGCTCAGCTAGGCTGCCTCTCCCAGCAGCAATTATAATTTACCTGATTAACCCTTATACATGTTGAAACAAGCCAGCTAAAGTTCCACTGCTGAGACCTACAATCAACATCTCCTCTCCCTCATGTCCCTCCCCATTTGCACAGAGGCAACCCCAAAGCATGCTAGAATAGGTAGGTGGCAAAGACAGGAATGTCAAGTAACCACCCCTATACTTCTAGGGTCATCAGCCTGATCACCAAGTCAGAGCTATGGCCAAGTAAGCCAAATAATTTAAGCCAGTTCTACCCCTAAAAATCCTCTGCCTGAAATCCTTCAAGAAGCCTGCTTACCATCAGACTTGTTAATGAGGGAAACCCCCTGAAGTTAAGTACAGCTTCACCAGTTGGAAGTGATGGCTTTAACCCTCCAACAAACCACTCACCATTGGCCCTCCAGAAATGGCCATCATGATGTCAGAGGCAGCTTTGAAATGATGCCCGCAGGCGGACACCTCTGCTTTTCTACTTCATCATCTGCCATTTTCAAGCTTTTTTGAGGAAATCGTTTTTATAGCCCAGTAAGAAAGTTGCTAGAAATCCAAGCCAACACAACACATCCCTGGCTTCCGACTGGCCCCAATTTAGCAACTGGAAGTGGGGCAGCATTCCTCAATGTCACATCCTTGTTTATGGGCCTCTGCATTAATCCTGCCTGAGAAGCACTGGAGAGCTTCTGTGTCCTCCAAATGCCACACTTCATTGGCTCCAAGTCTGCATAGTGCTTTGGAGACCAGCACCCCACTTTCTCTCCTGTTAACTGCAAAATCAAACAAAATAAGCAAGCTGCCAAAACTTCTTAACACAGTTACAATAGTCTCTTGCCTATTATACTACTGGTCACCTCTCAAAAGTTTTGCATATATTACTTTTTTTTCCATTTTAGCGTTATTTCCTTACTCCTCCCTTCCTCTCTCTCTCCACTCCTACTTCTTCCCTCAGAGGCTCTCATCAGGCCTGGATCCCACCCATTCTGTGGCTCTCACACCCTTCTACTCCCCATCACTCCCAACTGCTATGTCTCCCTCATTGTTCCTGCAGAACTGTGAAATCTGCCAAACTGCCACTCCCTTACTTTCTTTGCTATTTTGATTTCCCAATAATTATTTCCTTTCCCTTTCAGTGGGTGCTACTTGCCCCTGAATTCTGTCCACCTCCTGGAAAACTCTCCTGAGAGATTTCCTCTTTAATTCTCTTTTCTTCTGAAGATGTTGACTCGAATGTTTAGACTTGTCATAATGAGGAGGCATGCATTTTCATTCTAGATATTTCATAACTGACATAATTCTCATATTAATCCTTGAAAGGTGAAAATGATATTGTAAGTGCTTAACAATAAGAACACTCAGTGCACTAATATTTTGCTATCAAACAACTTTAATGGAGGAAAAAGTTTGTTGGAGCAAGCCAACTCTTCCCTGCTTTTTAGAGAACAGGAAATGAGGACTTCTTAACTGAATGAATAGGCAGGCCTGTGCAGGGTTCTGTCTTTGGGTGTGATTATAAGCCTCCTTATTTATACAGTACCTCCTGAGTGAAGCTGTCTGAGCACTGAGCTTTACACTAACATTATCTCATTGGTTCTCACAAGGAATAAGCCATCTAGCATATTTCCACTGGTGTAACAACTGCTTACCATTTCAGAGGAAATCTAAAATTTCTCAAAATGGCTCAGCTTACTAGTGTGGCCCAAATCCTAGTTAATATGTTTAAGACTAAAGTCCTAAGAATTCCAAATTATATGCCAAATCTAGGGTACCCCTGGCAGAAACATCAGTGGTTTTCTAAGACATGTACTCCTGTCACAGGAAGAAAAAAACACGAGGAGAGAGGAAGTGAAGGCCAAAGGGAGGAGATAAAAATTCTCTAATTTTGGCTGGGTGTGGTGGCTCACACCTGTAATCCCAGCACTTTGGGAGGCCAAGGCAGGAGGTCAGCAGTTTGAGACCAGCCTGGCCAATATGGTGAAACTTCATCTTTACTAAAAATACAAAAATTAGCTGGGCATGGTGGTGAACGCCTGTAATCCCAGCTACTTGGGAGGCTGAGGCAGGGGAATCGGTTGAACCCAGGAGGTGGAAGTTGCAGTGGGCCAAGATGGTGCCACTGCACTCCAGCATGGGCGACAGAGCAAGACTCCATCTCAAAAAAAAAAAAAAAAAAAAAAAAGGAAAAGGGGAAAAAACCCTTCATTACCTTAACAAAATTATCTAATTTTGAGTGGCCAAAGCTTTCCCCCAGTATGAAGAGCTGTGTGATACTGTTATATAATAAGAAATACACATTTGGTCTTCTCATCCCTAGCTCCTGGCTAGAGCTCTGAAAACTCTTGGAATTTCCTAAATGATAACTGGGTGCGGTGGCTCATCCCTGTGATTCCAGCACTTTGGTAGACCAAGGTGGGAGGGCTGCTTGAGCTCAGGAGTTCATGACCAGCCTAGGCAATAAAGTGAGACCTTGTCTCTACAAAACAATTTAAAAATTGGCTGGGCAGGTGGTATGCACCTGTAGTCCCAGTTACTTGGCAGGGTAAGGTAGGAATATTGCTTGAGCCCAGCTATGACCCTGCCACTGCACTCCAGCCTGGGTGATAGAGTGAGACTATCTCTAAAACAAGAGTGATAGGTGCAGCTTTTGTTGTAATATTTGGTCTTGGTCCCTAGTTCCTGGCACAGAGTTTCTAAAATTTTGGAATTTCCTGAGTGACAGTTGTGAGAGGGGTGCCTTTTGTTACTCATAATAAGCCCCTTTCAAACTTACCTGAGTTTATGTTAATGAGGTGACTCATAAACCAGAATGGGGAATGGTTAGCAAAGGAATCAATCAGGTGATTAGAGGTTTAAAACTTTCAGTTCCCCCACTCTGGGCAAGGGAGAGGGGCCGGAGACTGAGTTTAATCACCAATGGCCAATGATTTCATCCCACCTCGAGGTGCCAGGAGGGTGGCCTGCCTGGACAGGGCATGGAAGCTTGCATCCCTCCACTGTATTTTGTCCTACACATCTCTTCCAGTTGGCTCTTCCTGAGTTGCATCCTTTAGAATAAATCAGTAAATGTTTCCCTGAGTTTCATGAGCTGTTCTAGGAAATTACTGAACCTGAGGGGCTGTCATACAAACCCGCAATTTATAGCCAGTTGGTCAAAAGTATGGGATGCCTGGCCTTGTAATTGCTGTCTCAAGTTGGAGGACAGTCTTGCGGGACTGAGCCCTTAACCTGTGGGGTCTGCCCTAACTCTGGACAATTAGTGTCAGAAATCAGTTAAATTATAGGACGTCTAGTCAATGTCCGCTTGGATTTGGAAAATTGGTTGGTGTAGGAAAGACCCTCCCACATTCAATGTCAGCAATGTTGTGAATGTATAGGAAACCAGTTACTTTTCTTTTTAAGGTTAATTAAATTTCCTGCCCATATTCACTTGTGACCCTCATGTACCACTGCATATTTTGTGTAATGCCACAGGAAGAGGCCTGTAGGCACATGCTCTTCCAAATGCTGATCGGAGGTGATGGTGTGACAATCTGGAAAGGAATCTACTGGCAACTAGGACTTTGAAAGCACGCAGAAATGGAGAGATGGCCAGCTTCTCAGGAGGCTGGGGCACTTGCTCTCAGCAGCGCAGTCACCTCCTGGGCCCCACATGCCTTCTTTCATGCCCTTGGTCACCTGCTAAATATTGACTGAATACCGATGATGTATTCCCATCTCTTAGAAGATGCGCTCCTCAAACCCAGGCTCCTGGTTTTAGCTGAGGCCCAAAAGGAAGACGAAGCAGTCTTCAGCAGCTCTTCTCTATAGACAGGCTGACCACTGTCTCCAGGGGAGTCTCGTCTTTCTGGCTTCCAAGGCCCCATGCTCTCCTTGTTTATTCCTACCTCTTGAGCTACTCCATTTCTATTTCCTTTATTGGTTCCATCTACCTCTCTCCTTTGTAAAAGTGGATATTCTCAGAAGCTAAATCCAAGGCCCAGCCCCCTCCTTTCTCTACAGTCTTGCCCTGAGAGACTGCATATAGGGAAATCAACTCTCCCCTTGTGACTGGCTACTCTCACACTTTCTTGGCAACGCTCCTTATACCCAGGTTCGATCTTGCCCTCCAGGCCAACTCATGGTTCTTGCCAGCTTGGCATTACTAAAACACTACTTTGCATATGCCCTCCTCCATTCAGCTGAAAACCATCCAATTTCTTTTTTCTTTTTCTCTTCTTTCTTTCTTTTTTTTTTTTTTGAGACAGAGTCTTGCTCTGACACCCAGGCTGGAATACAAGGCACGACCATAGCTCACTGTAGCCTTGAACTCCTGGGCTTGAGTGATCTTCCTGATTTTCCCAAGTAGCTGCGACTACAAGTGCATTCCACTGTGCCTAATTTTTAAATTTTTTTTGCAGAGATGGGGGTCTCACTTTGTTGCCCAGGCTGGTCTTGAACTCCTGGGGTCAACTGACCCACCTCCTTCAACCTCTCAAAGTGCTGTAATTACAGGTGTGAGCCATTATGCCTAGCGTTAATTTCTCCAAAGGGGAAACTGAACTTCAGAAAGATTAAGTAGCTATTGAAGGTTGCACAGACAACCAGGAACAAAGTCCTGAGTAGGATCAGTCTCCTGCCTCACAGGGTCTTATCTTTGTTACCTACATACAATGTCCCCCTGGGAAAGCCCAGCTTCTAGACTGGCCCCATGTACCACTACAACATCACCACGAATGCCCCCCATGAACACTGCTCTCCACACTTCTGTAGACTTTCTTCCTGATCCCAGCACACAGCGTAAGTAGGTTCCCTGTCAATCACACTTTGTTTTCTCTTCTCCATTTGCTTAAAGGATCTAGCTGGAATACAAGTTATCCCTCTTTGAAGTCACTCCTGTCCATCATGACTTTTGGTGAATACCCCCTCTTCTAGACTTTCATAGGGTCCACTGTCTGATCCTCTGAGCTGTACTCATCCCTCTCCATCATGTATTCTCATCCTACGGATGCACATGTGCTGTGTGTGATGCCCTGAACCAAAAATTCTCTGAAGATGGGGTTATCTACACACACATTTTTGCTTCTCCAGGCCCTGCAGAGGTGCTAGCTCAGTTAACATTTGTTGTTAGGAGTATCTGAGGCTCAAAGAAGGCAGCAGCTGGCAAGGGAGAGGGGCTGCACCCTGGAAGCAGGAGTCTACTGGACAGTCCATGACAGGCAGAACAGCCTGTGCCTCTGGGGACACCCCTGGTCCCCAGCTTCTCAGCCTGGCTGAGTAGGCCACATGAAAACACATATTGGAGCCAGGTGAGCTGGCACCAAGCATAAATGCCAGGTCAAACTGGAAGGAAAATTCATGAGCTGCTTAGTCACTTCTTGACAGTCAACCCTGACTTCGACAAATGTGGTCTGGAGGCTTCAGGCACCTAAAGCTATCAGAATCACATAGGGAATTCTGCTGATACTTTCTTTGCTTCATCACCTTCTTAGAAGAAACTCTGTTCCTAGTTACTTATAAAATTAACTATTATTCACTACAAAGCTGGAGAATGTATTATCATTAAGTCCACATAAACACAACTCCTCCCCTACCCCATCTTCAAAACCATATAAATACCAGCCTAACTAACAGGCTTTACTCAGTCTTACAGATTCCCAGGGCAGCACTCCCTTAGGCAATTTACTCCCAACTCAGCAGTTAGTCACTCAGGACATACCACATCCCTGTACCTCTTCTTCAAGGTTTATAAACTTTTAGAATAAAATTTAAGCAATTGCTCTTTCAGATATCTTGCTCAGCGCTGGGGGAGCAGTGGGCTGCAGCCCCACAAGTGCTTCCTGAGAAAGATGTCCTGACTCCCAGAATGCACCAGGCCTGCTGCAATGTGCTCCAGAGAAAGAGAGGCTGTGGGATGTCTGCTTTTGCAATAGCACATTCTGTGTCAGAATGCTGACTCCCTTCCCACCCACACACATACATACCTTCTCCCCAAGGAAGAGTGTTTCTACCCAACCAGCACCCTCAATAGCTCATTTTTCCTGAATGATATTCTCAAAGGAATGAAAACAAGTGAGCTCACTGTTTACCTGCCTCTCACTTGTTCTACAACTTTCAAAACCCGGGATCTAATAGGATCTACTTGCAGAGCTAAATTTTATTTCACAACGTCTCACGTTTTCTTCTCTTGAGTTACACGTAGGAGAAGGTGAAACAGGAAATCTCCATTTGTTCAAACATTCATCTGGGTTTTATAAATTCCCCCAAAAGGTAGTGAATGACAACTATACAAACAGACTAGGTCTGTCCTACTTCAAGGAGAGTGCATACAAATACTCACGATGCTAAAACCTGTGTTTGCAAAAATCCTTGCTTGCAGAACATGTATTGGAGAGGGTAGAAAGGGCTTGGCAATCACCTTGCTGGGCCTCAGTGCCTCACCTCTAAAATGAAGAGGTCAGAAAGAAGGATCGACAAAGTCGCTTTTAGCTTTAAATTATGGTGATTCTATGTGTATTTGGGGCGGGCGGCGGGGGGGAGGACACTTTAAATTACAAAAGACTTCTTACTAGAGACCTTCCTTAAATATTAAAGATATACATATCATTTGGTTTTGTTTTAATTCAGCTTACACTATGTTTTAAAGAACAATCTTCTCTAAATGAAGACAGGTCTATAACCACACTAATCTCACTGACTTACAAGTTGCTAGCATAAACACAGAAATGCTGACAAATGAATGATTTATAGGTAAATCCAGCAATTCTGCAGTATTCTGAAATGCAATCACTGGGTCCTGAGTCTTTCTGGCTCTACTGCATTCTCTTTCACCCACCCACTTTTTGGCTACTTCTCGGATCACCAACAGTCAGGAGCAGGAAATTTAATCATCCATATAATCCTGACTGTTCAATGGCATAATCTGGGGGCAAGAAAGGTAGGATGCATATTCAATATGATAAAAATTTCCGAAGTGAGGGGAAAAAAGCTCCAAATGCATTTAAGTTTACAGAGCTGGAGGTGTCTGGCAATGCCAAGTTATCAAGTGATGTCCACTGTAGAGGAGAGAGTATGACAGATCTCTAAATGGATTTTCCACTTTTAGTCCTTGTCAGCACACAACACTCCAAGCCTAATGACTACATAAAAGGAAACAGATAAGCACGTCAAAGTCCGGTGTTTAAGAGCATATGCTGTACCTTCTACATTATGTATGACATCAAGGTCAGCTACACCCCTTGGTTTCATCAGAGCTGAACCACTGCTTTAACCTCCTTTTCTCTTCATTCCCTCTGCAAAGCAAAGGCTGGAGAAGGGCAGGAATAGGGGAGAAAACTTACAAAATAGTCCTTAGTGATGAATGATATTATATAAGCTGCCACACCACGTGAGGTTAAAACAGAATACTACACAGTGTGGTAGCTTATACAATATCATTGGGATTCTTTATTACAGAAGAGGATATTAATCACCACTATGGAACAACTAAACTTTTTTTGGCCAAGGATTAACTTTAAAGAATGGAGACCGTTCACTCAATCTACAACATTTAATGAGCATGTTTTACTCTGTAGGTCCTATACGTACAGCAGGGAATAAAACAGACATTGTTTTTCCCTGGAGAGCTTGTGGTCTAGAAGAGATGTTAAGCAGTGTGGGGAGAGCCAGCAAGGAAAGGAACAGGTGCTCTGAGAGAGGGCGACAGGGGATCTGAGTTTAGGTTCAGAAAAAGCCTCTCTAAAGAGCTGACCAAGAAAAGGAGGTCAGGTGGAGAGAAGGATATTTTGGGCAGGAAGACCAGCAAGTGCCAATGTCCTAGAATGGGGAGCTTGAGTTCTTCTATATGCAGAAAAGTAGGAGCCAGGAATGACTGGTGTAGGAGGAGCCCAAGGTGGAAGGTGGGGCATTCTGCAGTAGGAATGACACCTGTTCCACAGACACAGGGAGGATAGGTGTGGACAGAGATGAGTCTGTCAGTCTGGGAACAGGAAGATGAGGGAGTTATCTAATGGCTACTGTTTTCTTTGTGAAATAGCAGGCCTGGTGAGGCATGAGAGTAAGAACTGGGTGAGGTGGTGGTGGGAAATGGCTATTATGGGCAATGGAGGAGCAAGCCAGACTCACTCACCACTCAACCCTCACTCTTTTCCAAGTCCCCACAAAGTGACACCTCGCCCACCCCTTAACAATGGCTTTCTCAATTTCTGGTACCAAAGCTTCGACATCCAGAGCAAAGGAGCCCTGGATACCTTGATGCTTAGCACTGGAAAGATTCTCAGAGATCGCAACTGCCACCCACTTTAACTACTTCATAATTAAGCAATTTACTCAGGAAGCAACTAAATGCCAAATACATAGCTATCACCGTATCTCCTCAGGAAGCCCCATCCACTGGAAACTGTTGATATCCTCTTTTTAATGGTAGTCACCTTTTTAATAAAGTGAGTTTCTTCCTTCATTTCCCCTTCTTTCCTATTCATTCTATGTCTGAATAATTTAAACTCATTCAGTTTTTAATAAAGCAAGGCCTGGATTATTTTTCTCTGCTTAATACCCAAGCACAATCACTTATTCATTGGTAAGCAGGAAAAATTAAATCAATTATTTAGGAGGTGGCTATAGGCTGGGGACAAAGATTCAGCACCCCTGGCACAGAGTCAAGTATGTTTTAAGCTCTGATGGCTTAACAATATCCCCAGTCATTTGCTTCTACATTCACGCATATGCAAAAATATGCTGGCCTCCAAGGACTTAGATTCAACCCCAAAGTATACTAGTCTCTCACTACAGTTCAGAAAAATGACTTAAAAGTATCTCCTCTTACAGCATATCAGGCATGAAGCATCCAAAGGCAGTTTTCTTGTAATACAGACATTCTTAAGAACTCATGGTGATCTCACACTAAATGGGATACATAAGTTCACCAGGATGAAAAAAAAAAAGCTATGTATAAAAGGAAAAGGATTAGTAATGATAGAGAAGATAACTGAGTTATTTACACAACACAGTTCGCTTCATAGACATCTGAGTGGTGGTAGCTAACCAGAAGGTTCTAGATTACAGCCAATAAACCGGCCTTGGAGAAAACACACACAAAACACACAGACACCTATCCTTTATTTCCTGGGAGAAGCTATGACGATTCTATCTGATTAATAAAGTGTTCCATCTCCCTCAAGAGTTATTCAATATCCCACCCTAATTGCTATCAATTTAAAATTCTACTACCTCAGATTATTTTAAAAGAAACATTCTGGGCTTTCTTTGAAAAGCAGAGAGCCAGATCATTTGTGGCCAATCTGCAGAATGTAAATGATGACAAGTGGAGGGAAGGTGAGGAACAAGCAGAAGGGGCCCCATTAACCTATTCACAGGCCAGTTTGCAGGCTGCTTCCAAACTTAAAACCAGAGAGCTGGGCCCTCGAGGAGGGAAGACTGTGGATGTTGTTAGGGGAATGTATAATACACACTTCGGGATACTGTTTTTCCACTTTCTCTCCCACTCCCTCTTTCCAAAAAGACAGGGAAAACACACCTGGGAGAAAACGCCAGCTTAAGTGCTACTTGTAATTCACACAGAAGTTCACCCTTGAGTTCTCTCAGCCTGGTTCCTATCTGCCTTCAACTACCTTTGACTTTGAATAAACTGCTGTTATAAAGACATAGAAAAGCAAAGCATCTATCAGCACACAGCTCCATCAGAACACAGGCCACAGCAAGAAAGCATTACTCCCCCCATACTCCACATCAAGCTCAAAAACAATGCTCCTGGCTGTCATTTTTCATTCATGCTAGCCCCATATTTCTATTAAACAAACCTCCTTTTTATTGACTATTTCCCTCACACAGCATAATAAGGTAAACGCGAGCCCACAAAGACTACATGGTGAAACACAAAGCTTTCCTCTGGGAGGGGAATCAGTAAAAGGCAGAAGAGGACAAGTTTCAAGGGCTCTTCCTAACTGGTGTCTACCAAATGGAGAAATGATGAGGCTGCTCCTCTGTCTGCCAGAGCTGCTGTGATTGACTTGAAATTAACCAGCTTTCCAAGAGACTACATGAAAAGAAAGAGGATTTCACAATCTTGAATAGTCTCCACTCTTACTCTCTAATTTTCCCCAACCACCCTCACTCCCACCCCCCACTTACAAGAGGACTTTTGTATACATAAAAGTTTCAAGGAACAAAGCATACAAACACTCACACACAAATAAACTCCCCAAACTAACACCAGCGTATAATTGTGTTTTGGTTGGAGCTTTTCCAGCCCTGTCACCCGTTCTCTGTTAGGAGTACATGAAACCCTTTGCTTTTGCGAAGTTAGAAACAGACAAACTCTCCTCAGTTTCAAGCCGCACAAGGACCCCCTCATATCTTTCAGCCCCCTTAAGCCTCCAACGAAATGAACTCACTGCTGAAAAGCCAGCAATGAAAATAAATTAATCTATTTCTCAAATACAGATTTTCGCTTCCCCTCACTCAGCTTCCCCTTTTAGCCGGAAACATAGCGTTTCTAATTTCTGAAACCCCTTTTCGAGGGACCCTCCACTCAGGGCTCTTCCAGGGGATCCCGCTTTCAGTCTTTCTGATGCAGGCAGGCAGCCCTTTACCAAGCACATTTTGCATTCTTGGAGTCCAAGTGGGGCTCTTTCGTTTCCAGAGAAAGCTAAAAAGCAGACTTTAGTGGGCTGGCTGAACTAGGTCCGACTTTTCCTCCCCTCCCCTCTGAACGGCTGCGAGGGGAGAAGGGAGCCCAAGATGAGACCCGGGCTCCGCTTATCCAGCTCCGACTTGGCTTCGAAGGCGCAGGGGAAGCGGACAAAGTGCCCACCGCTCACTTTAAAACTCCCCATCTGCTTCTACCACTGCCTTCCTCCAAATTCCTCCGCAGAACTTGGCCGGCCCCCAGGAGAAACCAGAATCCTACCTTCCTTGGATTCTTCTGCTTCGGAGTGCATAGTGTCAGGATAACCAGCTGCAGGGGCGATTACCACTCAACATGTACTCGGACGAGCCGCAAGTTCGCTCTGCAGCAAAATCCGCACACGACGGAAAATAAAAGGAAGAAAGCCACTAAAATCAAAACCTCCCCGGGGCGGGAGAGCGGGTTCTGGTGCAGGGATTTTCAGGGGGAAAGTTCTGCAAGAGTGACGAATCGCGTCTCAGCTGGGCGGCGGGAGTCCGCCCCCGGAGCCGCGCGCTAGGGCCGGCAGCGGGGCGGGCAGCGGGGCGGAGGCGACCTGGTGGGGCTGGCTCGGCCCGAGTGCACGCAGGTGAGGCGCAGGCCCAGACGGCAGCGGACTCTCCCGAGACACTGGGCCGAGAGGAGCCGTCGGCAAACGCACCAGACGGGCGGAAAAAAAGGTATACCAAAGAAAAAATGTCTCATCTGAGAGCACACTGTAGTTTTACATAAATAGTAAATGCATATAGGGTAGAAGCAATGCTTCTGTATTTTTGGATTGCATTTTTTGATGCCCATTTGACTTTGTCTTGGAGTCTTGCACGCCAAAAATTACAGATTTTAAAGCGGCTTGGGTATGTTATTTTTGTAGGAAAGTCGCGTGGATATCGCCCATGGGATTGGAAGGACCAGCTTAAGAGAGCACAATTTCACACGTCCCAGAGCGGGGCCTTTTGAAGAAAGTGGAGCGGCCTCCACCCTTACCTTTGCACAGCAAAAGTAGACGAGGCTGCTTACTCATTCAGTATAGCCCCGGGCGAGCACTGTTACTCCAAGCACAGCCCGGGCGCTCACTGCTGCAGTTACTCCAAAGGGCCTTTACCCTCCCGGCTACCAGCAACAACTGGGGATGAATTCCTTCAAAATGCCAAAGGGGAGGTTTTCAGGATTTGAAATGCTGATAGAATAAAGAAGCCAGAGAGCCTTCACAACAGATTTCAATTCCGCCCCCGGGTCTGGCCCACAGGCCCCTACAAATTGCTGAGAGGAAGTCCCCTTAGCTCTGTGGAACCTTGGTTTTCCCTTCTGCAAAGCGGGGACAAGAGCTGCCACTGATAAGCCTGTCTTATGGAGGTATTTTGTAGAACACTTGTTTGTATCGCCAGTCTGAGGCATAAAGTCCTCAGATAACATATCTGAAAGATCCGCTTGGAAATTATGAGAAAAAAATATACTCTTTTGACAAATTTATTTCCCAGCTCGTTTCTTTTTCATTTCCCATTTTATATAGGCAAAACCCAATAGAAACACTATGGCAAATTTAGTGAAAAGAACATACGAAAGTCATGGATTTAAGGAGTCTGAACTTAAATCCAGTTCTATCATTCATTATTTGTATGACCTTATGCAAATTAACCTCCCTGAGCCTCCAGTTCCTCATTTGTAAAATGAAGATAAAAATAGTATTATTTACTTCATAGATTTATGTCTGTATTAAATAAGGTAATATAAGCAGAAAGGGATTTGAAAACCATAAGGACTACATAGATTATTACTATTGCACCATTAAATTTTTATAAAAGATACTCTTGGGTTTTATTTCAGTATTGAGTTTGAACAGAAGAGTGCTTATGCTATTCACAAGCAGTGAAGGCTATTATAAATATTAATATAAGAGGTCTAGATATTAAATCACATCCTACTGCTGAGAGATTCTAACATGCCTAAGATTCTAACATGTTATCTCAATTTCACTGAAAGGGCAGGATGAAGGGAGGAAGACATAGCCAGCCAGAGAAAGGAGAAGAGGAGAAACATCTGGAAAATATCAGTGTTGCAGAGCCTCCCGGAAACTGACCTCGCCACCGAAAGGGTAACAGACTGCACCCTTCCGAAAGTCACAGTTAACTTCATGGTCCCCTCTGCCACACATCCTGAGTCGGGAGCTGCTGATATGTATACCTTGCACTCAGTAATCTCAGACTTATGGAGAGATAGCCTGAGATGAGGATGATTCTGAACCCAAATAAATGCTCCCTCGCCAGTCACAAGTGGCTTTTCCTGTACTGCCCAAGTCAACATTCTGCCCCCTCTCCCTATACCATCTATCCTTGCCCTTCCTCACTGCAACCCAGATGACCACAGATAGTCCACAAGGGATCTTAAGGGATCTCACCAGGGCTGTGTGCTACACAAGAGAGCTTCCACTGATCTATAACTGGGGTAAAGCAACACCTTTTCAAGGTGATGATTATGCAAATCCAGACAACCCAAATTTCAGGCCCAATCTGCCTACAGCAGAATTACTTTCACTCTCTTCTTTTAGAAAGTACCCTCATAAGAAATATTTATTAAATGTCATTTTGCAAGTCCAACTGGGGACAAACCACTTAAGATATGTTAAAATACATGTCCTTTAATGTGCTACTTGTTTTACAACTGCTGAATGAATAGTTCAAGCACTCCCACGTCAGCCTTATAATTCATTTTAGATTCATATTAGCAGCTTCATTGATCTTTGAACATTCACCATCAGCCTCAGGAAGCCTGGACAGAAACTTCTTTTGTATTTAAATGCAAGCAAGCAGTCACCTTGGGGAAGAATGTTCTGTTTTAGCTCAAGAGCAATGAATGCTCAGCTTATTTTAAAAGGCTTTATGTCAATAAGGACATTCCTCAGTCTCCCATATAACCTCAAAGCCATCTGCTCTGGGCAAACTACATTGCCCCATACCCCTACCCTGCAACATGGTGACAAAGGGCAGCTGATTCTCTAGGGCTCCCCTTGGCCTTCTGCTGCTCTCGGATATATACTAGGTCATCTTGATTTTGTTGTGCTTGTATTCAAAAGGGGATAATTTACTTCTTAGCCCCAGTGAATAATGGTCCAGTACATCATAATGATTTGTTATCTCTTGTAGGTGGGACTTGTTGATTCTTGTATGTTTAAGAAACACCCCAACATCCTTCACATGGCAACATGTGTGGAAGTCATACCAACAATCTATTACCGCCTGCCTGATACAAAATTGCAACTAAGTTAGCAACACTTCTCATTTAATAACAAACTGTACTTAAATTTAAATACTATGTTGAACTACAAGTGTCTAATAATGGAACTCCCACCTTTTGTGTCAAGATGGAAGAATGAAAATGGTGGCTAAGATTCTGAAGGTTTATTCATTCATTGAGGTATAATCAAATATTTCTATGTGTCATACGTAAATTGACCCTACTCACTTGGGGCTTATTGATTTAATTTTGTTAGTTTGACCACAGACCTAAAGAAAACTTTCCAAGTCACCTTGGTTCTAAGGAAGGTTTATTAACACCAACTCTTGACTGAACTTTATCACAGAGCAGCAGAAAAATCTCTTTCCAAATTATGCCTTAAATAAAGCTGTTAAAAGAATTTTTTTAAAGGCCTGACTTTTAGGCCTTTTGCTCACAGCTCCCCAGAGGTCTGTGAAGAAAAGGGGAGATCAGTGAGTTTTCAGACTCACACAAATTAGAAGGCCAGCCGGCAGAACTGGGAAGACAAGGTACCTTTTAGTCAGGAGGTATCAAATATTCCACTCACATTCAAGAATGTTATATGTTCTCTGCAGTGAAAGATATGAAGCATCTCTGTAAACTAGTTATGGACCTATAGCCTCTAGTTTGCAAAAACTTCAGGCCACCAAAAATGGTCATTTTTTTTCTATCCTGCTGATATAAGGCTGAATCTGCCTCCTTCGATTTGACTTTGAGACCTTCTTCAACTTTTCTTGTATCATTTTTGTGTACACCCTTGAAAGCTTTCGAAGGCTTCCATGATCTGTATAAAAAGTTGGCTGTCACTCCTGTTTCCCCATATGCGGGAGAGATCTCTGTCTTGGTCTCACCTGGTTACGCCTGTAGGCTTTGAGTTCTTCCTATTATCCTCAGACAAGTTTACAGTTACCCTTCCATAACACAAATAAGCCTAAGTGGGTATGTCTCCATGGCCTCTCCCTGGCCCAGGTTATTTGGCTCTCTTAGCCTTAAGAAAATTGTATTTATGGCCGGGCGCGGTGGCTCACCCCCGTAATCCCAGCACTTTGGGAGGCCGAGTCAGGTGGATCACGAGGTCAGGAGTTCGAGACCAACCTGGCCAAGGTGGTGAAATCCCGTCTCTACTAAAACTACAAAAATTAACTGGGTACAGTGGCAGGCGCCTGTAATCCCAGCTACTTGTGAGGCTGAGGCAGAAGAATCGCTTGAACCTGGGAGATGGAGGTTGCAGCAAGCTGAGATCGTGCCACTGCACTCTAGCCTAGGCGACAGAGTGAGATACCGTCTAAAAAAAAAAAAAAAAAAAAGAAAAAAAAGAAAAAGAAAAAAATTGTATTTACTAGAATTGAAGAAGGAGATGCTAAAATGACAGTGGAGTCATTTATGCACCTTTGCAGAAGGTCAAGCTCTGTGCCTCAAGTGGCCTTAAGTGCTGAGTACAGATGCTCCTCAACTTAGCGATGGGGCTACATCAGGATAAAACCATCATAAGTTGAAAGTATATTTAATACACCTAACATACTGAACACCATAGCTTAGCCTAGCCCACCTAACATGTGTTCAGAACACTTACATTAGCCTACAGTTAGGCTAAATTATCTAGTACAAAGCCTATTTTATAATAAAATGTTGATGATCTCATGTAACTTTTTAACACTGCACTGAAAGCAAAAAAAGCAGAATGGCTGTATGGGTGTTCAAAGTATAGTTTCTACTGAATGTGTATCACTTTTAGTAGAATACAAATAGAGTAAGGCTAGGCACACTGGCTCATGAATTTAATCCCAGCATTTTGGGAGGCTGAGGTGTGAGGATTGTTTGTGGCCAGAAGTTTGAGACCAGCTTGGACAACATAGAGAGACCCTAACTCTACAAAAAAATTTTTTAAAAGATTAACCGAGTATGGTGGTACATGCCTGTAGTCCCAGCCACTTGGGAGACTGAGGCAGGAGGATCACTCGTGCCCAGGAGTTCAAGGCTATAGTAAACTATGATCATACACTGAATTCCAGCCTGGGCAACAGAGTGAGACCCCTCTCTCTCTACACACACACCCCTCTCTCTACACACACACACAAACACACACACACAGTGAGAGCCCTCTACACACACACACACAAATACACATAGAGTTTAAAAATTGTAAGTCAGGGACCATCTGCACTGGGATAAGACTGGGGAGGCTGAGGTGGGCTGGGGCAGAACCACGTGAGAGGAAGACGCTGAGGATGAGTAGAGAGATGAGGGAAGAAGAAGAAAACCACTGGTGGTCAGGTCCTGGGAGTTTCAAGTTACGGGTAATCCCTCTCCTCAGTCTGCCCAGTGACTTCTCCCATAAATTCTACACATTCACTAATGCTCTGGATGTGAGTGCCTAATCCTGAGAGAATGGGAAGAATTGCTGACATCGGAGATGAGCACACATGGGAGACAATAATACATCTGGGATGTGCTTGTTTCGTAGGCTTTCTAGGTGTATTTCTCTTCTAAGAAATCTTCCTTCTTAAAATGCTTTTAGCAGATGATAAAACACAAGCATACTCTCTAAATCAGGTCAGAAAATATTATCTGAACAATTTATGACCCACGGTCCTTCTTTTATAACACAGTCATTCCTCAGCATCTGTTGGAGATTGGTTCCAGGACGCTTGAGGATACCAAAATCCAAAGATGCTCAAGTCTCATATAAAATGATGAAATATTTGCATATAACTTACCTATATTATCCCATATGCTTTAAATTATCTCTAGATTGCTTATAATTCCTAATACAATGCCTACATATCACTTCATTCACATAAATTCAACATAGTAGCAGCAAATTCAAGTTTGGTTTTTGGAACTTTGTGGAATTTTTTTTTCCCTCAGTATATTATTGATCTGTCGTTGACTGAATCCACAGATGCCTAATCCATGAATATGGAACGCACAGATATGGAGGGCTGGATGTACTTAGCAATAATGTCTTGTATTAGGTTTTATTTAGACTCCCAAATTAGCCCCCTTGGGTCATCATACTCATTTTACAGATATGTAATTAAAGAAATGGAGGTTACATGATTTGCTCAAGGTCACAAAACTAAGTAATAATGTTCTTTAGACCACAATGAATGCAGTCTAAGCCTCCTGTCTCCTATATCCAGACTTTCTCACTCTATTAAACTGTTCCTATAAAATCCAAGTCCCTTATTTTGCAGAGGAGTAACTCAAAGGTTGCTAATATTGGGAGGTCCCCATAGAGTTTATGGCTGGCCATGGTTCTAGCATTGAACCATCGTCAAATCTCTCTGTTCAAATGATTTGATGACAGCCTTAAACTGAAGCCATTCAATTCCTGATATTCAGTGCTTTAAATATGCTATAAATTCAATAGCTTCTATTTATTCAGCTGCCTGAAACTATGAATCTTTTTTTAAATTAAAAGTTCAGTAAGGACCTTAATTAAAAGTTCAGTAAGCCTCATCAGATATGGGCCGCCAGGAGCAAGGAAAAGAACACCAGACTCAATTTGGGAGACCTGGGCCTGATTACTGACACCCCCGTCAGCAGAGCAAGCACTGGCTGTGCCTCATTTGCATTAAGATTGGTTTTCTTCCTTTTCATTATTTCTTCATTTTTCCTCTAAAAATAGGCAAAGTGATTTAACCTCTCTGTGCTTTTGTTTGCACATCTGTACAATAAGAATGACGTCACTTATTTAACAGGGTTGTTATAATGATGAAATGAGTAAAGAATATGGTGGAACACTGAAGATCATGAGGTTCCCCTCATCACTTTTCCAAATATAATCATGATTAAGACCAGATTGTTCCAGATTCTTTAAGAGTGTCTGTTTGGAGGCCCTAAATGCTGGCTCTATAGATATTCCAGATAGGTGTGGCAATTTAATGTGTGTGGTCCAGCAATGGAAAAGGAAAACAAAAGGGCCGAAATTCTTTCCTGTGCTCAGGTGAATGGGGTCAACATGGAAACAGCATGAGAGGGGCCACAGAAGGGATTCACCAGAAGAAGAGGAGAGGCGGGCCTGAGGTGGCCAGGACAGCATGACATCACATCTCACCAAGGCATCCTCAGCCTTCCTTCAGAAAAGCAGCAGAAGGAAAAAGGGATCAAAAATCACAGTGTGGAACTCAAGCTTGTAAGAAACCTTAGATGTTGTCTATTCTTTTGTTTTTTGAGATGGAGTTTTGCTTTTGTCACCTAGTCTAGAGTGCAGTGGTGCAATCTCAGCTCACTGCAACCTCTGCCTCCCGGGTTCAAGCAATTCTCCTGCCTCATTCTCCCGAGTAGCTGAGATTACAGGCATGTGCCACCCTGCCTGGCTAATTTTGTATTTTTAGTAGAGACGAGGCTTCACCATGTTGGCCAGGCTGGTCTCGAACTCCTGACCTCAGGTGATCCACCCACCTCAGCCTCCCAAAGTGCTGGGATTACAAGCGTGCGACTCCGTGCCCGGCCAGAGGTTGTTTAATCCTCTACCTGGCTGGTGAAGCAATCTCCTATCACATCACCAGCAACAGACATTCATCCAGAATTGCCTTGACAAACTTTATTACCAGAGACAGCATCCTTGGAAAAACAACCCCATTTCCATCCTAACCGTTAGAAAGTTCCTGTGTATACCAAACTAAAATTCAAGTCTAAGGGCAGTAATTGTCAAATTATTTCCACTCTAACCACTGCATTTACGCCTTACAGCAAGGAAATAATTTTGTGATGAGATAAACATAGGTTTTTAACTAAATTTTATTTTCAACAACCTAGTGGAGACCCCTCACATTGGCTGGCTGATGTAGCTGAATTCAGTGTGAGACAGTTATGCAACTTTCCAGTGCTTGCCACACATCTGCTATTGATTATCGTGAGCATTCAGAAGCAAGCAGCTCTGCTCGAGACGCCCAGTGATAATCTTTCTCCTCAGTGTGCTCACTCCAAGGGGGCAGAAAACAATGCCAAGACAGGTTGAGTAACGGGCCCTACTTGACTGTATTTGAGCAGTTAAGAGCTTTATTCAAGTTTCTGAACAAAATTTGAAATGTGAAATGCACAAAGACGACAAATGTAGTGCTCCATTTGTGGAATCTGGACCACAGACTCCTGGTCTGAGATCTATTTGAAAGTCTAACCCACTTCTAGTTGCCATAATTTGATTTTGGCATTGAGTTTCTGACATGGGTAGAATCTATTAACAATTATGCCAACTGATGACTGCTTAGGAGACAGAAAAGGCTGACACAGGCTTGCCGTTGAGAGTAGCCAAGGCTGACACTCAACAGAAGAACTCAGCAGGTGGTGAAAATGTGAACTGAAGCAGAACTTATCCAAACAGGGCTTCAGGGAAAATGGGAAGTTATTTTTGCAGGTAGCAGTGAAAGGCATGCATCAGAAGTTTTTCCTCTTGAATAGGTCAGGTTACAAAATTTAAGTTACTCAGCCTCTCCTTAAAAAAGAGCTGCAGAAATATGTACTAGTTATGATTCACAAAGTTGTAGGCATCATGAAAATGAATGCATTTTCTGAGAAACTGCTCACCTGAACAATGTGCTAGCCTACCTAAAAAAGATAATATTAAGTCCATAAATTTCCTGGTAGAAACAGGAGATCTAAAATTCACCAACCTTTTCAATCTGAAGTCTGTTTCAACAGATATTTTACTACTGAACTCAGCAAAGCCCCATCATATGCCGTTTAATTTTCTCAATTTCAATGATATATAATCAGCCCACATCAGATAGAAAGAAATGATCTAAATGGGTACATTGGCTACCATTCCCCCTAATGATTTTATGCTGCAGAGTAAGCATGAGAAGGAGCTGGGAATTTGCTGTTCCCTCTCTCCCTCTAGTCTCTGCATGGACTTTTACACTGTGAGCATCTCACACACTGATAATGAATGTTGTGTTTAAGGCTATGTATTGTTTCATAGCAAAATGCCTCAAAGACAAGCTAACTCTAGTATCTGGACTTAAAGAAATAGCAACCTGTTTCAATGCTAAGGAAACAGTGGGAGTAAGTCTTATACTTAATAGGAGATGGTATATCAGTCTCCAACCTGGTAACTTCCTAAGAGGATTTTAAAAATCATACTGACCCCCTACAATTTTCACTTTACACATTACTCGTAGTCTTAACCAAATTGGCATCTTACAATCTCATATGTTACAGTGATGTGGTCAACAGTTGCTGAAAAAGACATGATTTTAGTTCTGAGGTCCCCAAATTATGTGCCAGTGTACCTCAGGGCACTACAGCAAACTCACAGAGGTGTGCAGGATATTTTGTCTTTGAGGGAAACAAAGCAATACACAACATTTCTCAGATGCTTGCATGAATGACTATTTCAAGCGAATTCACAGTTTAACATTATATTGCGTTATTTTCCTTTTGATGATGTCATTTCTTTGCAAAGCTAGGTTGGTGGTGGTTGCTGTGATAAAAGGCAAGTATTAGTTGAAAAGTGATGTGGAACAGGAAATTAGGGTATTGGGATTCAACCCAATTTCTAAGTTTGAGGAACTGTAATAAGTTTACTGCCTCACAGCTCGAAATTCACCCTTCATTACCCACTATGTGAAGACATAGAAGGGGCCTTTACATATTTTTTCTTTTGTTAGCTGGTACCATTCTAAGCTTCATCAGTGGAGAGTATTGTAGAGACATTACAGAAAGTAGCAGTTTTCCTTCCTGGTTCCGGTACACTCTTTCTGCAGGCTGCTGCAAACACGCATGGCTCCTAGAGTATCCACACCTTATTCAGCAACTGGCTACTGCTGAACATGATGGTCAGCACCTCCCAGCCTCCAGCAGCTTCCACTGGCATCCCTCTCCGTTGATTTTGCAGCAGAGTGCATCCAGTGAAAGACCTCCACATGAATAGCTTTCCTCAGCATCTTAGAGGGTAGATTACTAGCAAGTTCTGCCAGCATAGCACCCCAGTGACTTCTCTGCCAGCCCGGGAGCCACAGCAGGCCATGACCTCTCCAGCAAGGTCTGGAGCAGAGAGAAGCATGTGTTTGGGTGCTCTGTCAGATCCACGGCCCACGGGTAGGGGCTGCTCCTTATATCTGCTGTTCCTCTGTTATTTAAAGTTCTCTTTACTTCCTATTGGCTAGTACCCATTATAGTGAACTATTTCTCTTTTTCTTAACAGTTTTCTTTTGTATTTTTTTTAAATTGTGGTAAAATACATATAGTATAAAATTTACCATCTTAATAATTTTAAATGTACAGTTCAGGAGCATTAAGTACATTCATATTGTTGTATAATCATCACCACTATCCATCTCTAGAACTTTTTTCATCTTGCAAAACTGAAACTCTGTACCCACTGAAGACTAATTCACCATTCTCTGCTCCTGTCAGCCCCTGGCAACCACCATTCTACTTTTTGTCTCTAAATTTGACTACTCCAGGTAACTTACATTCAGTGGAATTAAAGAGTATTTGTCTTTTTGTGATGGCTTATCTCACTTAACATAACATCCTCAAGATTCATCCATATGGTAGCAGGTCAGACTTTCTGTCGTTTTTAAGGCTGGGTGATATTCCATTGCATGTGTATATCACATTTTGTTTATACATTCTTCTGTAGATGGATACCTGGATTGCTGCCACCTTTTGGGTATTGCTTTACAAATATCTCTTTGAGATGCTTTTTCAATTCTTTTGAGTATATACCCAGAAGTAAAATTGCTAAATCATATGGTAATTCTATTTTTAATTTTTTGAGGAACTGTCATATTGTTCTCCTAGCTAACACTTCTTTATTTTAAACTTTCCTTTAAATTATTGTGTACTTTATATTCTCATTAGACCCTGACCAATATATGCAATGCCCAACAGGTACATACATTCCATTAAGAAATGAAGAGTAACATAAAAACATTTTAAAATATTTCAATATATATGTATTATTTTTTACAACTACAAAGGTATTAATACAGAAATACTAAGTTGTTTGGAACTAAGCACTTAACAAATGAAACTGCTAAGTATTTCTTTTGTCCTAGAAATGGCATGAAAAAAATTATTGAGACCACTAAATTACTGAGACCACTAAGGGTGCATGAGCCAAGAACATTTGGAAGGCTCTGCTCTAGCCTACATGTTTCCAGCTGCCATTAGGACCTGTCTGCTTGAATGGTTCCTTAGGCTCGCCCTATCTAGGGGTATCCCTGAAGGCACAGATGGAGCCTTAATATTAACCGTACTTAATATTATATTTCTTTATAATATTAAGTTTTTCTCACTTAGGCACTGGGGGCTACAAACCTTACAATTATCTTTGACTTATGCTGCTCTGTCTCCCCTTATTTCTAATCTCACATCAAAATGTTTCCCGGATTGGCCTTTTTTTCTCTCCATTCCTGCAGCAGTCAGTAAAGCCATCATCTCTAGTTAGCACTGCCTAACAGATTTTAAGCTAGTTTCCTTTAAACAAGACCATGGGTTGAAAATTCAGATGCTCACTGAGGCTAGAAATATGTTAATTCATACCTGCCACACAACAATTGGCTGCCTCAGTCCTTGCACCCATGAAGGCAACACCAATAGGACAGGCTGTGGGTGAGGCCCCATTCCCAGGATGCCAGCTATTACAGTGTGGATGTTTGTTCCTTCCAAGCCTCATGTTGAAATGTGATGGAGGTGGGGCCTCACAGGAGGTGTTTGGGTCATGGGGGTGGATCCTTAATGAATGGCTTGGTGCCCTCCCCATGGTAATGAGTGAGTTCTGGCTGTATTAGTTCATGCGAGAGCTGGTTCTTTAAAAGAGCCTGGTACCTCCTCCCCTCTCTCTTGCTCCCTCTCTGTGTGACACATCTGCTCCTTATTCACCTCTGCCACAAGGAAAAACTTCCCGAGGCCTCAACAGAAGCTGAGCAGATGCTGGTGCCATGCTTGTGTAGCCTGCAGAATCAGGAGCCAAATAAATCTCTTTTCTTTATAAATTACCCAGACTCAGGCTTTTCTTTTTGGCAATACAAAACAGACTAATACACCAGCTGAAATACCAACTTCTCTCTCCTAAAGAAAGCAACAGCAATGCAAGTGAGTGTGAATGATGCTACTAGAGGCAAAATGATGAATGTGCACCCACACACACACGTAGATATGAGTGGTGTGAAAAGGAATCATTCAGAAATTTTTGACACTTGTTTTCATTAACTGGAAATTACTTGAGACAAACCTTATGATGAGTCATGACACCCTGTGTGGCCACACAGCGGGGGCAGCTGCTGCTGATCTATTTTTTCAGCTGTTGTATCCTCTTTTTACCCCACCCAAAGCCATACTCAGGTCCCAACTCCTCTCAAAAGCCTGCCGAAGCCCACAATGGACCTATACTTCTACAGTGAACTTGTGCTATACTTAAAGTTGATAATCTTGATGTTAGTTGTCTTCTGAGGCAGCTCCATAAGCTATTTAAAACACAAGATGATACCTTGCATTTGTTTGTTCTCCTTTCTAGAGCATACAATGCATGTTGGACACTTTCAAAGCACTATATAACTAATAATCATTTAATAATTTCATAATATTGAATTATGATAGCATATAAGAAGAATCTTAATTTCCTCTTCCCCAAAAAGTACCTTACAAGAAACTATGTACATAAATATCTGCTATCTTCAAAGAAAGAAAACAAGACAAGAAAATTTGCATGGCATCTGCAGAACCGAGGTTAGTAATTTTTGACAATCTATCAAACGATCAAGTTTACAAAAGTTCTGTCAGAAAAGGAGCCAAGAAAAAAATAAATCTGACAGCTGCAAACCTTCTGTTTTACAACATGCACAGAATGGACGCACTTCCTTCGACATCCTTATAAACAGAGTGCCGAGCAAATGCAAACATCCCCGGTAGAAGTCCAGTGGACTCTAGACTTAATTAATGGATTGTGCTTATCTTTACAGAGGCAACCTTACTAGCCACCTATCAACCCCACCACAATTGCTTTAGGAACTATTAATAAGATGGATTGAACAAAATTCCATTTCAGTTGATGACATTTCCAGGGCAAGCAAGACACCAGCAGCGGCTGCCCACTGTAAAAGAGCAGCAATCTCACCATCCTCAGATTGGAAACTTTGTTTCCTTTAAGTTAAGAACTAACATCCGGCACTGGACCACCTGAATATTTAGACTAATAAATCCCAGATGGGAATTCCAGACACCTCTTTAATAAAGACATGCAGGCGATAAACTTTCTATTAAGCAAGTCTCCTAGGAGTGAGCTTCCCTTCAGAGACTGTTTTCATTTACAACATACTGTGTTTCCTAAAGCCAATTTGGGATCCCTCATTGCACAATGTGTAATTAATTTTGTTATCTGTTTTTAACGGATGAAATTAATCTGTGAATGTAAAAAGGTAGCACCTTAGTTGTCCCTAATATCTTGTTATTAGAGAAAGACAAAAGTATACTATTTGGCCATAGCCCAAATTCTGAATCAGCAATCCAGTATAGAACCAAACAATGTATGTGCTTATATTAAGCTATATCTTAATATCCTTAGAAATAATAAGCATAATTTATCAAGCACCTATTATGTGCTAAGTACAATCCTAGGGACATAATAGAACATACCTCTACTCTTACTATGTATCAGCATAGTGGTGTTTTCTAGCTCATGAAGTGCTGCTGCATACGTTGCCACTGACCCTCATAATAATCCTATAAGGAAGGTATCTTGGGAATTACTGACTCTGTCTGTTCCTGATAAGGATACAGAGCCTCAGAGAAATTAAGTGGCTGGCCCACGGTCACCTAGCTAGGATTGAGTGTGAACTGAGAGTAACTGTGGGTCTTCTGACCTCATTCCACGCTATATTTTCTCTACACTATGGTGTCTCTGAGCACATCACAAAATTATACTTCAAGGCAAATCTGCCATATGGCCCAAGAGAATAGGAAATAAGAGCCAGGTGGCCGAGCATGGTGGCTCACGCCTGTAATCTCAACACTTTGGGAGGCCAAGGTGAGTGGATCACTGAGGTAAGGAATTTGAGACCGGCCTGGCCAACATGGTGAAACCCCATCTCTACTAAAAGTACAAAATTAGCCAGGTGTGGTGGCGCATGTCTGTAATCCCAGCTACTCAGGAGGCTGAAGCAGGGGAATTGTGTGAACCAGGGAGGCAGAGGTTGCAGTGAGCTGAAATTGTGCCACTGCACTGCAGCCTGGGCAACAAGAATGAAACTGTCTCAAAAAAAAAAAAAAAACAGCTGGGTGTGGTGGCTCATGCCTATAATCCCAGCTATTTGGGAGACTGAGGTGGGAGGAACACTTGAGCCCTGGAGTTTGAGACCAGCCTGGGCAACAAAGCAAGACCCCATGTCAAAAAAAGAGAAGGGGTCAGGCAATAACAGAAGTAAGGGAAGTCAGAGAGTAGTCCTGATTGGGAAGCTCTGAGCTTGGCTGACTTGGGGAAAGAGGGAGGCAAACATTAATAGGAAAGGGGAAGTCCAGAGGAGGAACAGGTGTGGCCAAGGGGGAGGGCAAGGAGCTCCACTTCACACGTCTAAGCCTGAGGTCTCAGTGGGGTAACTGATGTGGGATGAGCTTGAGCATCTTCTATCAGATCTGTTTCTCACATAGCCAGAGCTCTTCCACGAAGCACTGGGTCTGCTATAAAGCCCACAGTCTTCAATGAAAGTATTTCTAAAAGAGATTATGTAGAAAATCTACTCTTAACTACATGAAAGCTATAGAACATACTTTTAAAAAAAGACTGTTGTTAATCACACTGTTCTATAACATACATATGAACCTACATTTGCTCGCTAAATCTGCGTAATAAAGTTGTGCTTTTTCATTGCCTTTACACCCAGTTAACAATTTCTGCCCAATTTCAAGAGATAAGATGCATGTGATCAGGATTTCACATTATTTTTAAGTGCTCTAGAAAGCCTGTCCTAATACATAGTAGAGCTACAGAACAGACGTAACTCCCTGAATATAAGAGTCTGGTTTTCAGCGGTAAGGGAAGGGACACTGCATTCTAAAATCTGAAAAGTAAAATTGCATATAGTTAAGACTACTTTTAAAATTATTTAAATGACCCAGAAAGTTCAGTACTATCTACATGGTTTTGAATATACACAATACTATATCAGTTCCTCTAATTGTTAGTCTATGTTTCTCTATAGTGGTCAGTCAGATATTCAAGTTCTTCCTTCATAATGATGATCAATTCATTATAGCCCACTTGCCTGGTCTCCTGAACAATGTGCTTCCTATTCTGCTGATGGTGGTCAGAATCCTTAAAACTCATCCACTTCACACATTTTATGAACAGGTAGCGGTTACTTGTTCAACACAAGCAATGCAGAGTTCCTGCCTGGTAATGAAGTGGCTGAATATGAATGGGCAGGATTTCCTGACAACGGTCTTCTTCCTCAGGGCCGAATGTCACTTTTTACTGATAGCATCTAACATCCCCTCTACAGTTTCTAATTGGAGGTCTATGGGAACTAGGGAGAATCAAAGGTTGTGAAGGAAACCAGGGATTCATTGTCTACTCTAAAGGAACCTGTAGATGTCACTGTTCAGATGTCATCTTTATTTTTGTATTTGTTAACTTCACAAACATTTATTGAGCACCTACCATGTACAGGTACAAGGTAAATGATGTAGATACAACAGCCATGATATCTGCCTTCGCAGAGCTAGTCATGGGTGAGGGTGGGGAAGGGGTTGGAGGAGGAAACATATAACAAATTAATTAAAATATAGTACAGTAAGTTTAATAGCAGAAAAGCAGGAGGTGTTATGAAAGCTCACAGGAGAAGTACCTCAATCAGGCCTGAGGGAGGGAGTCGTGAAGGAAGGGTTCCAGAAAGAAGTGACGCCAGCCAAAGAAGGGGAAGAGAGGGAGAAAAGAAAGAAAAATGCCCCCAGGTAGAGAATAACCGATCAGAAGTGAAGGCTGAAGACCAACGGCTATGATGGTTGGGTGACCACTGGAGATTCTTTGAGAAAGAGAACTTAGTAACATGACTAGAGATAGCAGCCAAATTGCAAGAGGTTGCAGAATGATCTGGTGTTGAGAAAGCAGAGACAGCACTGGTGGACTATTCATTCAAGAAGTTTTCCTGAAGGGAGTAAGTTGAGAGAGTACCCTGAGGAGAAAGCATTATCAAAAAACCCCCACAAATTTAACACAGCTTTAAGTGGCTTTGAGGAAGGAATATGACATTCCCATAACTCTCCCATTGGCTAACACCAAATACATGGAAGCAGGGTGACATCCAGCTATTACAAAAACACATTTGCAAGAATTTGCGTGGACTCTAACATGGGTTTGAATAATGCATATTTAAAAAGATAAAGTCAAAACCTTCTTCATGTTCAGTGGCTGGTGCTGGTTCCGCAGCTCTAACCTAAAGGGGACAACACAAGGTGTTATCTCTGAGAGGCTACCAAGCCCCAAATTATGCTCTTAGCAGTACAGGAAATACTATCATTAGAAGGGTGATACGTTGAGTTAAACTCTGATTTTTCTGTTCTACCATCAGTTTCTTTTAAAAACACAAACATCCCTTGGAGGAAAAGCTGGTGGATGACTAACAGCTAAGAGTAAAGAATTCACTCATCTCTTTGTTCCTTCCCTTCAGAGATGAGGACTAGAGGGCACCCCAGATAGGAAACAGAGATACAGAAATTAAGGCTGTTAGAAGGGTTGGGAGGAGAATGAACACAAACTTGTCCCATTCCCAGTTCTGCCCTGGCCACAAACCCCATGCCTGCCTAAGACCAAGAAGACAAACAGGACTGAATATAGCCAGTAGACAACTTGCAGCAGAAGTGAGAGTTTCAAACGCTTAGGGTTCCTTATCTTCAGTGATGCAAATTTTTTTAAATGATGTAAAATACTCAGAACTGTTTTGATTGAGATTTCCATCTCTACTTCTGTAAACAGATTCAGCCTCTAAAGGCCAGGAACCAAAAAAAAAAAAAAAAAATGACTTCCATGAAGATATGATTTCTTTTGATGTGTTTCCAATCTGTGGGTGAAAATTTTGGTGGCACTCTTATCCCGGAGATAGCCAGTCTTCTCATCTAAGGTAAAAGCTGATATCAAGTATATAAATGAAATTATAAAAGGCTCACATCCATAAATACAGTATCTCTGAGACTGAGCAAACACAGCAGTGATAGTTGAAGTCAGTTGGCTTATAGCCCAAGGATCGTAAGCTGGTAGCCTTGGGACCAAATCCAGCTCATATAGTTTTTTTGTTTGTTTGTTTGTTTGTTTTAAGTTTTTTAATTGAACTTCAATGCCTTTAGATGAGACCTGTTGTTTCTAAATTTACCACAGGTCTCACGACCTGAGATTGTTCACATAGAGCACCATTTACACATTCATATTACTTGCCTGGTTCCTGTGGACATTTGAGTTTGGGACCACTGACTTATATAGACTAACATTAAAAACAAATAAGCGACCTCTCGCTTAGGTGGAGTTCTGGTGCTGTTTCAGAGCAGAGCGCTGGAGGGTTATTGAGCAACAGGATCACTAAAAAACAATAAACCACAACAGTGTGCAACACCATTGTAATCAGATTTAAAAAAAAAAAAAGCAGGAGACCAAAAACACCAGTGAAGCTCACCCGCTCTGAATAAAATGTGTCTATGGCTTTGAAACCGCTTTATAACAGAAGTACCTGCCAGGAGTCACTGAGCTTCCTTCATGTGCACCGCTCCCACAATACCTCTGCCATCTGGATGTCCCAGAACACAAGCCTGGCAGCCAACATCCAATTCTGGCTTGGCAAAGGAAACGACCCCTCTATTTGGTGAACTGAGGCCATAAATGCACTATCTGTGGTATCCAACTAAAAATACTCAACTTGGTGCAATTCAAACCGCCACTCAGCCAGTCCAGCCACTTGGTGGCTATTTAAGACATCTGCAGCACATACCACAGAAACTGTGCCATCACCTGTCTGTTCTTATGTCCGGATATGGAGGACCAAAGTCCCCACCCCTACCCCCACCTCAGCTCTCCATGACACTTCCTGCCACACCCTGCCCAGAACCCAAGAATCGGAAAGCTAATGCTCAAAGGAAGGTTTCGAGGTTGTCTTATTCAATCTCCCCATTGCTCAAACTTGTTCACAAATGAGAAAATAGGCCCAGCAAGTTGATATGATGAGTACTGTCAATAGAATTAAATCTCTAGGACCTCCATGGTGGCCTCAGGAGCTCAGGGCTCCTTTCTGCAACCAGCCTCCTGGGAGCAGGGCATGCCTTTGGGCACAGTGGTCCTCTGCAGCCTAGCCCAGTGTTCCTGAGTCGAGTTTCTATGACCCACATGGGCAGTCTAGCTCACTCAAGTTCCTCGTTAGGGTCTGGGTGAAAGCCCCCTGGTAATAAACGGTTCCTCTGCTCTGGCTGGCCCCCTGTGCATGTATTTCCACACATTTCATGCGGTGGGGAAGAATGGCTGGCTAGGGACAACGCTCTGGAGTTTGGAATCCTATACTCCAGCCACAGATTTCATCTAAAAGATAAATGGCTACCTCTTCTGCTCCAACTGACTTACCACAAGATGATGTTTTCTTGTGTCACTGTGACTTTCATTTTCACCAGCCTTCTGAATGTTGCCCAGCCCCTTCCCCTGCTCTAGACAGCCAGCCTCCTGGGGGACTCATCTAGAGAAAACTAAATGAAACTCTGTGACTGACTGCCCCATTTGTGTGGGCAATTTGTGTGCAGCTTCCAAAGCTTTACATTATCCACAGCCCATTTATTTCCATTAAAATGGATAAAATAATTAATCAAATATGGTGATTAAGGTCATAGCTATGAAATGTAAGGCCATTCTTTGCAGAAACATATGGCCTTATTAAAGTTTTTAATACAAATTATATTGGACTTCAGTATTTTATCGGAGCATATAATTACCATAGATTGAAGAGCCGTCTATAATTAATTTGCTCCACTTCTTATTCTCATTGTTCAACTTACCAGACCTACTAGTACCTTGGTGATGCTTTATCGACCTCTGAGAATCCCTTTGTGATCTGTAGTGCTACTTCGGTTCACAAAATCTTGTTCTTGCTCTCCCTGATAGCATCTGACATTTGTCAACAGGGGTTGGCAATCCCATATACAGGGCCCCATTTACTACATACCATAGCCAGTCACCAAATTAGAGAAACTCAGTTAAAGAAAAAAAAAACACACAAGAGGAGACCTGTGTAGCAGACATCGTGGCTGACCCAACAGCATGTCCATTTCTCTCTCCCTGGGTAGCAATCCTGATCATTTTAAATAAATCACAGAAATCCCATACCCCCTTGCCATAGAGTGACGGGTTTAGGCAACCCAAGCCTAAGCCAATCATCACAGCAGATACTATAGCCAATAAGCTGGTCACTGAGACATCAGAAATGTGTTGGGAGCTTCTAGAAAAAGTCACTTGCTTCTCTGACACAACCACAAGAAGCTAGTTCTCTCTCTGCTTCTGGACAGTGTATAGTGGATATGAAGTCTAGAATTGCTGTAGAATTTTATCAACATCAGAGAAGCCAATTCAGGATGAAGCTCAATCACACAAGGCAGAAAATGGGGCCTTTTTTTGTTTTAAGAGATGAAGTCTTGCTCTATTGTCCAGGCTGAAGTGCAGTGGCACAATCATAGCTCAATGCAGCCTCAAATTCCTGGGCTCAAGACATCCTCCCGCCTAAGCCTCCTGAGTAGCTGGGACTACAGGTACACACCACCATGCCAGGCTAATTCTTTTTTATTTTTTGTAGATATAGAGTCTCAGTCTCACGATGTTGCGCAAGCTAGAAAATAGGTTCTTGACATCACTGAACTGCTAAATCAAAACTTTGTTCCAGTTATGAGCCAACAAAAAAAATCTCTTTTGTATGAACAAGTCTAACCTGGGGTTTCTCTTTCTTGTACAGTAAAAGCTACAACGGATGTAATATCCTGGGCAGCTAAGGAGGAATAGTGCATGAAAATTTCTAATCTTGCTGCTGGCTTTACAACATTCCCAACACCTGAAGGACAGTGAGTGAAGGAGCCCAAGGATGCACAGCTGATCAATGCTTTTGCCCATTTCCTCAAGCCTGCTGTCCAACAAAGGCCAGAGGGTAGTCCGAAAGCCTCCTCTCCAGCAGGGCCATGTCTGGCCTGTCTGGTGACAGTGATAGCAGAGAGCAGAGTCCCAAGGCTGGGGAAAAGTGGGTGGATGCTAAGACACCACAGAGGCACAGATGGGGTAGGGAGTCTGTAAGGTAGGACCTGGGTCTCTGATCTTCCTGACTCTCAGCTTGGTGCTGCCCCACCCTCCCTGATGGGGCTTCCTGATAATCCCCATGTGAGAATATCCTTGTCATACTGGGGGTGGCTGCCTGCCTGACAGGAGCAAAAAGGACAAGACTTGTAGGGTGTGACAAGGTGCTGAGAAGATGTGTGTGTGTGTCAAAGTTCCAGATTCCAATCTGGAATAAGGAGCCAGGAATGAGGATGTCAGGTCTGCCTTGGGATCTCTCCCAGGAGCTGAAGGTGTAATGAGGAGCTCAGGGGCACATGTGGTGAAGGGGAGGAACATTATTCAGCAGTTAGCAGGAGAGGGGCAAATCAGCAGAAAGCCCTGGCCTATTAAGGTCTGGCCAGATTTTTGTCTTAGAATGTGCTCAAAGTCCACTTGGGGCTCCGCAGACAGCAAATTGCATTTCTGCACTTCTACTCGGCAGTCTTATAGCTGAGATACTGAATTCCAACAGAAAGACTTTCTGGAAGGTGGGGAAATCAGTTAGGGTGTTAATGAAGGTTTCTTTGGTGGCAACTTTAACTGAGCACTCTCATTCTCCATTTCCCACATGCAGCAAATGCTGTAATGCTCTGGTTTAGCTGGTAAACAGGAACTGTAGAAATGCTTCTTGTCAAGCTTTCTTATGGCCTACTGCTCATGGCAGCCCTGCATTAATATCTGCATTTCTGCATGTACTTTGTTGTCCTATTAGCCTCGACATTTTTAATTTTATTTTTATTTTTTTTTCTGGCTGCTAACTTCCAAGCACATGACCCTGAGTTTTGATAACGAAATTACCTCCAGCAAGCACTCATTCTCAGCTTCTCATCAAATCCAGCTCAGACAGCTCCCCGAGGAGCACCACTCTCCTAAAAATAGAAACCAAAAGACCACAGAGGTCTATGCCCTCAGGTTCTAGTGACAGGCAATTTTACTGAAAGGAGAAATGATACCAAAGGATGCAAATCAATGCTAACTCTAATGGCTCAAGCTGGTGGGATATCAAGCTCATTTACAGACAACATATATAAATAAACATGAAATCACCTTGGTTGGCAAAAAAGAAATAGTGCTATACAACAAATGTAAGTGCAAGATATGATGATGAGGTAAATCTCATATAGTCTAGAATGGGAGCTCTGCTATAAGAGGAAGGGAAAGAATGAGGCAAGAGAATTCAGGATGAGTTCTCTCCACAAGCAAATATTTCATGTCACTTTGTCCACTGGATACAGGCTAGGAGACGATTAAACAACAGGAGACAATGCAGATGACAGCACAAAGTCACTTTCTTCTATACTTAGCACTGGTCTGACTTTCATCATAAAGTGATATTAGAGGATTTGGCCTGTGTCCAGAGGACAGTGGTCATAAGATCTAAAGGAGATAGAAGGGGAAAAAAAGGCTTGAGCTTGTTCAAAGGAAAATAAGAAGACAGTGAGTATTGGGCCAAAATGGTCCATGTTAAGCTGTATTTGGTGGTGAGTTCACATTCTCTCCTCAACTAGTAATTCTGTTTTCAAATTCATTTTAAATAACATTTAATATTCAGTCTTACCAATTTTCAGGGTGAGGGGGTGATACTGAGAATGGTGATCAAACTTCTCAGGACTGTAGAAATTTTATATTTATTATATCCAAATAGCTTAAAAATGAATGCAAATAAGAAATAGGGGAGGCTTTATGAGACTGTAGGTTCTTGTGCTTCACAGCTAATGGGCAGAATACCATTGGGAAAACCTGAAGGATTTATCTCCATAGCAAAACAAAGGAAGGCAATATTCAGCAGAGTATTTCTCTGAAATAAGAGGTCTAAGCCTTTCTGTGTTTGTTATGAGGCCTCTATAGGTAGACAGGGACACAGCAGGGGAACAACTAAGATGAACCATGTTGAAACACAGGTGCTGAAGGAGCCCACAGCACTTTTCTTCCTCTCAGACAACTGCACTTGGAAGTCTGCACCTGCACGTGGCTACGTATCCCCCAGGGCAGGCAGGGTGGCTGGAAGAGTGCCAGAGGCAGGAGGCAGGTTTTCATCCCAGCTCTCACACCATGAGGCTGGATGATCAGGGACACCTGCCTTGATTTCTTTGGCCTACGCTGCATTTGTAAATGAGAAGATTGGACTAAATCAAATGGCTTCTCATCTCATGCCCAGTACAAGTCAAATTCATTAAAACTGTCCACAAGGCCCCACCATCTAGCCCCTCACCACCTCTCTGACTCATCCCTCCCCCTCCCTTAAGCCTCTGTACTGTTTCTGGAACACATCAGGCCCATTCTCACCTCAGGGCCTTTGCAGCCGCTTGCCCTCTGTCTGGAAAGTTCTTCCCCCAGGATATCCACAACTGGCTTCCTCACACTTCTCAGGTGAGTCTAGTATCAATCACATTCTCAGTGAGGATTCACTCACAATTGCAACCACAATTACCCACCTCCACCCCCTCACCCCCTGCAACAATCCCTATTTCCCTCTTCAGCTTGAAAATATTTTTTTCTACTTAGCACTCGGTGCTCCACTTACTATATATTTTACTTATTTATTTTGTTGATGTTTATTGCCCCACCTAGAACATCAGCTCTCCAAGAGCAGGGATTTCTATCTGCTTTGTTCACTGCCTTAGTACCTGGAAGGTGCCTGGGACACAATTCAAGAAGTATTTGCTGAACAGATATGTCCATGGATGGCTGGAAGGGAGGGCAGAAGGATTACAGACCTTTACAGTGTCTTCGGTCTGGGGTCTGTGGGGTGTGGTGCTTATGGTCAGAGGGCTCTCTCTGCCACTGGGATGGACTCTGTTACCACATGACAAAAACAAGCCAGCCCAGGTGAAACATAAAGGGCCCAGAGTGAGATGCGGTATCCTTTCACTCCACTGCAGAACCTCCCAAGCACTGCTTCCTGCTCGCTCCATGCCTTAAGCTGATGGACATGTACACCCAGCATTCTCAGCCATCATGCCCTGCACTGCAGACATTGTCCATGAGAAATTCCTTAAATTAATGTCATCTGGGGAGAGCACCCACCTCCTCTGTCTCATTCTTCATTAAATCCCTAGGTAAAAGAGAAGTACGTTTCCCTATTGCCAGGATATCACACTGGAGTTTATCCTGAAGTGGGAAAAGGCGATGATGCTCCCACAGGCAATTCAGCCAGTTCCACTAGATGGCAACATGGTTAGGATGTGCTGATATCCAAGAGTGAAATTTACCAGGAACAGAGTAGACAAGCTGCTATGCGCCACTCTGCCACTACAGTTCTCAGCTTGGCACGCACAACCTTGCCTCCCCTTCACTTCTAGCCTGGCTATTTTCAACCACGAATTTACAGTTCGTTCTCAAATGGTTCATGCTTACCCTTGAATGCTTACGACTTAATCACTCCAGTCTTGGAGGCCTTATGTACACGTCTTTCTGCCAAAGTACGCTACCTACCCTCCCTTTGGAACTCTACCCAAAACTCACTTTTTCCACAAAACCCTCCCAAGCAAAACTGGCTCTGATCTCAACTCTATATATGCAACGACATACAGTCACAGACACATAACCATTTTTTTTGAGATGGAGTCTCGCTCTGTCGCCAGGCTGGAGTGCAGTGGCGCAATTCTCGGCTCACCGAAATCTCCGCCTCCCAGGTTCAAGCAATTCTCCTGCCTCAGACTCCCGGGTACACACACACACACACACACACACACACACACACACACACACGAATAGGATCACATGCACAGCTCTAGGCATCTAGTAGACGAATGTACATTTACTATAAATGATATGCAGGTGACCACATTCCATACAAGAGAAGTCAGGACTCTATGAAATAATATTTATTGGCTGCCAAGGGTTCAATAATGGACCAAAAGACTAGATATACCAAAACCCACTTATGTCTTCTAAATTCTAGTTTTTCCCTAGTATTAAATTTAAGCTCCAAAAAATCTGTTGAGCAGAACAATTTTCAGTAAACCTAAGCAAATATTATACATCAACTTGAACAAAAGTGTATAAATACCAATATAACTTTAAGGGCTATTTAAAACACTCTATTCCAATCCTTGATAACTTTTTCAATTTACTTTAAAAATAAAATTAAGTCTACTTGTGGGAGCATTAAGTATGGCTAAAACAAACCTAAGGTGTTATTTTAAAAGTACAAAATGCTTTATATGTAAGGTAAATTTTTTTTTTGGTTGTTAGAGAAAATGGCAACAGCAATATTCAAACAATTATCCAATAAGAGAATACAAATAAATACCCTTGTGTTTATGGGTTGCCCCACGGTGTTACCACTGCTACCAGACCACTGGGAACCAGAGGTGTCCTACAATTAATAAACGCATGGAAAATGTAAAAGAGAAACTCTGAGTGAAAAAGCCATCCAATCTTTTCAGAGTCCCATCTCTGAAACATTTCAAACCTTTATCTGTTTACAAATGAAACTGTCTAAAGGCAAAGTTTAAATGCCATTTTTCCACCCACAATACTCATACCTCTCCCTGCTTAACACTGGTTCCCCACACCCAGAGCCATAGCAAAACAAAACAAAACAGTGATTTGTTGAACACAGTCGCTCTAAAGCCACGATCAAACATTATTTCCTTGAAGACAGCAATACTATGTTAGTCATCTGAACATTTTACCGGATTTCAACAAAGACATTACATCTAAACATATTCTGAAGGCCGTTTTAACTCACCTAGTTTCAGCATTTTCTCCCCGTATGCAATCGGAAGGACAACTTCACAGTATCTTGGTAGAGTCATAAAGACTTGAGGAATGCACGCAACCACCCTGTTGATGTGTACACTATGGAATCTGCATCACCTTCCGGGAGACTCAGTCCTTCTCAAGAATAATTCAAAATAATTTATACTATCCTTTTGAAAAATCTACCATAAGCTTACCACATAAATGCACAGAAGGCACTGGTCAACAACAGTCACTTTGAAAGTTGTCTTGCTTGTTATTCTGGGAGCTAGGTTTCGTCACTTGTAGTGGAATGTATTATGTAGCCTTTAATTGTGAGTCCAGAGAGGTCTCCACATTCACAACAGGGATGGACTGGTTACTGCCTGCACTTGCTCCCTATAAACTACAACTACATAGAAATGCAAGATTACCTGTGACAAGCAAACAGGAGTATGTTCAAAATCAAGCAGAAACAGGAAGTCTAATGTTTCAACATGCTTGAAAAAAGAAACAGATACTTAAAAAAAAAACCTTTCAGATGCCTGAAAAAAAGAAAATAAAAAAAACACCTTATTCCTACCTGTATAAACATGAACGTCTATTAATAATACGTATTGCTCAGAGGTGTTTCTGTTCTCGGGAGAACTAAACAGAGTTTGGACAAGGTTGCTACTTAAAATCATTAGCCTTTTGCTTTGGAGGAGTATATAAGGTTTTCATAATGAATGTAAGTGTGAGTGTATCCAGGCATACACAATACACACATGTACACATACACACACATGCATATATACAATCTAATAGTTTCTTTAGGAGCCTGTTTATTTACCTGGGCATTTGGCAGTCATTGCCACCCACAAATCTTTCCTTATCCACCCCCCCAAGTAAGATTCAAGTGCACCACTTCTAAGAAGGCTTTTCTTGGGTGACCCCAGTTAGGTATGTATGATCTCAACCTCTTCCTTTAGCCCCTACTGCACCTTGGTTGACCTTTCTTGGTAACACTTTTTGGTATCTATCACAGCTGTCCTTATATTATCTTTGGTTGTTTATCCATCTTACTCTCCCTACATGGTAAGCTTCTTGATTTTATTTCTATACTCTGTAGCAATAACACTCTGCCTTGAAACTACCAGGCATCTGGCAAAAAAAGTGGAAGGTGATGGACAAACTCTCCAAGGCCTGGTTCAGAGTCTATTTATGTCACTTTCTGGTTGTGTAGATGTGCAAATTATTTAACACCCCTGAGTAATTTTGCACTTCTGTAAGATGAGAATAACATCATCAATGTCACAGAATTGCTATTAAGATTTAACGAGAACCACGTGAAGCAAATAACATATTGCCTGATGCACATAGAGTTCTCAAGCAGTAATGAGCATTATTATTGACCTAAATGAAAATCAAATGCCCAATACTAATTTGGGAAGGAGGCCAAAAGAAATACCAAATCAACACCAATTTACAAACATACCTCTACATTTCTTATTTTCTTTGGCCTACATTACTATGTGACTAACTCACAGAGATATGACGCTTATACCTTAGAAACCGTATTTTTGTGTTCTTTTGTGTTATCTCCCCAAATTCTGACTGGCCCTTCATGCCATGAAAACTTCATCAGGGACTAAGGGTCAAAGAAGATGTCAAGAGAAAGCTCTTCCTGGAAGTGCAGGACCCTAAATCACAAGGACTTCCCAGGCCATGACTCACTGGCAATTCCAGGGGTAAGCTACAAAGAGCAGAAATACTGCATCTAAATAGACGAACAGGCCTCTCACATTTCCCTAAAATGTGACCTCAGTGGTGGCCACATGGCTAGGTGGTCACCAGGAACCACTCTTTCCAGTTCTGCTGGGGGAGGATGGGGCAGTGCAGTGAGGCTGCAGGAAGACAAGGCTGGAGGAAGACTCCTGCAGTCCTATGCGAAAACAACTGCCTTCGTGGCAGCAGGGCCCTTACACATGCTCCAGGCCCAGTCGGGGAGGCACCAGCAAGGTCCCCAAACCAGGTAAGAGCAGAGGAGGCTGCACATGGTAGCCTCATGTATCCAGTGGGCACCTCTACACCCAGCAGGAAACTCCTGGTTTTGGAGAGAGCTCTCCAAAAACAGGAGAACAAAAAGCAAAGCATCCGCACAGGCATTTCCCTAAGACACTCCTCTTCTCTCACTTGAGACTAGAATGCCCAGGATATCCCCGGATCTATTTGAAGTGTGCTGTTTAAACCAGTCCCAGCAGTTAGCATCCTGCTTATCCTATTATATTTGGGAAGAAAGAAGAGTCATCACATACATAGGCTAGAGAGCAGGGAGATTCTCAAGTAAGTATTTGTGAAGCAGTCAAACTTTACAGAATAGCCTTATGTTTAAAAAAAAAAAAAGCTAATATCTCTTTGTAGATATGACTACGCACAGCACTTCCATGCTTCCCTAGGACTTGTGAATTAAGACACTCTAGGTAGGTTCAGGGATCAACACTGTGATGATCGCCCAATGTGGATGCATCACCCATGCTTCAAGGCAAAGAGGAGAGAGGAGGCAGCCAGGACTTCTAGCCCTAGGAGCCCTGCCTGGTGGCCTAATGGCTGAAGAATCTGTCCAGACCCAGCTTCATGAAAGCAATTTGTGCTAAGGAATATAGCTGGCTCTTGGCCTTTTTCTTGGTGAGCACAGCTCTGCAGCAGGAGCGCAGGGCTAATCTGTACCCCAACCCCTAAAGCCCGGCCCCTGAGAGTGCAACTGGCATTGATAGTCATGGAGGCACTCTGGAGTGTCACAGTAATACCAAATAATCTGTCATTAGGGAAGTCTGAGGCCAACTTATCTGGTACTTCTCTCCCTCTCTCTCTGCAAACACATGATGGTGGCCATGAGAAAATCAGATCTTTCTCTTCCGTGTGTGTGTACTTCATGTTATCTCGGCATCTCAGAGCAAGAGACTATCACTTACATCATTTCACTCTCCCCACACCCAGGGAAAGTGGGTGGCAATCCCAGTTTCCAAAGCGAGTGTCAGAGCAGAGAGGTTAAGCAGCATATTTAGCAGGACCCTGCACAATAGGGCAGGGCTGAGAGGAGAGGCCATGAGGCCTAACCCCTACCCTCCCAGAACAATCTCTAGACACACATGCTCTCGCTGGCACAGTTTCATTAACTGCTTATCACATACCCCAAGAAAAATACTTCCTTTATAGCTACCCACATCCTTATCAGCAGCACATTCAACAAAATCATCAAAAGAGTGATGACATTTGTGTCTGCATAAAAAGATATTTTCATTTGTTTATTTCATCTAATTCTACAGTCCCAGACAGAACTGGAAATGTCTATAAAACACCTTGGCCTTTATACTTTGGCATTCCCAGGACGTTCCCTAATCCCTACTGCTTAATGCCATGGCTGCCAAGATTAATTTCATTTTCTTTCTGTTCAATCTTCCTCTCTTCCCATCAGTCCTCTCTGTACCCTCCTCGTATGCTGAATCCTGCCCATGCTAACTCTTCCAATGGCCTGCCTAAACCATGGCGCTAATTATAGCTTCCCCCTCCTCTATTCAACTTACTCCTCTTTTCTCTCTCCTCTTCTTCAAAGAGGAAAGAGTCATTGATGAAGCAGGGAGGAAGGCAGGCTGAGAAGGAATTATTCCAGGAGACTCAGTGACTGAGATAAACAATATGCTCAGAAGCGTTTTCCAGATGTTCTAACAGAGACGGCGGATGGTCAGACTCACTTCTCACATAAAGGAGGCCTTGCACAGCACAGGATTTCCCCAACCTTGTCTAGACATGGCCTTGCATGGTCCATGTCTAGACAAGGCTGGGGAAATCCTGCTGCTAAGCACCTGGAGATGTCCACAGTGTGCATGGTGCTCTCACTGTGGTCCACTCAGTCCTCGCCAAAACCCTGGGAGGTGGGCATCATTATCCTCAGATTACAGGTGCAGAAACCCAGCTTCATAAAGTTAACATATCTGTTCAGCAGAATGCTGGGATTTGAGCCTATATCTGCTGGCTTTTTTCTCTTCATATCATATTGCAAAAGCATCCATGATTCACCAGACAGAAAGCACAAAAAGCAAACTGTATGGAAAACAGGAAGAACACCTTTCTATTTAATAGAAAGGTAAAAGACCTCCCAAGGCCAGGTAGAGTGGTGAGTTAAGCAGTGTGAACAGCTGCTGCTGAGGGCCAGCACTGGGGCAGAGACTGCTCAGGTCTGTCATCACCGCAGCTGCCATTCAAGCTGCCTGCCCAAATGGGGTGCACAAAAGGTAAGTGTGGGAAGGTAGGCCTTTCTATCATGTAGTACTTGTTTCCATGTTTTAAGTATAAATTGTGTAAAAATGTTATTGTTAGAAGCAAAAAAAGAACATTGTCTTCTAATTTCTGTTAGAATCAGATAACTTGGGTGTTGGCAAGACTGCTGATACCATCTAACCTCATTTCACAAGCGAGGAAAACAAGGCCATCCAAGGAGGCTGAAAGGCATGCCCAGAATCCCACCACTAGCTGTGAGCAGCACAGCTGTGGCACTCGCTGGGTCCTAGGCCTGCAGAATGAGCATCTACGTCTGTCTTCCATGATTCATGCTCAAGTCTCTCTTCACACTTGCACCACCAATGAAAACACTAAATCAGCATTTAGAAAGCAAAGAAACACTGAGTGCTGGCTGCAATAAATATGCTGGCACTTGAATGTAGTTTATTCTCTACCGAATTGAATATAAACAGAGGCCTGACATTTTATAGCATTCTTCCATTGCAAAACCTCATGTAAAACTGAACATGATCCCTAGTAATAAAATACTAAACTAATTAAACTCTCAATATGCCAAGAAAAACTTTCCAATTTTAAGGTAAATTTCTCTGTAAATTTCTAGAAATTCTGGCTAACAAGGCAACATATGATATTTCCCAAGTTAAATTTCTCATCCTCTCTCCATCACCAACCTGGTATTTTTTTCTCTCTGTTTTAACCTCTCTGGCTCCCTTCACAACCTTGTCACTCGGTCATCACTGACTCCTCCCTTGGTTTGGGTGGTCACTTACTCGCCGAGTTCTGCTGTCTTCTCATCTGTGCCTCTCCCATTCTCACTTCCATTTGCATTCTGTTAAACCTCCTTTTGTTTTTAAGGTAGCAGAAGGTGGTTTCTTTTTTTTTTTTTTGAGACGGAGTCTCGCTCTGTCGCCCAGGCTGGAGTGCAGTGGCGCGATCTCGGCTCACTGCAAGCTCTGCCTCCCGGGTTCACGCCATTCTCCTGCCTCAGCCTCTCCGAGTAGCTGGGACTACAGGCGCCCGCCACCATGCCCGGCTAATTTTTTGTATTTTTAGTAGAGACGGGGTTTCACCGTGGTCTCGATCTCCTGACCTCGTGATCCGCCCGCCTTGGCCTCCCAAAGTGCTGGGATTACAAGCGTGAGCCACCGCACCCGGCCAGAAGGTGGTTTCTTGAAAAGACAACATTCCAGAGAATGCTAGCCAAGCACTTCTATTCTCCATTCCCTCTCTAGACGACAAGAGAGTTTTCTCATCATGTAGTTTTTACCCGTGTGGCTATTTTCAAACCAAATTTTTTTTGAAAAATAAGTTTCAAAAACTTTTCCAGGCTGGACGCAGTGGCTCATGCCTGTAATCCCAGCACTTTGGGAGGCCAAGTTGTCTCTTGGAAGCAAGGACAAGGGTTGAGAGTCAGAACTGCAGTGGGTGGCAAAGATGAGAAAGAGCATTTCCACTCTATAAATTTACATTCTGACTTTTGAACAGTGTAAGTATATTGTCATTTTAGATTATATTTTAAAATGTTTATAAACTGCTCAGGTTCTTCCCTGGTAGCTGTTTCAAGCCCAGCTGGGTTGATCTTCCTTACGGTCTGTTTCTTCCCTGCAGGGAGACCTGGTCCCTTTCTTTTCTTTCATCTTACTTCACTTAGCTAGACATTTATTAGATCTTCCCATACTTTCAAGAAGAAGCTTCTTTTCTTAAGGTTGTGTATTATAATGTAACAGCTTAGAGTTGGACATATCTGAGTTCAAGTTAATCTCTGCTACTTACTATATGACTTGAGATAGTAACTTAATTTCTCTGGGCCTCAGTCACTTCATTTGTAAAATGAGTATAATAATAACCTCCTTCCTAGGGTTGCTGTAAAGCTTAAGTAAGATAATGAGGCCAGGCACGGTGGCTCACGCCTGTAATCCCAGCACTTTGGGAGGCTGAGGCAGGTGGATCACCTGAGGCCAGGAGTTTGAGACCAGCCTGGCCAACACAGTGAAACCCTGTATCTACTAAAAATACAAAAATTAGCCAGGCGTGGTAGTGGGCACCTGTGGTCCCAGCTACTTGGGAGACTAAGGCAGGAGAATCGCTTGAGCCCAGGAGGCAGAGGTTGCAGTGAGCAGAGATCGCGCCACTGCAGTCTAGCCTGGGCAAAAGACCGAAACTCTGTCTCAAAAAACAAACAAACAAAAAAACAAGACAATAAAACCTTTTTCAATTTAGAGAGCAATCAGAATTATAACATGTCTTGAGTACTTTCCCTTTGATTTTTTCCCCTAAGAAAAGCACACATCGTTTTTGAATGTTTGTGGGGAAAATATGATGTGTCACCCAGTTCTGGGCCTCTTCCCATCTGTACCCTGAGCCCATATGTTCATGTACTCCACAGGCAACACACATCCGCCCCCATCCGCCTTAGCCTAACAACACGAAGAAATTTACTCAACGACAGGGCTGGCGGCAAATCATTCCCAATGGGGACCTGGGAACAGACATTTCCAGGAAACAACATCTCATCTCCTGGAAAGGAGCTGGAGCCTCATTTCCCCTTTCCACAAATGCAGTCCTTTTCTTACAGAGAAGGAGGAAGAGGCCATGGAAGCCCGAGCCCCTATCCTGTGGTATATACTTCTGTCTCCTCTATCTTTTTGTCACCCAAGCCGCTTCAGGACAAAGGAGGGCACACGGGCTGGTTTAATCTGGAAGAGGCTCACTAATTCAGTAAAGGGATGGGTCAAAACTAAATTCATAAATGTTCTTTCTTCCAAACAGCTTCTCTTCTAGGGCTCCATATCTCATCTTCCCATCAGTCATTCAAACTAAAACTCTCTGGCTCAGTGTCATCGTGGGTCCCACTCTCTCTCTTCCTCACCTTCAAAACACTCCTCTGCCTTCTCTTCATTTCCAGCCCCATCACCCCAACCTCCTTCAGGCTCATCCTCTGGCCTGAACTTCCCGTGTCTCTTACTTGTCCTCATGGTACATCTTCTCAAAGCACAGCCCGATCACCCTTAACACCGCCATGTGTACCTAGAATTAAGTTTAAAAAGCACTTCCATATCCTCACTCACCATGTCACCCTCTGATGAGGAGCACGCAATGCTTCCCTGCTGCTCAGGGGTCTGAGTCCATGAGTCAACGTAGGACTTAAAGCAGTCCCCAGTCCTGCCCCCACCATGCTTCCCTGTTTTGCCTCTGGGCCTCTGCTCACCTGCTTTCCTCAGCCCCTCAGATTCTTTCCAACATCACCAGCTGCAAAACACTGCCAGTGTCCCAAGGCTCAGCTCAGATGGAGCCTTTCATGACACTGTAGCCAGCTGCTGGCTCCCACTCCTGCATCTCCATGATATTTGGACACTTGCAGTGTTTCCCACATTTTGCTCCAAGAGATAGCCATGTTTGGCTCCAAGAGGTAACCATCACTATACACACCTCATCAGCCCTATTACACCACACATTCCTAGACGACAGGGAGATGTCTTCATTCATTCAGCATAAATGAATCCACCTGCATTTACCCAGTACCTACTGAATGGTAGGCATTGACTTAGATGCTGGGGACATGGGAAATGAAACATAACCGGTTGCCTGTCTTACAAAACTGACATTCAGTGGGAAAAAGTGGCAGCAGACCAGTAAGCACATACATAAATGAAGGACAGATTGTGAAAGGTGCTAGGGCAAAAATAAACAGAGGGCTCTGACAGAGACCACTCTAGCAGAAGTGGCACTGGAAGTATATGCTGAAAGCCACAGGAATAATGGTTTGGGCAGTAGAAAGAGCAAGTGCTACAGCCCGAGACAGGACAAGCCAGGCATGCTTCAGGGGAAGGAGGGGACAGGGGCTGGTGCGGCTACAGTGACGGAAGCAAGGGGAGGAAACCTGTAAGAAGCAGCTGGGAGGCCAGGCACGGTGGCTCACACCTGTAATCCCAGCACTTTGGGAGGCCGAGGTGGGCGGATCACGAGGTCAGATCAAGACCATCCTGGCTAACATGGTGAAACCCCATCTCTACCAAAAATACAAAAAAAATTAGCCAGGTGTGGTGGCGGACGCCTGTAGTCCCAGCTACTCGGGAGGCTGAGGCAGGAGAATAGCGTGAGCCCGGGAGGTGGAGCTTGCAGTGAGCTGAGATCGCACCACTACACTCTAGCCTGGGCGACAGAGCGAGACTCCGTCTCAAAAATAAATAAATAAAATAAAATAAAATAAAATAGAGCAGCTGGGAGTTAGGCAAAGGCCAGAATATGTAGACCATATAGGACATGGTAAGGAGTTTATATTATATGGCGGGAATGTAAAACAGGACAAACGTCTGGAAGGCAAAGTCACAATAAAGATCAAAAACCTTAAAACTCCACAGGCCCTTTGAACCACTTACAGGAATACATCCCATGAAATAGACAGAAGGGTGGACAAGTGCAAGGAAACTGTGCGGGGTTATGACAATGACCCCATATGAAAACTTTTAGAGCCTAACTATCCACATGGGGACTGGTTAAGTAAATTATGGCACATCCATATAATGGCATGTAACACAGTCTTTTTTTTTAATTTTTTATTTTTTAAGAGACAGGGTCTTGCTATGTTGGCCAAGTTGGTCTTGAACCGTTGGCCTCAAGCAATTCTCCTGCCTCAGCCTCCCAAAGGGCTAGGATTACAGGTGTGAGACACTGAGCCTGGCCAGTAATGCAATCTTTAAAACCGATCTTGCAGAGTATTAATAACATGAGAACTCTTTACAAAGGCTACAAAACAATATATAAAAGCAAAGAAATTATATTAAGCCATATATAATTTTTAAAGAGAAAATTATAAGCACACAGAGAAGAGCCTGGAATGATGATATTCACAATATGTTTTTTTCTGGGTAATGACAGTAAGGAGTGCCTCTTTTTTTTTTTTAATTGGTCAAATTGTAGTTGATAAATACACTACACAAACATGTAATACTGCTGTGATAAGGAAAAAAGGTTTCAAAAACCCTGTGAGTTGTAAGGTATAGCAGAGAGGGTATCCCATGAAATCATATAAATAGAGGCTGCCAATCAGGAGGCAGCTGGGGCAATCTTCTGTCTTTTCAGGGAACCTTCAAAGCGAAACAGAAAAACAAACCATAAAAACTCCCTAGAACTTGGGGCAGGAAGTGTGTCATTCCCTTTTTGCTTATCCCTGTGACTCAGCAGTGACTGGAGGCCCCTCTGATCCATGCATGAAGAAGTTAAAGATAGGAGTTCTGAGAGGATGGAGACTTAGAAACCTCACCCAGGAGCTCCCAACCCCGAGGGGGAAGTTGGGAATGTTGAACTTGGAACTTTTTTTTTTTTTTTTTTTGAGGTGGCGTCTTGCTTTGTGGCTCAGGCTGGAGTGCAGGGGCACGATCTTGGCTCACTGTAGCCTCCACCTCCTGGGTTCAAGTGATTTTCCTGCCTCAGCCTCTCGAGTAGCTGGGATTACAGACACTAGCCAACACACCTGGCTAATTTTTGAATTTTTGGTAGAGACGGGGTTTCATCATTGAACCTGGAACTTCTAAGGAAAAAAATATTCTCTATTCTTTTTCAGATTCATTACAACAGCAAACAACAGTCTTACCTATAATGTTACAAATTAAACATAATTAAGCTTTTGTCTATTCCTTTAAATAAGATTTACTTCACAAGACCCAAACCCACTGTTGTTCCAAGGCTTCTTCTCAAACAGGTTTGAAAGTTTAACAAACAGTCTAGACAAGTCTCAACAAGTCTCAGGTATTTTGATCCTGGCTTACACAAGCTCAAGTTGAAGGAGTTTTACTGCAGAAGCCCATTCAGCCAATTTATGTCCCTGTTCCCCACTGGGAAGCAAAGGTGATTTGGTTCCTGTGTCCCCATCTGGCAGCCTCCTAAGCTCAGCACTCAATGGCCAAAGAGTACAGACTAAAACTGATTTGCTAACAGAAGCCCACATACTTCTTTTACTTCCATTTTTAGTAAACCTCTGGAAACTACAGAGTGGAGGGAAACATACACAGCACTATAAAACAAAACAGAAACTTTTGACCCTGGAAGTGTTTACATTTTTAAGGTAAATTAAATTAAAATGTGAGGACATATAATTAAAATCCAGGACCACTGCCTTCCTACCTTTATTTAACAAATATTTATTGAGGCCTTACTGTGCCCTATGTTAGACTCTAGCGTAAATGACAAACAAGTGGCCAGAGGAGTGATGTGTAGTATGTATGCAGGGTGGGGTGGGAATGTGCTTGAGGGAGGCAGATATTTCCGAGAAACTCCAAGAAATGCAGCCAGTTTGGGAACAGGTTATTAAGGATCTTATAAGCCCTATTAAAAAGTTTAGATTTTATCAAAACTCTAATGAGGCATCTTAAGCAAAGGATGATGCAATCAGATGGACATTTTATGAGGCCAATAGCAGCATAGGACGTTAGACTGGAGAAAGTGTAGGAGGTGCAACTGCCCTTAAAGTAGCCTAGGAAAGGGATGGCAGCAGTGGCTTGGCCTTAGTTGGTGGCAGTGCACAGTGACAGGCAGTATATAGAGTGTACAGCTATTCACGGGAGAACTGACTACACTGACGATTGGGCATAGGGGTAAGGCCAGAAGAAGAAGCCTTCCAAGTTTCAAGATAGTTACCTGGGTCATTGACTAAGGGGAAAAGAGAAAGAGAAGGCAAGTTCAGCTTTCTTCACATCAAATTTGAGTTGCCTGTGAGACATCAAAGAACATTTTCTAGCTAGACACCCAGGTCTAGAACTTAGACAAGAGCTTGGGCCTGGAATATAAGTTTGGGAGGTACCGGCATGTAGAGAATCTGAAACCCTACGAATGGGCGGGGTCACCAGGGAGAGAGTAGAGTAAGAACGACAGAGAATCCAGGTAGAGCCTAAGAAATACCAACGTTTTGATACTGGACAAAAGGGAAAGGCGCCTGCAAAGAAGACCCAGGAGGGGCAAAGAGAAAAGAGGGAGGAAAATCAGGAAAGTGGATTATCGAGGACCAGTCTGTCTACAGAAACGGGAGCAGCATGAACTCATTTGGAATGGTCAGGAAGAGAAGTGAAAGGTCCCCATCTAGCATTAAAATGCCAGAGGCTGCTCAACTTCTCCATGCCTGTGTATTTCTGCAGTTATTGGTAAACAGCAGGAGGCCAAATGGGAGGCAGTAAGAAGAGAGCAGGTTCTGAGATAAACTTAGCAGGAGATCCTGGCCATAGCCAGCATGGTCTGCTCAGAGGCTGGAAAAGGGGCCAAGGGCCACAGAAGTGATGAAATGCCAAGGTCCTGGGACCACTCCTCTAGGAGGAGCACTTCATCATTCAGCCACAAGTATGTATAGGTCATTTACTGCGTGTGAGCACTGCTGATGGTGCTGGGGATAGAGCAGTGACAAAAGTTCTAACAAAATAGCTGGAAAAACAGGATTTTCAGTAGACGTAAACGCTGTGAAGGGGAAAAACAAACCAGAGACAGGGGCTAGACAGTGGATGGGAGAGAGGAGCATTTTGGATAGGCTTTCTCCTGGGGTAACATCTGAGCAGAAACCTGAGAAAAATTAGAGTGAGAGCCAAGGAACAATCTATGGGGAAGGGGATTCCAGGCAGAGGGAAGGACGTGTGCAAAGGCTCTGAAGCAGGAGGAACGAGCTTGGGAAGTTTGAGGAACAGCATGGTGGTCAGTATGGCCTGACTGGGGCAGGGAAGGAGGGAGTGGGAGGAAATTAGGTCGCAGAATTAGGCAGAGGCCACATGAAGCGGAGCCTGTAGCTCCTGGTAAGGAGTGGGGAGTTTGTCTGTTGGAATGGAAAGCCGTGGGGGGTTGGAGCAAGGGAATGACTGTGACGAGCGATAAGACCATTCTGACTGCACAAGGACTGTCTGAGAGTGACAGTGCAAGAGCACAGGGGAGTTAGGAGGCTCCTGAGACTACCCAGAAGAGAAGTGATGGTGGGAGAAGAAGCAGTGATATTTAGGATGTGCGTATTTGCTAGGGCAAGTGGAAAGCACTTGCTGCCGGGTGAGCTGTGTGATGAGGGAACAGAGGAATCAGGATGCCTCCTGGGCTTGTGGCCTGACGCAAACCCAGGAAGGGGCCAGTGTGGGGGAAGGGGCATGCAATCAAGACGCCTATTTCTAGTGGAAATGTAAAACAGACAACAGAATAATCCCATCTGGAGTTCGGGAAAAATGTGTTAAATACATTAATTTGGAAGTTATTAGTATTTGGCATTTATCCTCCGGGACTAGAAATCATCCAGATTCTCAGTCTTGGCTGTATGCTGGTATACCCAGTATAAAAATATGAACAAAAAAACCAATTCAAACCAAAACAAAACAAAAGCTAACGCCCACAAGTCTTCTCCAAAGGTTCTCAATTAACTAGACTTGGTATCCAAGTCTAGTCTTTTTTTTTTTTGAGACGGAGTCTCGCTCTGTCGCCCAGGCTGGAGTGCAGTGGTGCGATCTCGGCTCACTGCAAGCTCCGCCTCCCGGGTTCAGGCCATTCTCCTGCCTCAGCCTCCGGAGTAGCTGGGACTACAGGCACCGGCCACCACACCCGGCTAGTTTTTTTGTATTTTTAGTAGAGACGGGGTTTCACTGTGTGAGGCAGGATGGCCTCGATCTCTTGACCTTGTGATCCACCCACCTTGGCCTCCCAGAGTGTTGGGATTACAGGCATAAGCCACCATGCCCAGCCAAGTCTAGTCTTTTTTAGTTTAGTTTTTTTTTGTTTTTTTGTTTTTTTGGTTTTTTTGAGCAGGTTAAGAACCCTAGAGACAGTGTAGTATGGAGAAGAAAGTCAAGGACTAAGCCCTGGGGCAATTCCATCTATAGAGGCCCTTGGAGAGAACAGTTATTAAGGTAGGAGAAAAAAAAGGGGATGTGATGCCCTGGAAGTCAAGTCAGGACAGTGCTTCAAAGGAAAGTGAGGGGGTGGGGGTGGTTACAAGGTCATACTACAAAAAGAAAAAGAAGGGGGCCGGGATGGATGATGCCAACTACTACTGAGAGACTGAAAAAGATGAGGACTAGAACAGGCCACGGGATTTGTTAAAATGGAGGTCTTTGGTGACCGTAATAGAAAGGGTTTTTGAGGAGTAGTGGAGTGGGGAGGGGCGGCAGGAAGGGGAGATTGTACACACCCCAGGAGACAAGTCTTCAAGCAGTTCTGCCAGAATGGGCAGGAGAGAAGTGCCACAGAGCTGGAAGGCGACATTGAATACAGAAATTTCTTTAACTTGTTTTTTAAGAAGGGTGATAAAAAGGCATGTTCTGATGGTGATAGGGATGTTTCCATAACTGGAAAGAAATTGATGTGCAAGAGAAAGACTATAATTGCAGGAGGACTTGAAGAAGTTGGAGCTAAAAAGCCTTTAGGGACCCTGAACCAATGAATCTGAAATGTCCCTTCAACTGCCAGATGTATCTTCATTTTTAGTTTTCCAGGAGATGTAAAATGTCCTAAAAATCACAGTCACTAGATTGAAATCAACCTTAAAAATCATCTAGTCCAACGTCGACTCTCAGTCCACTACTTGAATCCCCTGTGTCCCCTCCCAGTAGTCGTCTTGACAACCTCCATTGAAAGGCAATTTCTACACTCCATCCACTCCACCACCAACCCATGGTTCATGATCTCTTTGGACACTCCTTGAACTGAACAGAAATCTGTTTTCCTGTACTTCAATCCACTGGTTCTGGTGCTGTGCCTTCGGGATACACAGAACATGTCTAATCCCTCTTTCACATCTTTCAAACAAATGAAAACTAGTAACTCCTGTCCCACCTTGTTAATTATGTACTCCCTAAACCAAGCCAGTTCTTTTCACATGTATGGACAAACACATCCTATTTTAGAAAATATCTAGGCAGGGGCTACAAATCCACCTCGGCGTTCTTTAACATAAAGAAGGTATTGTCAAGCATAATAGAATAAAAGGTGCACCAATATACATAGAAGTAACCCACAATAATCCTGGTTACCAAGAAACCAGAGAGGTTCCAGGCTAGTTGGACTTAATCCACTCAATCCTTAAGCACTCATTTAATTATCTTTCTCTCCATCTTGTTCCCCATTTCTAGCAGAGAACTCTCCCACAACGTGTGTACACACACACAGCACACACTCAACATATGCACGCTCACTCAGACTGTCAGATAGGAGAAAATTTGACCATCAACAGCTGCCTTGTTATTAAGCACACATTGGAATGTTCTCATTAAATCAAGTTTTTAGGAAAGGGTCTCTACAGTATTAACTGATTATTTTCTCGAAACCTCATGTTGGAATACAAACGCCACAGCCAGAAGAAAAACCTAAATGTTTACATAGCCAAAAGGATTATTTTATTTCATCTTATCTTACTTCAGAGAGAGGGTCTCACTTCATTGCCCAGGCTGAAGTGGAGTAGTGCCATCACAGCTCACTGCAGCCTTGAACTCCTGGGTTAAAGTGACTCTCCAACCTTCACCTCCCAAAGTGCTGGAATTATAGGTGTCAGCCACCACACCTGGCCAAGAATACTTTTAATGCAATTATAAATTAAGTTAAAAGCACAGTTACAAAAGCCAGGATTAGACTACAATTAAAGTATCCCTTGAATTATGGAGTCACTGCTAATATTCAATGAAGAAACAGGTATGTTGTTCCAAAACTGAAGTATTCATGCCAAATATCATATGAGCTGTTATTCTTCTAGTCTTATTTTAAAATATTCCAACCATTGGAAGTGAAAGGGACCCAAACACCTTAAGAGTACTGGCTTAGTGTCTCAAATAACCCTATAATAGCCTAAAACAATTTTTAAAACCAGTATAGTAATTAATGCAAAATGCACATGGTAGGTTCTGAAATGTTTTCTGAATTAATAAACTGCATTACGGTGGAGTCAAGGGTTCATGAGATGGTGAGGAGGAAGGGGAGGAGGGGCAGGAAGAGGGACAGGAGGTGGGGCAGGAGAATACGGGGGGAGGAAGAAAAAAACTGAAAAACTGTAACAGGTATCACCCCAGATTCATATGTACATCAATTTAGTTCTAGGCTAGGCACAGTGGCTCATGTCTGTAATCTCAGCATTTTGGGAGACAGAAGCACGAGGTTCACTTGAGTCAAGGAGTTCAAGACCAGCCTGGGCAACATAGGGGGACCCCGTCTCTACAAAAATAAAAAATAAAAAAAATTAGCCAAGCATGATGGCACATGCATATAGTCCCAGCTACACAGGAAGCTGAGGTGGGAGGATTGCTGGAGCCCAGGAGGTCAAGGCTGCAGTGAGCTGTGATCACATCACTGCACTCCAGACTCCAGCCTGGCTAACAGAGGGAGACCTCTCTCAAAAAAAAATCCATTCTAGAACAAAAGGCTGACACAGAGCATTAAAGGTACCACTTGAAATCCCCATTTAAAGGGACAAACTGAAAAAAAAAAAAAAAGAAGTGTCAATCAATCACCTGCAAAAGATCAATGAATTCAGAGCATTTTAAGAGCTGTGACTACCTACTTTGATCAGTTTTGGGGAAGAAAACAGTTTGACTATAATTAATTAATATAATTAATCAAGGTGGTGAGTCAATTAAATTCACCACCTTGGTTAAAGACTAAATTTGACAACTGCATACAAGAAAAAAACACAACTTATTTATGACAAAGATCTTTTATGTGTCCCACACTCTGGAAAAGTGGATGTGTCCAAAGGAAATAAAGATCATGATATTAACTATATAAGGTAGGGCTGGGGGTGGGAGCTCACGCCTGTAATCCCAGCACTTTGGGAGGCCGAGGCAGGCAGATTACTTGAGGTCAGGAGTTCAAGACCAGCCCGGCCAACATGGTGAAACCCCCGTCTCTACGAAAATACAAAAATTAGCCAGCATGGTGGCCTCTGCCTATAATCCCAGCTACTTGGGAGGCTGACGCAGGAGAATCATTTGAACCTGGGAGGTGGAGGTTGCAGTGAGCCAAAATCGTGCCACTGCACTCCAGCCTGGGCAACAGAGTGAGACTCCATCTCAAATAATAATAATTATTATTATTATCATATAAGGTAAATATTTGATGATAAATATAGGTCAATATAACCTGCTATGAAAGCATTCCTGAATATCTCAAAATTAAAGAAAACTGATTTTGATACAATTAAAAAATGCCTTTCTTAGCCTCCTCTTATCTAATCAAAAGGAAGAAAGAATAAAAAGAAGTCTCTACCGCACATAGAATCAGATTTCTTATATAATTTCTTTAATAATCACTTTCAAATGGTTCTTTCTGTAATTTTAGAAAACTTTGTATCAGGCCGAAAAATTTAAAAGCTTATTTAAAAATTATTTATCTTGGCTAATTTCTATTGGTTTAACGTTCTTAACTTGGGTCTTCTTCCAAGCCATTCAAGTACAGTAAACTTACGGACTACAGGAAGAAGTCCTACCCAGGAAATCGGAACCAGGAGGTGCACCAGCCACAAGGACAGGCCTCCATGATGGCAGATGCAGAAGAGGCTCAAAGGGCAGAGGTGAAACTACTTCCTTTGTATTATCTTGCTGGGTGGCTAAAAATGTAAAGTTCTACATGCTATTATTTCCTCACAATAGGCATATACATTGCTCTGGCATTTCTTTAGCCTGATTTTTCTAGAACATTGTTTCTCAGCCTTGGTTCTACTGATCTTTTGGCCCACATAACTGTTATGGGGAGCTGTTGGGTGCACTGTGGGATGCTTTGAAGCATCTCTGTCTTCTACCCACTAGATACTAGTGGCAAACCCCTCCAACTAAAATTAAATTAATAAACCCCTCCCAGTTTGCTAAAATTGTCTTTGGATATTACCAAGTGTCTCTTGCGGGCAGGGCAAAACTGCCCCCAGTTGAGAGCCATGTTCTCGAGCACTGGTTCTTAAATTGGCTACATGTTGGAAGCATCTGAGGAGGTTTTAAAAATACTGATACCTGAGTCTCACCCTCAGAGATTTTGACTTAGTCTGGAGTAGGCCTGAGGCACCTGGATTTTTGAAAGAGATTCTAATGTGCAGCCAAGTGTGAGAATCTCTGCCTTAGAGTTTATCAATACCATCAAGTCATTTAATCAATTTAACCCAACTCAAAAATGCATTGTATCTCTCCAAAGTAGGGTCTTCTTTATCTTGGTACCAGAATCAACATGATTAGGAGACACAGAAAGAATTGGAGAAGGCCAGGTGTGGTGGCTCATGCCTGTAATCCTAGTACTTTGGGAGGTTGAGATGCGAGGATCACTTGAACCCAGGGGTTCGAAAAGAGCCTAGGCAACATGGCGAAACCGTTTCTTACAAAAAATATGAAACTTAGCTGGGCATGGTGAAACACACCTGCGGTTCCAGCTACTCGGGAGACTGAGGTGGGAGGATCGCTTGAGACCAGGAGTTAGAGGCTGCAGTGAGCTATGATCTCACCACTGCACTTCAGCGTGGGTGACACAGGAAGATCCTGTCTCAAAAAAAAAAAAAAAAAGTGGAAGAACTAGAAAAAGGTCAACTGTAGTTCTAATCTGCAAAGTTCTTTACCCTTTTAGGTGAACAGAAACTAGTGCATAAAAATTTATTTCAACTTTAACATTGCAACTAAAAACACTCCAGTTTTGGAGATTTAGAAAATAAGCCTCACAGGTAGGAAGACAGAATTACCTCCTCACATGGTAAAATGCCAGCTCTACAATGAAGAAACTCTGGAGCTGCCATCTCTTTAATGGGCACCATTAAACCAGCCTCAGAGAAATGCCAAGTTCATTAAAAATAATAAACAAATCTGTGTGTGTGAAGACACTCAGAGGACCCACACAGGAACTGCAATCAAGACTTCTCTGTGTGTGGGTGGTGGAGGTGGGGTTCACCTTCAGATAGACGACACTACCAGGAACCTGTCAGGAGCTGACAGCAAAGCTTGATTCCTGTAAAAAAGCTGCATGGTCATGAACAGCCCACATGCTTCCCTTCTGCCCATTACACCTCGGGGTCTTCTGCCAGCTTCCTCATTGTGTTCAACAACACTGGGCCTGATTCCAACTTTTGCAGACAGTGGCACAGCACTGCCCCTGAAGGCACTGTTCCCCTGAGAGCTAGTCTGTGGCTACAGTATTCTCATCAACTGTGTGCCAGTCTACTGGTTATGCCAACACACACTGTCTGTTGTTTTTTTGAGTAAGAAAAAAGTAAGGAGACACACACATGCATACACACATAATAAGGATTCTTCTCTCATTTCAGGAATAAGAATTATCAGTAACTTACGGAAAGGCGGGATGGCTAATACCTGTAATCCCAGCACTTTGGGAGGCCAAGATAGGTGGATCACTTGAGGTCAGGAGTTCAAGACCAGCCTGGCCAACATGGTGAAACCCCGTCTCTACTACAAATACAAAAAATTAGCTGGGCCTGGTGGCGGGCACCTGTAGTCCCAGCTACTTGGGAGGCTGAGGCAGGAGAATGGTGAGAACCCAGGAGGCAGAGCTTGTAGTGAGCCGAGATCGCACCATTGCACTCTAGCCTGGGCAACAAAGAGAGACTCCATCTCAAAAAACAAAAAACAAAACAAAACAAAACAAAAACCACACACACACAAAAATTAGCCGGGCGTAGTCGTGAGTGCCTGTGATCCCAGCTACTAGGGAGGCTGAACCAGCAGAACTGCTTGAACCTGGGAGGTGGAGGCTGCAGTAAGCTGAAATCATGCACTGCACTCCAGCCTAGATGACAGAAAATAATAAAAAAAAAAATAAATAATTGGTAACTTGTAGTAAGTGCTTAGGATGAGTACAGTACTTTACTATGCGCCATATATGCTTTAATCTCACTAACTCCTGACAGCACTGAAAAGCAGGTCCTATTAATGTCCTCCTTTTATAGATAAAGTAATTGAGGCTTACACAGTCTTAAGAAATTTATCCAAGGCAAAGCCAGGACCTGGACCTATTTCTCTCTGGCTCCAAAGCTGATGCTTTTAACTGCCACACAACACTCTGGTTCTCAAAAACAAAAAAACAAATCCCAATCAGTGATACGAACTCAACTCTACCACCTGTGAGTGTTTCAAGTTCTTATTGATTTGGGTTGGACTAGGTTAGAAGAAAAGTTTGTGGATATGGAGAGGATGCATGATACACAAATTTTGCTCCAGACTCCATCAGCAAGATCACAGGGCACTGTGTGTATATCTTTGAATCTATCTGTTTTTGTGTGTGTGTGCATGTGTATATGACAGAGAGAGGAAACACCTCACAGAACATATGAACATATCTGGGAAAACCTGGTCTTACCACTAGTTTGTAAGTTCCAAGAGGACAGGGACTATTTCTATCAGCATTTATTCAGTCAGCAACTAATACTGAGTGCTTACCACTGGCCAGACCCTGTCCCATGTGCTGGAGATTCACAAATGAACAAAACAGACGACAGACACGGTTTGTTTGTTTGTTTGTTTGTTTTTAGAGACAGCGTCTCGCTATATCGCCTAGGCTAGATGCGAATTCCTAGGCTCAAGTAATCCTCCTGCCTCAGCCACCCAAGTAGCTGGGATTGTAATGCCAGGCATGTGTCATGACACAGGTCATTCTTAACCAGTACATTATGCTGCCTCTACTAGATTTTATGCTAGTTGCATTTACTCTATCTACAGCATGGAAAACTAACTTAATTTTGTTTGTCCCTTTAACCTCAAAACCTACACATGAACGCCTAGTGAATAATAAGCACTTTAATATTTGCTGAATAAATGAATTGGTCAGCAGCATACACTTTAGCACTTAATTCAAAAGCTAAGTTAGATGCAAAATGTTTCATGTGCTTGAGGCTTGTCGCTCCAGCTAGCGTATAAACTTCTTAAGCACAAGGATCACATTATGTTTATATGTACCAAATAAAAGCATTCCATCTTAAGGCTGCTTCACAGTATACCAGTCCCAGAATTTAAAATAAGCACACAGAATTTGTACTTCCATGAAATTATTAAAGGTACTGACAATTCTATTAATAAACATCATTTGTTAAAAAGGAGGCTATCATATTTTGGAAAGTACTAAACTTTAGCAAACGTATATCTTCCCTGTTGTAGGGCATCTTTAAAGTAAAAGAAAATGTCAAAGTCTGTGCCTATTATGAGACCCTTAGGAACAGTATCACATCTCTGGATTTGGGGGTTTGGCAGCTCTGGCAATGGTGGTCTCAAGAAGGTGAAAGCAAAACCTACTCCCCTTCCTTCTCTCCCTCCACCCTGGCCCCCAAAGCCTCATGTTTCATTACAAGCTGAGTGCCCTCAGACTTCCAATTACCTTTAAGGTTTCTGTAAAACTCCTTTGAGTTTGTGGCAGATTTCAAAAAGCGGGCTTTTAAAATAAGCAGAAGAATTTTCTTTGGAGCTGTTAAGTAGTCTTGAACTCAAATATAAATTCTTGGCTTTGAACTAATTATCTATAACAAAAATGACAAATACGAAGCTGACTACTCTTACCCAATTCTTCTGGAAATTTCTGAAGCATTGTCAACCACTTTCACTGCATATAGTATCTTCTCAATGTAATTTTTCCCCATCTTCATTGAGGTTCTTTTAATATAATTTAACCCTTCTTAATATTAAGCCAAAGTAAAGATTATAATAATAGTCAAAACAAGTATTTGTCCCGGTTTTTATTAGATAGCCTATTTTCCCAAGTACAGATTGTCCTAGTGAACTTCATTTTCTCTTTTAAAAATGTACATTCTATTCAGAATCTACAGAACTTTTAATTACCACATTTGCCTATTCTGCATGATCTGACAGCTAACCTCCGCCCTTTGGTATTCTTTCACTATAGTTACCCAACATTTTCCTTCTGAATGTAGATCTTCATATTCTTTTTTTTTTTTTTTTTTTTGTATTTTTTGCAGAGACGGGGTTTCACCATATTGCTCAGGGTAGTCTCAAACTCCTGAGCTCAAGGGATCCACCCTGCCTTGGCCTCCCAAGGTGCTGGGATTTCACGCGTGAGCCACCGAGCCCAGTTACATTCTTATTTCCTAAACTTTACAAGTTCACACTCTTCCCTTTAAACAAATGTGCCCCCTTGGGTGGTGTCATTTGAGTCCCGGTGTATGTCATTAAGCTTCTTAACTTCAGCCACTACTTCCCACTGAAATAACTCTATTTTCTTTTTTTCTAATGAAAAAGTAAGACATGCTCTATGTAAAAATTAAAATATGGTGAGCACTTACCACTTACTATGTGCCAGGCATTGAACTAAGTAGTTTTTAATCTTATTTTCATCCTCGTGATATGAGGTCAGTGCTCTGATGAGTTCCATTTTACATAAGAAAGTAGTTAAGCAAATTGCCAAGTTACAATAGCAGAAAGAGCAGAGTCAGAATTTGAATCCAACTCTGTTTCCAAACCCTGGCTCAAACTGCTGTGTCAAACCAGACTCCTCCCCAATCCATTCCCAGCTAGAATCCCAGATAATAATTTGGTTATTTTTTTCCAAAGTTTTAAATACCAAATAAGCATGCCTATCCTTTGCCCTACCACCTTCCCTCTTACTTAAACAGGACCATATTATATACATTAGTTTAAAAGTTAATAATGTAGTGTATCTTTCATAGTCAATATATAAAGCTCTTTTTTCTTTCTGTCATGGTTCCACACTAGTCCATCCTGTGGTAGTACTGCAACAAAGTTAACCTTAGTTAAACTAGGTTTGGTTAAATTTGATGAACATTTAGGCTGTTAAGCACCACGGGTCTATGGATACTTTTATTCCTCTGCTTAACACTCAAACTCTATAAACCAGAGCTTTGTCCCTCCTTCACGGGTGAATACCCACAATGTCCCTTCATCAGCACTTCCTAATAATTTTACTCTGCTCTTGCTAATCACCTTATTTGCCCGTTCCATTGATATGAGTTCATTCATTGATTTTTTTTTTTTTTTTTTTTGAGACAGAGTCTTACTCTGTCACCCAGGCTGGAGTGCAGTGGCGCAATTTTGGCTCACTGCAACCTCCACCTTCTGCGTTCAAGTGATTCTCCTGCCTCAGCCTCCCAAGTAGCTGGGACCACAGGCGCGTGCCACCACACCCAGTTAATTTTTTGTATTTTTAGTAGAGATGGGGTTTCACCGTGTTAGCCAGGATGGTCTCGATCTCCTGACCTCGTGATCCACTTGCCTTGGCCTCCCAAAGTGCTGAGATTACAGGTGTGAGCCACCACGCCCAGCCCATTCATTGGGTTTTTAATATTTATTTGACCGTTCAAAATTCACAGTGCCATTTCAACCTTTTGTTTCCTTTAAAATGAACACCAAGGCCGGGCACAGTAACTCATGCCTGTAATCTCAGCACTTTGAGAGGCCAAGGCAGGAAGATCACTTGAGCCCAAGCGTTCACGACCAGCTTGGGCATCATAGCAAGACCTCATCTCTATGAAAAATTTTAAAAATTAGCCAGGTGTGGTGGTGTGCACCTATAGTCCCAACTACACTGGGGGCTGAAGTGGGAGGATCGCTCAAGGCAAGGAGGTTGAGGCTGCAGTGAGGTATAATCATGCCATTGCATTCCAGCCTAGGCAACAGAGCAAGACCTTGTCTCAAAAAACAAAACAAAACAAAACAAAACAAAACAAACAAACAAAAAACAGATAAAATGAACACCAAAACAAAGCTAGGAATATTTAAGGCTTTGGAGTATAATGCTTTTGTTTGAAAACTCTTAAGTAGGTTTTAAGAGTATGGGGAAGGAGAAGGGGACCAGACAGGGGAGAGAAGGGCCCACACCTGCTCTCAGAGAAATTTATTTATTTATTTATTTATTTATTTATGGAGTCTCGATCTGTCACCCAAGCTGGAGTGCAGTGGCGCAATCTCCACTCACTGTAACCTCCCCCTTCCCAGTTCAAGCAATTCTCCCGCCTCACCCTCTCAAGTAACTGGGATTACAGGCACGTGCCACCACACCCAGCTAATTCTAGTAGAGACAGTGTTTCACCATATTAGCCAGGAAGGTGTCAAACTTCTGACCTCAAGTGATCCGCCTGCCTCGGCCTCCCAAAATGCTGGGATTACAGGTGTGAGCCACTGCACCTAGCCTAAGAGCATTTTAATAAGCCTTCAGGACTAGGCTTTGCCCCAGACCAGGTTTCGCTCTCTCTCCTCTCCAAGTTTTCTGAGACCTTCTTCCTTGTCCCTACCGTGAGAGGTACCCTGTAGTCCTCCAGGGGGCGCTGCCTTGGCCTGCAGCCTTTGGCCTTCTCCAGCGAAGTATCCCCGCTGCGGTAACTGTCCTAGGAGAAGTTCAATTTCTGGGAATTAGCACAGAATTCCCTCCACTCGGGGCTCTCCCAGGACGACCTTACCATGTTTCTAGCCTCAGCCCAGTGTCCACCAGCTGTAGTACCTCATCTTGTGGAGGGAGTGGGGGGAACGGAAGAGTGGCATCCGTTTCCTAACCTCTACATCTGCAAATGCATGTGAGTTCTGACAGATACAATTAGCCTCAATGCAGCTGATTTCCACAGCTCTAAAATCATCTCCTTGGGGAAAAAAACCTCTCTCCATAAAAGAAATCCAAGATGGACAGAAGAAGGGAAAAGAACAGCCACTTTTTGAGATCCTGCTATGTGACAATGTGCCACATGCTTTATTCAGGTCATCCCAGTTGGCCCTCCACAGTCCTATGTGTCTGGTTTTATTTCTTCCCATTTTCAGTGGGAAAACAGTGGCTTAAAGAAGCAAATGACTTGACTAGCCAAAGCCTCACACTTGGGAAGCATTAGAGCTGAAATTCAGGTAATGATCCGCTCCAGACTTCTTGAGCCCACATGTTAACTGCCAATAAGACAAGAGCAGAATTTTCCAACCTGAGGCCCACAGACTCCCTAGCAGCCCCTAGATGGGCTTTGGGGTTATTAGAATGTCCTGAGACTGGGGTGATGTGTCTTTTGTGAGTGGGGAGTCACTCTGAATGCTCCCACGTTGCCTCCCCTGCTCCTCCCATAGTCTGAACACCGATGATTCGATCACGTGCAGAACTACCCACCCTGCTCTTCTGCCATTTCCTCTATTGCTATCTTTCCATTATAGTCTTGAGGGCCATCTTCTTGCCATCTTATTTAAACAACTGTTGAAAGGGAATCACTTTTGGAGAATGTGCTGGAGTGAGCCACAGCTGCCCCTATGGCAGCTGCCCCTGTGACAAGCATCACCACCCTCAAGCTTTCATCAGATTCTCAAAAGGGTCCAAAAACCAAAAAAGGATTGAAATCTAGTCAGGAACACTTCTACAGCCTTTTTTTCCTTTAACAAATAAAAACTAAAAATGCTGCTGAAAGCATGGTAAGTGTCTTCCAAAGGTGTCCATTCAGAGATGCAGAGGCACCCACAGAAAAGCCCTCAAGTGACCACATTTCGACTTGGCACAATAAAATTATTATTTGTCACTGACAGTGAGAAAGTAGAATACTAATGCATGTTGCAGAGGCTTTTAATACAGAGGAAGGAAGTTGTGGTTTGAGTCGAGGAGGAAACTGCAGAAAAGGTCTTTGATCTTTGTATATCACAAAAAGCAACTGAAAATGTAAATAACTGTCTCCTTCAATGCCAGTTGACAGTTAACAAGAAACAGTTTAGCAATTTTATCACATACATGCACAACTGCTTTTGCCTTTTTACCAGGCTATGATAGATAACTGAAGAGAGCATGAGTCAAATGGTGCAACTAGGAGCACGCTGGCTCAGATGCTCTTCCAGTGCAATATCAGAACGGTCTTTTTTTTTTTTTTTTTGAGATGCAGTCTCACTCTGTAACCCAGGGTGGAGTGCAGTGGCACAATCTTGGCGCACTGCAACCTCTGCCACCTGGGTTCAAAAGATTCTCCTGCCTCAGCCTCCCAAGTAGCTGGGATTACAGGCACTGCCACTGCACCTGGCTAATTTTTGTAGTTTTAGTAGAGATGGGGTTTCACCATCTTGAAAGGCTGGTCTTCAACTCCTAACCTCGTGATCTACCCGCCTCTCTTTCTGTTTAATTAGATTTGAAACCTATATTTTTCTCTTCTAGGTTTCCCACCTTTTTTTTTTTTTTTTTTTCCCCAGCTGTGTGTGCAGTGCATCATGTAGGCTGTGCCTTCCTGCCTCTTGGCACTGAAAGGTTTCCATTGCATTAGGATTGGCCTTGGGAGGAGGTCTTAAACAGTTGGCGCTTAATAAATGGTCTTGACTGTATAAGCTTTTTTGTATAAGCCTCCCAAAGTGTTGGGATTACAGGTGTAAGCCACTGTGCCCAGCCCAGAATGGCCTTAAGAAAGACCAAAAAAGCTTATACAGTCAAGACCATTTATTAAGTGCCAACTGTTTAAGACCTCCTCCCAAGGCCAATCCTAATGCAATGGAAACCTTTCAGTGCCAAGAGGCAGGAAGGCACAGCCTACATGATGCACTGCACACACAGCTGGGGAAAAAAAAAAAAAAAAAAAAAAGGTGGGAAACCTAGAAGAGAGAAAAATATAGATTTCAAATCTAATTAAACAGAAAGAGAGAAACAGATGTGAGGGACAAAACTTGCTAACACCAAGCCCTTGGGAAATTATACAGATTACCCTAGGAGAGTTCACAGGTGGCAGACTTCTGGAAAACCTGCAGGGAAGAGGGAATGCTGTCATTTGCAAGAAAGCTATCAGTTCACAACTAGTGTGCCTTCCTGTAATATTTATCTAATAATATTATTTTAATATCAATTATCAGTTGGGCAAGAGGTACAAAATGCCACATGTTGCACCACAAGAAGTTTGCCCATCTGTAAATTACAGGGGTTAGAATAAACTTCTAACTTCTCTAAGTAACATGATATTAGTATTTTTCAAGGTGCTGTTTGTGATTTGATTTTTCCTTGCAATGAGGCTCTTTAGTAAATGAAGGCTGGCTTTTAAATCACATGTGCAGACTCCAAAGGACAGTACTAGCTACTGATAAACATGGGGTGTCTGCAAAACTCTGGCTTGGTTCCAAGATTGCTCCAATGGGAAAACAATTAAAACTACATTTTCACTATTAAATTGGAGTAACTTCCAAATAAATCTTGAAGGACATACATATATACACAGAGTCTTACTAAAATACACTTGCATTTCCATGATTCTAAAATACCATTGGTTGTAAGATGCACAATTTAACAGCAGAAATTTTGGGGAAAAGACTGTAGTATTATCTGTGCACAAGCATTATACAACATATCTCCAATTGAGAATTGTTAAAAAATGAAAAATATGCACCTTAGGATTGAAACACAATGGTATGAATGGATACATAGAGATGCTTAACTATATGTATCTATCCATCTTTCCAGAAATTTTTCTCTACAAGGAACCCTGGCAGAAGCTGCTCATTTCTGTGTTTGGTTTCTTTCTAACACTGAAAAACACAGAAGCTAGCAAAACATTTTTTTAAGTTGTACAAAAAAATGTACTGTATGTACACCTTCTGACTCAGCAATTACACTTCCAGAAACTTACAAATATAATTGCTTGTATGTAATGACATATAAATGTGGTTGTTTATTACAGCATTATTTATAATATAAAAATCAGTAAAGAACAAGAATGTTCAACAATAAGGGAATTCTTAAATAAACCATAGTATATTTGTGGACCTGGAATACAGAATACATATCTTAATACGGATTTAGAATATGGAATACTATGAAAGAAAAAGAATGAAGTAGATTTCTCTCCTTCCTAATATGAACTGATGTTCAAAGTATTTAATGTGGAAAAAAGGTGAGTCCCAAAGAGTAATTTTCTGTATGTCATCAACTATAAAACGTACATTATTTCACATTTTAACATACTTGAAATTGGGGTGTACCAATCAATGGCATCTTAAGAGTCCACAAAAAACAGTAGTTTGATCCTATTTGTACGTATATGTATAAAATGTGCATGCCTTAATATGCATAGGAAATTTCTGGGAAGCTACACTTAATTGTAAAGTAGAAAAAGAGAAAGATGTCTTACTTGTTTTATTTTACTTTACCCTATAGCCTTTATTTAAGTCTGAGGTGTTTCCTTGAATACATATTACTTCTGAAATAAACCAACCAACCAATAAACAAAGTATAAACCATTCTAGGCCCCTAAAAGGTAGTGGCTTGGATAATCACTGGGACAGGGTATCCCTTTTGGGGAAATCGCTCCTAGGAAAATTTTTTATTCATTAAAAAACGTATTTCATAAAAAATGAAAAGCAAGGCCAGGCACGGTGGCATGGGCCCATAGTCCCAGCTACTTGAGAGGCCTAGACAGGAGGATCGCTTGAGCCCAGGAGTTCTGGGCTGTATGACGATCAGGTGTCCACACTAAGTTCAGCATCAATATGGTGACCTCCCAGGGGCAGGGGACCACCAAGTTGCCTAAGGAGGGTAGAACCAGCCCAGGTCAGAAACAGAGCAGATGAAAACTCTTGTGCTGATCAGTAGTGGGACTGCGCCTATGAACAGCCACTGCTCTCCAGCCTGGGAAACATAGAGACACCCCATCTTGGAAAAAAAAAAAAAGAAAAAAAAGAAAAGAAAGAGAAAAGCAAAGCAAGGATCAAAGAAGGAAATGTAAGGATCAAAGAAAGGAGACATTCACTAGGAGATCCTAAGCACCTAGCTCTTTTGCTTCTTTTCTGCTTTCTGATCACTCAGGCAAGTTTTGCCAAAAGGTATAGCTTGTTCTCCACGCTAGAGGTAGAGGGGGTTGGTAATTCAGAGGAATTCACAGGAAGTCCTGTTTTCTGGGAGGATGGAGGTATGAAACAGTAATATAGTCTCCTTATCTGGGAGGTGGTGGGCAGCAGGGTTGTGGGGGGGGGGAGTTGGCGGCGCACACAGTCCCTGCCAAGGCCAACCACACCCAACACTGGAGGGTGGCCAGAAGGATCCAGAGCCAGGTGCACGGCATAGGTAAGTGGGAACCCTCAAGAGCCCTCAGAGGATGGAGACTTTAGGGCAGTGTTTCTCACCCTGTGGCCCTCCATCCAAGAATGAACAAGGGACCCTTATTAACATGCAGGTTCCTCTGGCCTACCCATACCTCATCAGAGTAATTTCCATAAACATTCCAACAGTATACCTGAGCTATCATGATTTGGGTATTTGTAATGTGTCGTTTATAAAGTGAGATCTAGAAATTTAGATAACCTTTATAATGTGTGAAAAGTAGAATTGAGGCAATGGAGTTTAACAACTTTTGTTTCAAATGACTTAAAAAAAAAAACTCTTTACAGATGGGATCTCACTGTGTTGCCCAGGCTGCAGTGCAGTGGCTATTCAAAGGGGTGATCAATTGCACTACAGCCTTGAACTCCTGGGCTCATGTGATCCTCCTGCCTCAGCCTTCCTAGCAGCTGGGACTACAGGTGTACACCACCGCACTCAGGCCCAAATGACCTTTAAAATTAGAATTGATATGACCGCTCAAATAAAATGCATCTACATATTCTCAGATTAAAGCCTATATATTTTAATAGTTGTTAGAAACTGAAACAGATATTTGGAAATTTCATCTCCTTCTTGAGAACTAGAAAATATGTATCTTTCCCAATATATTCAATTAAGAAAATAGTCATTTGAAAAATCAGTTAATTTTTGAGGGGAGGAAGCCCGAAAATGACTATCAAAGAGATTTTTTAAGATACCCCATATTTGCTGAAACCTTTTATTTTCCTTTGTAAATCAGCTTATTTAGATTCTGCTTATAGAGTGATCTTATAACTGGGAGTTCACAGCACTGGAATCTACACTTCCAATAGCTCTTCCTCTGTTGCTCCAGTTTGGAGTTTACAGATTGACGTTCACCTCCCTCCTCCCTCCCAGGAATGTGGTATTTTCTCTTTATGTCAAGCAGAACGCAGATTACACTGACTCACTCAAAAATTATTTTAATTATATATCATTTTTCGGATAATTTTCACCTCACCATTCCTTTGGGACTTTTCTGTTCTGGTACAATGCAGCTTCAAACATAGAGAATGTATCACTTCAATCACTTTGTATTAAACAGAGATAATGCTGATTTGCTTCCTGATGCATCCAAAAGGGAAACCTGTGCTACATAGTTGATAACTGAAAATAATTTCTAAAAGGATAGTATCAGTTTCATTGACAAGAAATTATCCCCTGAAAAGAAAACAGGAATAGTTATGTTACTTTCATCTCATAGAAGCGAGCTCATGCAAACGTGGTCTTTGCACAACATTCCCAACAAGAGAGTAACTGAGAGGACTTGGCATCATCTTCAGGTAATTCTAAGGTGCAAGTTTTAAGGACTTTGCCTATGGTGTGTGCATGGTAGCAGGGAAGGGGATCAGGTTTCCCTGTGGGTCAGTGAGGGACCATTGTAGGGAATTGTGTGTTTAGGTAAGAAACAGTTCAGAACGGCAAACGCACAGAGTGAGGGCCTTTGGAAAAGCAGGAGGAAATGAGGCTGCAAAGTTGGACAGTAACCAGATAAAGAGGCCTTTAATAGCTTTGGTGAAGCAGTTTGAACTTGATTTTGAAAGCAGGAGGAGCACTTTTAAGAATTTCAAGCTGGGTTAGCCAAGCCACCTGTAATCCCAGCTACACAGGAGGCTGAGGCAGGAGGATCGCTTGAGGCCAGATATTTGGGGCTGCAGTGAGCTATGATCATGCCACTACAGTCCAGCCTGGGCAAAAGAACCAGACCCTATCTCTACAAAAAATAAAAATTAAATTTAAATTTGAAAAAAAGGAAAAAAGAAAATCAAAAAGAATTTTAAGCTGGGGAATGACAGGATCTGATCTGTATCGTAGAAAGATCGCTCAAGCCATAAGAAAGGAGACTCAGGAGGGCAGTCACTCCATTTATACTCAGAAGACAGACGAAGAAAAGGCTGAGAAAACCTCCATTCAAATACTGACATTTAGAACTCACTTACCTGGTACGTTTACTTAGGTGAAATATTTCACCCCTTTACAATAGTGGGGAACTATCGCACAAGGTTCTAGAAACTAAGTGTGGCTGTTTCATATTTACTTCTTACTATTGGGTTCACTTAAACGTGACTAAAGAACTGGGAAGGGGAACCATCTTATGAATCTGTGTGGCACTGCTTGGAAGAGGCTCTCTCTGTCTCCCTATTGTTTGTGTTGCTGCTCATGGTTACTGCATGAAACTTCTACTGCATTCAACTTGTTTGTATTTTATGTTCTACTTGGCTGAAGCAAGCATGCAACCTTTCCGGTTAATAAGCCATTACACATCTTTATGGATCTACTACACCCACTTCTACCCAAATGATAAGGGAAGCGAAAGCCCTGTCACCAACCTTTGAGAGCTCTGAGGTGCAAGTCAAGGTGTATAGCTTTACTGACCCACAAGAGGCACAGGTCCATCTAACTGAGCCCATTACAGAGCACACAGCACTGCTCAAACTGTACCAGGAGTGAGAGAGCAGAGGGAGCAGGAAGGAGGTGAAGCACCTTCTGCATAACATGTTGTCAGTGGCAAAACATTAACTGGGACCCAAGCCTCTGACTTCCAAACTCTGAGCATTTTCTACTAGATGACATACACTTTAAACAAAACACAATACTCGTTAAAGTAAGCATATTCTTCATGACCTCACTGGCATGGGTAATGGAAAACCAAGAAGTTATCTCTAACTGAATTGGAATGTTTACACTGGCTGCATAGCTGCTCCCCTAAAGGAATCTGTGGGGAAACCAGGCTCTGGTTTCCTCATTTCCTAGTGTGTGGTTTTTTCAGGGCACTAGGCACACGAAGGGAGTCTTTCTAAGAGGGAGGAGGAGCTGAAGAGTGTGTCAGACATGAAAGGTCCTTCCAAGCAAAGTTCTAACACATGATAAAATCAAATGAATGAAGGCAGAAATTGTACTTCTAATGGCTGACTGCATAACAATTCGCAATAATGTCTCCACTCATGAGTGGGAAATCCCAGTTAGGAAGCATCTCTCCTTCAACACTGATGCAAAATTAGGGCAGAGAGAAAGTCCAGGAATATAATAAAAAGCATTCTCCTTTTCATCTCAGCATATGATAAGAGAGTTTGCTGTTTGGGGTTTTTGCTTGTTTTGGCAGGTGAACGACCTTAGATCATAAGCTTTAAGTGTTAATTATGAATGGAAATTAATGTACTGATCCAGCCAACCTAATGAAAAGATGATGGTCAAGTGAGCAACACCCTCCAGATGAGCTCATGAAATGTCCACTGAAAGACTGTGGGGTAAAAGGAGTGGCAGAAGATGATGTTGTTCAACATGATAAAGGTGAATAATTTGACAGTTCAGCAGAGCCAATTCTCAAGAGAAAAATAAATCATTTTCAAAACATCCTTCCCAAAGACAGCGGAATTTTTACTTTTACATTTACCCAGTGACTTGCTGAAAACATACTAGAAGCAGAGGAGAAAATGGGATTCTAGCAGGAAACATATTAAAAATAGAGGAGAAAAAAAGCTATTTAGTGTTCTCTAGAAATCACTTTCTCTAATAAAAGGATGTCCATATTTCTGGATTCTCTCTCTTGGAATGTAAGTTTTTTGACGTTGTCACCCTTGAGAGCACAGATCTTCTATCTCATAAAGTACCAGTGAGCAGTTACAGGGAAGCTATACCTTAAAACCAAATTCAACAGGTGGTTTGAAGGTCAAGTTCAATGCACTGGCCAGTTAGCCTGACCCCACCTAGGACAACTAAATAATGGTCCTATGATTCAAAATATCTGGTGAGTGAATAACCAACTCCTCCCTTATTTGCTAAGAGATGGGGACTGAAACAACTAAAACTATTTCAGAGTATGACAGGACCTTGGAAATTATGTAATCAAAGTGGTACCTTCATTCCTGAAGATAAATTAGAAAATTCTTAGGAACATCTGTTTCACACCTCTCCGGTTCCTAGACTTTCATTTCTCCCATATCTTCCCCAATACAAAAAAGTTAAATGAGATCTTGGAGTAGGGAAGGTACAGTGGGAATATCCTGAGTATCTGGGTTGGCACTTGGAATATATTTTATCCTAAGAAATACGACTACGTTTCTGGTCCATTACAAATATGTGCCTTAATACTTCCAGGTTGATTCCTGGTTGTTTTTTTTCACATAAAGATGACTTGTTAAATGTATTTTTATTTTCTATCTTTAAGATTGTTCATTTCAAAAATCATAAATCACAGTTCTATAAAAAAGTTAAATCCACCCATATTCCCTGAGGGCCTACCTTGTGCTAGACTCAGACCTGAGTGATGAGATATAGGTGGGACTCCAAGGTCTCCAGCCTGAAGGAGCTATGGCATATAAATAATGGCAAAACTACATATAATCAAGGTGTGCAGAAAGTGTCATGAAAACCCAGGGAAAGAAGAGCTGCTGCTGCTGAGAGGACTGGCGAAGGCTTCTCATAGGAGATGATTTTTTTTTAAATTGGGGCTTTGAAGACTGAATAGGATCTGGCCAGTAAAGAAGGGGGACGAGGGAATTATAGTCACTGGGAACAAGCCAACTGACAGAGGGGTAAGAATTGTGGAATATTCTAGATGGCATAAGCATTGAGTGCCCAATGGGGAACAGTAGAAGGGAGAAAAACAGCATGAAGGAAAACATGAAGTGCTCTGAACACCAAACTACGAAGTTCAGATTTTAATCTGTAGGAATGTAAGGCCATTTCATTGAGGGTTTTTATATAAGAAATAATGCAACTGGGTGGCAAGTCCAGGAATGGACCGGAAGCTGGGAGACTGGTTAGGAGACTTATGATAATCTTGCCAATGAATAAGGATCTGAATTCTGAATTGCAAACAACTGTTTCCGCTACCTTCAAATCAAAGCTTGGGGCCCACTTGTAATGTTTTTAGCATGAGGCACCCTAAAACTGTGCCTCGGAGATGATCGCTGCCTTTAACTCCCATCTGCACCTGCAATTCTTCCCCCTAGGAAAATATCACCTCCTCTTTCTCACCTACCTCACATAGATTCCATAAAGAAAGCATAACACATAGGTTAAACTGAAATTTGTGGGAAAAAGGCTTTTAATGAAAAATATGTTCCAATGCAACCATAAAGGGGTAACAGCATAGCCTGTAGAGTCAAGCAGTGCCAGCACTAACATTGACTAGCTGCTGGATCTCAGGCAAGTTATTCAGTTTCTCTGTGCCTCAACTTTCCTCATTGTAAAATGGGAACAAAAAACTACCTTTTTAAGAATGTTAATTATGAGATTGGAAAACCGATCCTTAGACAAGTACATAGTAAGCAAGAAAAAATGGTAACTATCACTCTTATATACGCTCTGACAATAGACTGAGTCAGGAATGCAATATTGCTTCTAAGTTGCAAGGACATGTAAAACAATTCCATTACTCAGTGCTATTACAAATAACATTTGTTTTAGATGGTCTACTTTTTTAAGATTGAAGATTCTCCTGTAAAGCAGTAAAGCTCATTGTAATTTTATCCTTTCTAAAATGTACCACACTTAAAGAGAATACGCTGAACAAAATTTAACCTTCTTTCTGAGGATGTGATTACCATGATTTTCTCAAGTTCCTGCTAAGAAGGTATTGGGAAGAGCTAACACGTTAAAAGTGAATTGATATATTATGCATTTGGTTCCAGTGGAGGTAAAATTATGTCCCAAGAGTGCCTAGAACATCCACCACTGTAAAGCGTTGCAAGTGTTATCTGACATCCATACAATAACATGCATGTGACTGCCCTTTTAAAAACTTTTTATTATTCAAATTTTCAAGCATTCATGAAAGTAGAAAGAGTATAATCAACTCTCATCTGTAACCCACCTTTAACAATAACCAGTATTTTGCCAATCTTGTTTCATTTGTACCTCTCTGCCCCTTGACTCTTCTTTTGTTACCATTTTTCCCCATAGCCTTATTGAGATATAATTTATCATTGTAAGTGTACAATTAAATGATTTTTAGTAAATGTACAGAGTTGCGTAACCATTACCACAATCCAATTTTTAGAACATTTCCTCATCTGGAATGAATAGTGACAATATAGTACACATACACAATGGAATACTGTTCAGCCTTAAAAAAGAAGAAATCCTGTCATTTATGACAACACAGATGAACCTGGAGAACATTATATTAAGTGAAATAAGCCAGGCACAGAAAGACAAACACTACATGATCTCACTCATATGTGTAGTAAAAAAGTTGAACTCAGAAATGAGTAAAATGGAGGTGACTAGAGGTTGAAGGTTGGGGGATGGGGAGATGTTGGTCGAAAGACATAAAATTTCAATTAGACAGGAGGAACAAGTTCAAAAGGATCTACTGTACATCACAGTAGCAACAGTTAATAACAATCTATTGTATATTTGAAAACTACTAAAAGAGTAGATTTTTAAGTGTTTGCACGACATATGATAAAAAAAGGGATGTGACATAATGCATGTGTTAAATGGCTTGATTTAGCCATTCCACAACATACATATATATCAAAAATCATGTTGTACACATACATACATACAATTTTTAGTTGTCAATTAAAGTAAAATTTAAAAACAAAATTAAAAAGGACTCCTGCCATTGGTGACAACACAGATGAACCTGGAATAATGCTAAGTGAAATAAGTCAGACAGATAAAGATAAATACTATTAAAAAAAAAAAAGAAGAAGAAGAAGATTTCATCATCCCACAGCACCCATTTTTAGTTAATTCCCATTCCTACTTCAGCCTCAGGCAGCCACTAATCTACTTGCTGTTTATAGATTCGCCTTTTCTAGGCATTTCACATGAACAGAACCATACAATATGTAGCCTTTTGCATCTGGTTTATCTTACCTGGCACAATGTTTTTGAGATTCACCCATGCTGTAGCAGGTACAGTACTTTGTTCTTTTTTATTGTTAAATAGTATTTCATTGTATATATATATGCCACATTGATTATTCATTCACTAATTGGTGGATATTTGAGCTGTTTCCAGTTTTTGGCTCTTATGTATAATCTTCTATTAACACTTGCTTATAAGTATTTGTATGGACATGTTTTCCTTTTTTGGGGTAGACACCTGGAAGTAGACTTGCTGGGTTTTGTACTGTCTTTTACCTAACAGAATAACAAAATACCGTAAGATATAATGTTTTATTTAATAAATAAGGAAATGAAAAGTCCAAAGACATTAACTAATTTCCTCATACTCACAGTTCATTGGAGAACAGAGAAAGAATTCAAACCCAGTACGTCCCATTCTTCTTTTTTTCTTCTTTTCTAATCAGTTTCATTCCTGCACCCCCCAGAAACACTCCTCCTGGAGCCCTCCTCCTTCAGCTCTATTCTAGATGGGCTCTTCTCCTTAGGCCAGAGCTGCAATAGGGAACTTCCCTTCTCAAGTTCTTCCGGGGCTCCCCTTTACCTCCTGCAGACTTTCCCATCCCTACTCCCATCCTAAAGCCTGTGCTTCACCTATGCCTCTGGGGAACTGGGGAACTCTCATTTCTGAGCCTTCCTGGCATTGTGAGCAAATCAGTTGCTTCCAGTCCTCTCCCTGTGAGCCCTGCAGGCATTTTATTCTTGATTTCACTTCTCCTCTCTGCAAATGCATTTGCCATCACTTCATCTGCTTTCTATCTTTAGGTCCTGTATGGGTCGGGGTTACAGATGTCTCCAAGGTTTATAAGGATACAGTCTGCATTCCTGATTTTCATTCTTTTATTTTGAGGGAGATTTTCACGAGACAAAAGCAAAAATGTCTTTGCTAGTTTGATACAAGAAATCTCCAACTTTCTTTAAACTATCTCTTGAGTGAAATACTTCCACAGGCAATGAAAATACAAGGACAATGAATGACCACTCCATTCAAACTAAGGGGCATAAGAGGCAAAAAAACTCTGCCCCAAATCCTAAAAAGGAATTTTGTCCCATAAAAGTATGCATGAAAGAGGCTGCCTTTCACTATTCAAAGATGAAAGCAGCCCTTCCTGCACTCTGTGGCCGGTACTAGCCCATTAGTTTAACTTACGCAAAATAAGAACAGTCTTTGAAGCTAAAAATAATCCATGAGTTTTTAAAAATAAAATTATTATTCCAAATTTCCTAAAAATGTTATGGCAAATGCCAAGCACACAGAACTGATTCTGAACACTTTTTTCCACTTACATAAATCAAATCCACTGCAATTGCTCCCTCTTTTGAAAAATGCTTAACTGTACATTATGCACGACAGGCCGGAAACAGTGCCTGTACACACATGTAGTAATTGGCTGCTATTATCCAAGCAGCTAGCAAGTAGTGATTGGGCACCCAGTGTGCTAGATACAGCAGGGGAAATAGAAACAGATAAAGACATGGCCCTATAGCCCTTGCTATCTACTTGTGATAACAAGATAAATACACGAAAAGTTAAATAGTACAAAGTAGTATGTGATAAAGGGACATGGGCAAAAGTGTTACACAACTTTAGAAATTAGAGAGCTGACTACCTGCATAATACTTGGAACAAACGAGAAGGGCACCAAAACCCTAAAGGTCATACACAAACTAAAGCTAAAATATGCCAATGATTATGTCACTTGCCTGCTCAAAAACCTTCAAAGACCCATCACTAATAATCAAAGAAAGTCCAAACTCCTTAGCTTGGCATGCAAGACCCTACAGGCCCTGACCCCTTCCTACCTGACCAGGTTTTACTCCAGCCACACTGCTCCATTAATGTCCCTCGAACACACTGACACCTGCTGCTGTCCACCCTGCTTTGCTCCTGATGCCCTATCTCAACCAACACCATTTCCCTCAACCTCAGCTACTGAAAATCCATCAATTTTACATTCTGCCTCCTTCCTTTGAGGCATCCCAACACTTCTTTCCATTATTATGCAGATCTTCACCTCTTCATACAGCCAGTCTCCAAGATGCCCCCAATGACTACCACCTCCTGATATTCATTCCTTTGTGTAATCCCCTCCCATATGACCTGTGTAACCAATAAGTCATACACCAACAGCAATTGCTTGATCATAGGAGACACCTGAGGCTTCTACCTTATGTTCCCTTGGATCACTCACTCTAAGAAGAGTCATCCACCAGGTCATGAGGACACTCCAATAAACCTGTGAAGAGGTTTACATATTGAGGAACTGAGATTTCCTGCCTAGAGCGACTACCACTTGCCAACTGTATAAGTGAACCAGCTTAGAACTGGATTCTCCAGCCGCAGAAAACGTTCAGATATCTGTTGACCTAGCCAGCTCACTGACTACAATCCTATGGGAGACCCCAAGCCAGAACCACCCAGCTAAGTAGCTCTCAAATTCCTGACCCACAGAAAGCGTATGTAACCATAAATGTTTTTTGTTGTTTTTAGCTACTAAGTTTTAGTAATCTGTTACGCAGCAACAGACAACTAATACGCCTCACTTATGTATTCTGTATTGCATTCCAATTATGTCTGTCCTAACATTTTTCTTACAACTAGATTAATAAGTCCTGGAGGGCAGAGAATTTCTTTCTTTAATATTTTTCAACTCTGCATGCTTTAGTAAGACATTTAGTAATAATTAGTTGACTGAATGATAAGAGAATTTTTAAACTTAATGAAATCGTTGGTAAACCTGTGTCTTGGGCTCACTTCATATTGGTTTTGAATGATTTTGTAATTTATTTTTAACTTTAAGGACTTAGTAGTGTGGAAGTAGTAACAGCTGGCAGCCTGAATTCTGATCCCAGCCCTGGCTTTTAGAAAATACTGCCAAAAATATAGAGAGATCTCGCCTCACTTCTGCCTCGGACTTTTCTCCCACTCTGGCTTTCCTAACTTATCCCAGGGCAAGAGCAGCTTCAAAGTGTCACAGGTGGTAATTGGGCATTGGAGCAAGGCAAGAATTGGTGATGGGAACAGGAGGAAGAGGCTGGCAATAATAAACAGCAGCCATTTACAGGATTTGGTTGTCAGCCATGTCTAAGCAGCTTGAACCTGGTAGAATCCCCTTGTGCCAGGCACCCTGCCCCAGCCCCAGAAACTGATAGCATTTCATAAGTTTTTATTTGAGAAGATTTCTTCTGAATTCTCCAATATTTAAAAGAGGTTTCCAGCCCAATACAGGTCTTCTCTTGAAGTTATGGCTAAGCTACAGCCTAGCACAGTCCTTCTCTTACAAACCTAACAGTCTTCTTAGGTCTTAGGTCTTCTTGGGATCCAGTGAAACCGGTCTGGGTGACTAGTAAGACCGAATGCCTCTCTTTAAGTCATAAATAAAAACAGAAACAAACCTGGACCAATCTTTTGGCAGTTCTTTCACAAATAAAACCATAGATACCACACAAAGATACACACTATTGGAAACACAAGTCTGATAAGCATCCCTTTGTGAAATTATAGGAGATTTGATTGTATACAATAAGTATAGTAAGGTGTGATCATGATATAAAATACACTAATTCCTAACAGGTAAGCTGGCCCAGCAGGTAAATTTACTTTGAATCAACATTTGTCTTAATGACTCTGCATGATGAAAGAAATAGCAAAATAATTAAGAACCTCCATAAAAGAAAGCTACAAAACCGTGCTAGGAAGCAGTTGGTTCTCATTGTAAAAAGCAGTGAATGTGGCTTTAAGCCAACAAAAGGAGCACAAATCTAGTCAACTTAGCCTAGGGTCAAAGCAAGATTCATTCCAAGAATGAGTAGTAAGTGCCTGTTATAATTATGTGCAGTTTAATTTTAAATGCCCTTCTCTCTCTTTGGAGACTATATCCACAAACCTTAAAGAGATTCTGGTATTTAGTCTAATTCTTTCCATATGTTAAACACACCTCATTGCCTATAGGCACCAGTCAGATTAGTTTCTTCTGAAAAAGGAGGTTAGAGATTGATCCTTCTATGTAAAATTATTTCATCCTATTAGTGTTAGGGACCTGAAATTTATTAGCAAACAACTTGGGGCTAGTTATACAAGCCTGTTGATAAGGAAAGGCTGCCTTCCAGCTGTTCCCAACAGCTTTTCTAAATAAAGAGCCATTGCTTGAGCAAAACTCTAATCTCTTAAAGATGTGTATTTAATTAAATAAAACTTCTTTCAGTGGCTCAAGACCTTAATCCCATTGATTGTGCTGCAAACATCAATCAAATCATTTGTTAATGTTTTTGCTCCAGTAAAATTTAGCAACATCAGAATAAGACCATGCCTTTTAGGAATAGATGATGCTGACATTTCCTCAAGGTACATCTTTGTTTCACACTCTCCATTTCTTTCTCAGGAAAGGCAACAATCAACTGAACTCCAAATGTTTCATTTAGAAACATATCAAGTGTCCATAAAAACATGCAAAACTGTGTACAAAATAATGTTAATAGGAAACAGAACATTAAACTGTGTACATTCTACAGTCACAGCTATATATAACCATAGATGAGGATGGAAAGGAATATGAGAAATGAAACAGATATTTTCACACACACCTCTATAACCTTACTGTTTTTTCTTTATACATTTCCTTTATTTTTGCTGGGAGTTGTCTTAGTAATGAGTGTAGTATGTTTGCTTTTTAAATTATCAGGATAACATCTCACCTCATCAGACAAGAGCTTATGGGCCAATTACTCATGTACAAGGTGGTGACTGTCTAGACCAACTGAGATAAGATGCCTGCCTGGTCTCCTCCTAAAAATTCCTCAGGGTTAGTAAAGCCACAGTTTTCAAGTTTAATCCCTGCAGGGGGAAAGAAACTGTGTCTAGCCCGCTAAACAGAGTGGATTTCAAGGAAATGTTCTCATTTTTAGTTGAAACTAAAATAATCCCTTAAGTGAAAGTAAAAATGATATTTAGGCAAATCCTAAAAGTGAAGTCATTCGTTAACACATATTTACTGAGAACATGGGCACAAAGATGAGTTCCAGAGATAACAAAACTGAGTTACTTCCTAGAAGCAGACAGCAGAACAGCAGCTGCCAGGGGCTGGGTTTGGAGGGTGGGGAATGGGGAGATGTTGATACAAACCTTCAGTTATAAGATGAGTAAGTTCTGGAGATCTAATATACAGCACGGCGACTATAGTTAATAATTCTGTATTGTTTACTTGAAATTTACTAATAGAGCAGATTTTAAGTGTTCCCACCACACATACACACACACACGGTAACTATGTGTGATGAAGGATGTGTTAATTAACTTGACTGTGGTAATCATTACACATCAAATCATCACATTCTACTCCTTGAATATATAGAATTTTTATGTGTCAATTATACCTCAGTAAAGCTGGGAAAAAAAGCAAAAAAAAATAAATAAATAACCTGGTTACCGTCCCCTGGGAAGCTATCCTAGTAAGGCACAGAAAGCTGCAAACTAAGGTGGAATGCTGTAAGTGATAGAATCAATACAAAGAAAGGAGACTAGAAAGAACTATACAAAACCTTAAGAGGAAGAGATGACTTCTGGACCAGAAAAGGTTTCCTGGAGGAGGCAGCATCTGAACTGGCTCCTAAAGGGTAGGCTAATGATGTCCAGGAAAGAGAAGCAATGGGCAGTGCATGAAAGGGGCAATACAAGCAGGCAAAGTAAGGGATGCTTGCGATGTGTTCTGGAACAATGCAGGGTTTAGAAATGTCCCATTTTTAAAAGGAGACACTCAGAGGAGTAGGCATCACATCTGGCCTTGGACATGGAGAGAAGGATGGGGCAAGCGAGCAAATATTGTCCTCTGGGCTCTGTGCATCTGTTGTTCCATTTAATCCTGACAACTTGTCTTTTAAGTGAGAAGACCGAGGCTAGAGGAAGTTGCATACAGTTTCACAGCACGCAGTTCATCTTTGTATTCCTGCACTAACACTGTGACTGGGGCATGGCACAGCCACCACAAACACTGCCCAAATGCAAGATGACAAACTCACAGGCCAGGCCCATACCCTGCCTGCTCTGCCATCATGCTCTTTGGGACTTTTTTTTTTTTTTTTTTTTTTTTTTGAGTTGGAGTCTTGCTCTGCCGCCCAGGCTGGAGCACAGGGGCTCGATCTTGGCTCTCTGCAAGCTCTGCCTCCCGGGTTCTCGCCATTCTCCTGCCTCAGCCTCCGGAGTAGCTGGAACTACAGTCACCCGCCACTATACCCAGCTAATTTTTTTGTATTTTTAGTAGACACGGGGTTTCACCGTGTTAGCCAGGAGGGTCTCGATCTCCTGACCTCGTAATCCGCCCGCCTCGGCCTCCAAAAGTGCTGGGATTACAGGCGTAAGCCACCGCGCCAACCGGGACTTTTTTTTTTAATAGACACTAGGAGCCATTGACTATTCTGGGTTAGAGGAATCAATAACCAGAGATTTCTGTTTTGAGAAGAGAATAGTAAAGGCTGGGGAAGTGCAGCGCAGGAGTTACCCAACATTGGGAGCCTGAAGAGTTTCCAGACAATGCCTACCTTTTCTCAGCATGGATTTTTTACACAGATTTTTCTAAGGAAGTACTAGAATGCCTCAAAACCTGAATTGAAATCTAAATTCCCTCCTTTGCCAAATATATTTTTATTACACAATTTAAGCACACAGACAGTATAAAATGAAAAGTTAAACTCTTCCTCTCTTTCAACTCATAGTTCCACTACTAACAGTATATTGTTCATTCTTCTAAAAAAAAAAAAAAAAAAGCGTATGTACTCATAAACTTACAATATGCCTTTTTACACATAATGAGACCAGTATTTTTTTTTTTAAGTTAATCTGTCTTGGAGATCTTTCCATATCAGTACATAGAGGCCAACCTTGTTCTAAAGCTGCACAGTATTTCATCTCAAGGAAGCGCCCTCATGTATGTAAGCAGCTGATGCATATTTAAGTTGTTTGAGTTTTTGTTTTGTTCATTCTTAAGAACAATGCTGTAATGAACCTTTTTGTATCAAAATTAATTCACTTGTGGTCACTTGTATCAGCTTCTTGGATACTTTCACAGATAGGCTCTCTTGTGTAAAAGATAATTTAGCAAAGTTTCCTTGTATGTTACTATAGTTAACAGTCACTTATCTTAGCAATGAGAGGAAACACAAATATAGCTCAAAAATAAACCTACTCACAAGATTATCTCAAGGCAACATTTTGTAGTTCTGGAACCTCCTGGGAAGACTCTGGGGCCAGAGTTCTTCCTGGCTTCCCACCCAAAGCCACTTGTGCAGAATTCCTCATTCCACACTGGGGCAGTCAGCACTCCTTCCCACAGGGACCCAGGATACTACCCCTCTGGCTCTACCAGTAGCTTCGGACTCCCTGGTTCCCATGCTTAAAATGACAATGAAAAGTACACGTGATAATTATCAGAATACAGAATTTTCACACTGAGGGATTAGAGATGATTTATAGTTGACAACTCACATTTCTTAGATATACCAATTATGGCCCGGAGGGGTTGAGCATCTCAGCAATATTATATACCCAGTCTGCTCGCCTGCTCACCTCCTCCTGCTCACCTGTCCAGAGCTTTTTTCATTACCTAGTACCAAATAATGGCTGCATCCTTTGCTTAACTATTTCAAAAAGACCACGTGAGCAAAATTTCTCTATGATATTCCTCTGGGTATAAATGATGTTTTAAATTAGAAAAAAAAAATTCTGACAACATACGGAGAGATAGCACAGATAGTAAGAAATTCAGAAACGTTATTTTTAGATAATTTTAACTTCTTTCTCCACCAAACTCACTACTAGAATGCCTAGCAAGTTTCAGAATTGGCACATTTAAGTTTCACCTCCCTTCTTCTTGTCACTTATTGAGGTATTGTTAACAAGCAAATGCTAGTAACATTGCTTACCTGTTATCAGCAAGACAGGTTGCTCTCAAGTTGTTTGCAGCCCTGACAATGGATTTATAAACCTGGGGCTACTCAGGCTGTGAGACTTGGAGTCATGTTTTTATGCTACAGACTTTTTTTTTTTTTTTTAGATGGAGTCTCGCTCTGTCACCCAGGCTGGAGTGCAGCGGTGCTATCTTGGCTCACTGCAACCTCCTCATCCTGGGTTCAAACGATTCTCCTGCCTCAGCCTCCCAAGGAGTTGGGACTACAGGCATGCACCACCATGCCAGGCTAATTTTTGTATTTTTATTAGAGAGGGGGTTTTGCCATGTTCGTTAAGCTGGTCTTGAACTCCTGGCCTCAACTGATCCATCTCGGTCTCCCAAAGTGCTGGGATTACAGGTGCCTGGCCTAAATCAGGGATTTTTAAACAGCTCCGAGAAAAATCTGTTCAAAAGATTTTTTTTTTCTGTTGAAGAACTGTTCTACAATATTCAAGATCTCCACCCTGCAGCCTCTGGAGCCCAGCTCTGTTACCGCCCTCCAGCAAGCCCCTGCAAGCTGGCTAGGTGGCATAGTTCCAGTAAGAGGAAGTACGGCAATACGGTTAGAAACCACCGGATTTGAATATCAGATTTGCCTCTGACCTTGGGTAACAACTTAAGCTCTTGCAATCTGTTTTCCCATCTTTAAAACGGGGATAATAATGATAGGACTTATTTCAAACTGCCATTGAAGAATGTGGCAATGTACAGAGAGATCTTAGCACAGTGCCTGGCACATAGTAAGTGGTCAAAAACTACTGAGCCTTTACTGCCACACTTGGCACATACATGGGTCAACCAGAGGCAAAAGGCAAAAAGACAGGCAGCTGAGAACAGGAGAAGAACAAGTCTTCAGTATGATTTCTGCTGAATTAATAAAACGGAATAGAAAAAGTTTTGTTTTGTGTTGCTTTTTTTTTTTAACCCAAGTCCTTATTTGTCTCGAAGATTCTTAGGAGCAAAGAGTCATTTCCAGGACTGTTTCAATTGTGACCTGAAAAACTACAACTGAGAAGAAATTCACTAGGGCAGTCAGGCTCATGAGCTGCCTCCCACAGGCCCAGCCACAGCAGAGAAGAGCCCAACTCTACAACTCCTTACTTCAGGGCACTGACAAGGAACAGAAAAGGAGGCAGTAAGAGCAATTTCTCAAGTCACAGGCAGCTCCTCCATATCACTGACTCTCTTACAGCAAGCTCTCCCTGGTGTGACCAAGGCTAAGAGTTTCCCTTTTTCTTTATACCTGCAATAAGAGATCACCTAAGCATTCACATCCATCAGGGAAGAACCATTATTCCATTACTTTTTTTTAATTAATACAAACAAGGTCTTGCTATGTTGCCAGGCTGGTCTCAAACTCCTGGGCTCAAGGGATCCTCCCACCTCAGCCTCCAGAGTAGCTGGGACTTCAGGTGTGGGCCACTATGCCTAGCCTATCACTCCTTGATCATTTTCATCATTGTTTTTGTAGAATGAATGCTTTTAAAAGCTAAGTGTCATAAGATTGTTTTTTTCCTATTATTACATGTGATTGGGATACTCAAGAGGATGAAAGAAAAAATAGGAATGGCCCACAGGCCAGGACCTCACAGGGTGAGTGAACCAGGGCAAGAATGTCTTGCTGAACTAGTGCAGGCCATGAATAAAATAGGGCAGCCCAGGGTCATCACCATATGGTGAATGCTTTGAGAAGCAAGAGATACCAAAGTTCAGAGGTCCCCAACTCACCTGTCTCTAGAAGCCAGGCAGATAAATGAAATGCATGACCGACCAGGAGGAACACAATAGGGAGCAGCAGAGTCTTTGGCCAAACAGGCACAAATGCCCCACTAAGTGAGATGTAAATTTTAAAAGCTGAACACAGTGTATAAGTTGAGCAAAATGCATCTGGGTCACATCTTGGCCAAGGGTCCCATTTTTTAGTGCCCTGCGAAAGGTTCTGATGGGCAAGAAATGAAGACCAAAAAGATCAGTCAAGAAAGGAAAGGGCAGGAAGGAAGAAAAGGCCTGTCTGGGTAGGTGGAATCCCCGGCACCCACTGATACAGTGGTCACAAAAGGAAGGTCACAGAGAGGCTGGGGTCTATGCCCCACATGCCAGGGGCCTAGGCTGTGAAACCCAGGAAAGAATAGATCAGGGTGTAGACAAAGAAAAGGGCAAGCAGGCATGGGGACCACAGTGGCCTTACTGTGGAGTCAGATACTCTGTGCACCAGGAGTTCCCGACATGCTAGTCCTGAAAATGCAATACAACAAGAACAGTCTGAAAACCTGACACTGACTCCATGGGACAACCCAGAACCAATGGGTGCTGCACCCACATACCTTCTGCTCAGGGGAAGGGCCTGTCTCAAGGAGCACAAAGGCAAAGTCTCACCGGATCAGAGGAAAACAGGCAAAGGGATGGGACAGTTCCCAACAGGCTAATAAGAAAAAGAAAAAAGCCCACATCCTTCCACAGCATGTATTTCATAAACGAGTATATATTTAGTGTTAACTCTGTACTCTTTACAAGGTCCAGCAGAGGTTACAAAGAAAAAAACCTACAGTTACTGAGAGTAAGTGGCTTATTCTGGGTCAAGAGCAGAAAGAGATTATTTGGGACCAGCGTTGACCAAGTCATACACTCAGATTTGGTAACATATAGAGCTCACTAGTTACAGTACTGGAATGCTCATACTCTGTTGACTGAATGAAATGATATATAGTTGATACTCTGAAAAGTGCTAAAACAGTAGCTCGTATAGTGGGAAAACACTGAGATCATCATCATTAGACTCTTTCGGGCAACAATAGTTTACGTCAGAAGAAAATGGAGTGACATATTCAAAATTCTCAAGGAAAGAAAATGTGAGCCAAGGATTTTATATCAGACAACAGTGACCCTTAATTATAAAGGTCACAGACCAAGTTTTATCAACTTGAAATTAGGGAATATTGTTCCCATGATCCCCTCCTATTAAATCTACTAGAGAAAGAGCTTCAATCAAAATGTCTAGAGACACTGATATGAGAACAAGTGATAAGCATGATACATACAACAACTTGTACAAATAAGACTAAATGAGTATTAAAAGGGAGATATTTTAATATATAACAATAATAAGATCTGATGATGCAGAAGTACTAAACCATTTTTTTAACATGGGGAAGAATTAGTATGGCATATGCCAAAGAAATTATTTTTATTGTTTTCAGTAATCATAGCTAGTAATGGTAGTATTAATGTCATTATTTGGAGATGATTTGTGTGTAATATGGGGTAATCAAATAGGTAATTACACAATAGTCTATTTCCCTTGTGACCAAAAAACCAGGATTCTAAGTGTGGAAGAAAAGGAATAAAAATGTAATATATAAGACGTTAAACAGAAACCCTATAGTCTTGAATTTGAACTGGAAATAGCATTATGAACTCACAAAGTATTTTATCTTTATATGAGTATTTATGTTTGCATGTAAGTGTGAGAGAGAGAGAGAGTGTGTGTGTGTGTGTGTGTGTGTGTGTGTGTGTCCCAGCTCTGACCAAAGAAAGGCCTATAAATACTAACCATTCCAGTGAATGAGGATTCCCAGTGTCTGGATTATAGTCTTGAAATACCATTTCTCGCTAAAAAAAAAAAACCAGGGTTTCTTGGGAAAATGGTTGACTCCAGGTATAGGCAAGAAATGTACAAGACAAGCATGGATCACTTTAACAAATCAAAGAGCAGGAAACTAACAAGAATACTAAGGTCAGGTCAGGAGGACTTAGGGGCCAACTGAAGAGGCTCCCATTGGTCAAAGATGGGACAATTTGAGTCTCAGTAAAAACTAAAATTTCAATAGACTAAAACCTACAAAATAGATTTAATTCCATGAGCTCATAACAATTAAAAAAAAACCTAATCAGTTATTATGACATGAAATCAATTCTTGAAAACTGAGTAAATCAAAGGAAAGAATCAAGCATTTATCATCCCTTTCCTATGTGAATTGTACCACTGGGCAATCAAATAACAGATTGAAAAGGTGTCTATCCTTATAAAATTATTCCAGCTAATAAATAAAATCAAAATGATAGAATTAGAGTATCCCATTCTGCAATTGCCCCCACTGAATTAACAGATCGAGACATTGAGGATCAACAGCTGCTAACATCAAAAGAGTGGAAAAACCAGACCCCATGTGTCTCCCAGTGAAAGAATACACCACCATCTGTAATCTTGCCAAAGGGATCAAACCTGAATCTGATCAAGTCTCTGGATCCAGATACAGGAAACAGAGGGCAAAATAGTAAGTTAAACTGTACCATGAGTGTGAATCTTTCTTGTTATCAACACTGTGGGAAACTCTACAAATTAAACAGCCCAGGTCCTGCAACAAATAAAAAAAAAATTTAAAGGAAGGAGACTCTGGTAGAGGGATCTGTAGATTAAAAGAGACTTAAACTTCTTTTTTCTTTTTTTTTTAATGGGTAAGACTAAAACTCAGTGGGTCAGGCTGCTCATTTGGGTAATAAAACCATAAAGAGATGCAAGGAAGTAATTACTATAAAAGTCAGGATGGCATTTACTTTTGGAGGAACAGAGAGAAATGTGATCAGGATGGGATGTAAAATTTTGGTCCCTCTGGCAAAGTTCTATTTCTTGACCTAAATGCTAGTGGTATATATGAGCGTTTGCTTTGTAATAATTCACTAAGTTGTGTACATTTGTTTTGTGTGGCTTTTTGATATTTATGTTTTATTTTACAATAAAAGTATTAAAAAAGCATTAAGAAAATCTAGGCATATCAGCACAGCAGCCAACTGACGGAAAAAACTGCAAGGTGTCTCTCAGTGCTAGGTGGAAAAGTGTAGGGACCCAGTAATAAATCAGACAGGAACCAGCATCTTACGAACTCTGTTTCAATGAACTTTTCACTTTGAAGGTAAATAACTGAATCTACATTGTTTAATTAAAATTTGCCTTAGAACACTTTATTTTTAAAAGCATATAACAAATGACATGCTCCAAAATACCTCAAGAGCAAACTCAATTCAAAATGACTTTCTAGAGTTGGGTGTGGTGGCATGCACCTGTAGTCCCAGCTACACAAAAGGTTGAGGCGACAGAACTGCTTGAGGCCAAGAGTTTGAGGTTGTAGTGTGCTATGATTGTCCCTGTGAATAGCCATTGCACTCCAGCCTGGGCAAAAGAGCAAGACCCTATCTCTAACAAACACATATAATAAATAAATAAAATAAAATAACAAAATAACCTCTTAGATATCTACCAGAATTGCAGTGAACACTTGGGCATTGGGTTATCACAAATACAAGATGACACATCTCACACTCCATGAGGTATGGCGTGACCAGCTCTGCACACCCCCATGGTTCCTCTTTCTACTATTAAAAACAATAAAATGTGAAGAATGAAACATGGAGACAAGCTTTGTAGCAGAACCAGACTGGCTGGAGAGGTAACAGCCTTTGAGAGTTCACAGAAAAGGAGGGTGTTTGTGGCAGTATTATTGAAGAGTAACACCCTGTAGCACAAGTATGGGAGGGCAGCTGAGCTGCCAGAGTATAAATCCCAGTGTGACCAGGCACTCACAGCACGTTACTTAACCTCCTTAAGCCTCAATTCCTAATCTGCAAACAAGGGTTAACAATAGTATCTTTCTCATAGATCCCTCCTGAAGATGAAATTAAATAATGTGTATAAAGCACTCGGCACAGCGCCTGCTGGCCCACCCTACGTGCTCAATAAGTGTTTGCCAAGATTACTGGGATGGTAAACATTTCCGGAAAATTAAGGAACTCTCTATATGATGGATACCTTTCTGGCTGGAATGTATGATGCTTTCCCCAAAGTAAGTAGTGCTATTTTATAAACCCATGACCTTTAACATTAAAAAATCACTGCTTCAAGATACTTCCAGTCAGTTTTAAAATGAAAAAGAATAAGAAAAAGTCACTGCCAGTAGTAATTAAGTATATGTGATTTTCAACACCTTCCATATTATTATTTGGTTTTCTCCTCCCAACTACCATCATGGGTGGTTAGTTTTAACTCCAATGAAACCTGGGATTATTAGTATCAGGAATACTGATGGCTGTAAGGGGCCTTTAGGGAATGGGAGCCCAGGGTTAGTACAGATGCTTCTTGTCCACCCTGTAACCATGCCCCTCCCCTTCCCCTATGGGCACAGCCAACCTCCCACAATAGAAGTTCTCCCTCAACGCCCAATACTCACTTTCACAGCTTCCCTTAAGGCTGTGACTCAGTTCTGGCCAATGAGGCCTAAAGAGGCTTCAGGAAAGATTTTACTCCCGGATGAAAAGGGATAGACACTACTAGAGAAGCAATTTATTGCTGCCCTCTGTGTCCACCCTTCACACACACACACACACACACACACACACACACACTCTCTCTCTCCCTCTTCCTGTCTTAAAAAGAGGTTAGCAGGAAAGTGTGATACCTGTTCCTGAGAAAGCTATTTTCCGCCCACAAAGTGGCAGGTCTGCAGATACAAATGTAACACGCTAAGGATGAGAACAGATAGAACTGGTCCGTGATGACACTGTTTAGCCAAGGATCCAATCCTGAATCTACCCAATCCCAGACTGCCCTTCATATAAGACAATTTAATGTCTTTACTATTCAAATCACTGTTCAGTGGCATTCGCTTAACTGCAGCCTATAACATCCTGATTGCTATGATCTGAATTGTGTCCCTCCTGCTATGGTTTGAAGATGTATCTCCCCTCAAAATTCATATGTTGAAACCTAAACTCCAAGGTGGTGGTATTAAGAGGTGGTTAGAACTGATTAAGCCATAAGGGCTCCACCTTTATGAGTGGATTAGTGCTCTTAAAAAAGACGTTGAAAGGTGTACCCCAGTGCCTTTTGCCCCTCCACCTCCCATCTCATCTACCATGTGAGGACACAGCAAGAAAGCACCATATTGGAAGCCCAGAGCTGCCCTCACGAGACATTGAATCTGTGGGTGCCCTGATCTTGAATTCCCAGCCTCCAGAACTGTGGAAAATAAATTTCTGTTCTTTACAAATTACCCAGTCTCAGATATTTTGTTACAGCAGTACAAACAAAGAAACACCAAAAAGTTCATATGCTGAAGCCTTAACTCCCAATATCTCAGAAAGCAACTGCATTTGGAAACAGAATCTTTAAAGAGGTGACTCAGTTAAAATTAGTCTTAAGGTAGTCCCCAATCCAATTTGATTGGTGTCCTTATAAGAGGAGAGCTGGACACACAGACGCCAGGTGTGCACACACACAACAAGCTGAGAGGGTCTGTGGCCAGCAGATGTGAGCTATAATATTAAAAATTTTTATTCTTCAGGCTGAAGGACAAAAAAAAAGTCCTTGATAGAAACTTGGGTCTACACTAAAAAATCAAAAGCCCCACACATAGTAAATGGGTACTTTTCTACTGTTTTAATTTCTTCAAAAGATCATTGTTTAAAGAAAAAAATAACTATAATTTGTGGGGATTATACATAGATATAGAAATAAACCATATGACAATCACAACACAAACAGTGTGATCTCCTCAGTAGTCCCCCGTACCTATGGTCTCGGTTTCCACAGTTGCAATACGACCAAAGACCATGCAGTCTGAAAATAGGTGAATGCAGTATGCAAGATATTTTGAGAGAAAGTGAAGACAGAAAGATCATTTTTATATAACTCTTATTACAATATATTGTTATAATTCTATTTTATTATTCGGTATTATGATTAATCTCTAACTGTGCTTAAATTATAAATTAAATTTTACCATAGGTACATATGTATAGGAAAAAAATATAGCTTATATAGGGTTCAGTACTATGTGCAGTTTCAGGCATAGACTGGAGGTCCTGAAAAGATCCTCCGAGTGTAAAGGAGGACAACTAATATCCTTTACAAAGGCGATTGTTACAGACTGAAATGTACCACCCAAATTCATATACTGAAACCCTGATCTCTAGTATGGCTGTGTTTGGAGACAGGCTTTAATAAAGAATTAAGGTTAAATAAGATCAAAAGGGTGGGACCCTAATCTAATATTACTGGCACTCTATGAAGAGGGAGAGACACCAGGGATGTGCACAGAGAAATGTTCTTGTGAGAATACAGCAGAAATGTGGCCATCTGAAAGGCAAGGAGGGAGGCCTCAGGGAAATCAAAACTGTTGACATCTTGATCTTCAACTTCCAGTCTCCAGAACTTTGAGAATATAAATTTCTGTTGTTTAAGCCACCAGTCTGTGGTATTTTGTTATGGCAGCCCTTAAAAACTAATACACTTACACAGAACACTATCATCACTAAAGGCAACCATAAAAAAAACAGAACTTACAGGCCAGGTGCGGTGGCTCAAGCCTCCTGTAATCCCAACACTTTAGGAGGCCAAGGCAGGTGGATCACTTGAGGTCAGGAGTTCGAGACCAGCCTGGCCAACACGGTGAAACCCTGTCTCTACTAAAAACACAAAAATTAGCCAGGCGTGGTGGTGTTTGCCTGTAATCCCAGCTACTCGGGAGGCTGATGTAGAAGCATGGCTTTAACCTGGGAGGTAGAGGTTGCAGTGAGCCAAGTTTGCACCACTGCACTTCAGCCTGGGAGACATAGCAAGACTCCATCTCAAAAAAAAAAAAAAAAAAAAAAACGGAATTTACGAAAGACTGATTAAAGGGTAAAATTCAGTGTGGATATGCTTATTGGGCTTGGGTGGTTAATCTTCTGCCCCTGCCACCTGTCTCCACAAGTCACTGCCCAACCTCCTCCATCTGCCTCATTTCCCTAATGGTAAGGCTGGTGTGCTCAACTCCAGGGCAGCAAACCTGGGGGATGGCTAACTACAGAGGAAGGCAGAGGCCAGACCTGAATTAGTCAGTTTCATACCTGTTATTCTCTGTTCAAATATTTAAATCTAGAGGGGAAAAAAAAGCTGTCATTCTACTAAAATTAATACTATGTTATCATCAGTAGCAGACCCTTATTATTCATAATTTCCATGGCCCCTATTAGAATGATAAATTAAAAACTGACTAAAATTCAGAAATAGGGAAGTCTCAAGTACTGGCAAAACCCAAAATGCAAAAGAAGAGGGAGGAAGTTACAGGACATGGCTTCAAAGAAAAAAATGGTGTTTTTCATTTTCTCATTTTCTACCATTACAAAATGAGAGGCACACTCTGAGAACAGAATAGATTCCTGGAGGTTCCAGGACCTCAGGACAGGAAACAGGCCTGGGTTAGGGGAAACGGTCCGCTTGGCAACTCCGAGTCCTGAGTTGGGCCTGGGCTCTTCCAAACATGCGCAGCTGTTGAAATAAGGATGCCCATCCCAGTTCAGTATCTACAAACCACCTGAGTTATCCTTAAGTCAGCTGGTATACTGGATTTATGATGTCAGCATTGTTGGTGACTCAAAGTCTAGATTTTCAGCTAATGAACACTGGGCAGACTCTCCAATGTCTCTGTTTCATGGCCTTCAATTTCTGGATCTATTTGTGGGACACCACTAATTGTTTTGGTTATTTTTTGTTCTTGACCTGGTTGCTTGTTAATATTTTTCCACCCAGTGAAGACCTATAAAAACAACTTTGTTATTTCTTAAGATAGGGACATAGGTGTTCATTTTATATGATGTGTTTATTTTATATGTTGTGTTCATTTTATTCTTTAAACTTTAAAGCCACTCTGTACTTTCAAGAGCTCTTTCCACGGCCAAAAAAAAAAAAAATTAAAAAAAAAATCCCTACAGCTAGCTGCTGCCTGAATAAGCTTCTTTCTAGAACAAGACAGGAAAATGAGTCACATAAGTCTCCCAGGCTAGGGGTTCTCAATTTGCATCAAGCTTCACTGCTGATTCTGACTTAACAGGTTTGGAGCTATAGGCCCAAATGAGCCCTAAAATACAGCACATTGGATAAGTTCAAAGTTACATTTGGTGTATCACTTTTGTGGCTGCCCAGATAATGATGTTCTCAAGCTACCCCACCTGGGCAGAGCTTCCCTGCCAGGGAGGTGATAAGCACCACAGGTACACAGGGCAGGGAATCCTTGCTTCCTCAGGAGGCTCCCTATTTACACAGGGTCTCTTACCCTGAAAAGTGATAGCAGCTGTTCCTTCAGGCACTATCGGTCATTCCAGGCCATAAAAGCAAAGGAGCAAAGTGGCTACGTGTGTGCAAACAGAGGTCATCACCGGATGTTGGGAAGGCCTGAGTTCACTCACATCTTCCAGGTATACTTCATGAGTCACTAGCAGCCTAATTCTGCCTCAAGGCAAAAGGAATTCCATCACTAAGTGAGGACTGCTCTGCCCTTCAAGTGTAGCGAAACAGTATTTAACCAAACACCTGCCATTTTCCAGAAAACAATCTCAACCCTTTAAAGAGTGAAGAAGGAAAAATAAAAGAGTAGTTTCCTGACCACAGAATGATGGAATGAGGTACTGGACTTACTTCCCAAAGATTTACGTCACCAAAGTTTGTTCTGAAACTTGCACTGTTGCCAACACTGTCAGTGCATTTTTTTCTCAGAAGACTGTGACATTTTTTTTCGTGTCTGCATGTCTGTGAGGGTCTGAACACAGTCAGAAGAGAGCTCAGGACAGGAAAGATGAGTGTAGTTAGGCCTACATAGCACACGCCACAATCTCTGTCTCCCCTATTTTTGTTGACAGCCATGTTGTAAAAACAAACAAACAAACAAAAAAACAAAACCTCATTTTGTTAAACAAATGATAAATAAGAGTAATAAATAAGAGTTGGGAATGAGGAAGGCTTGAGCTAAATGAATTTGGGTTGAAGGAGTAAGAGTCAGGCTTAGAGAGGGTATTGACTGAGTGAGCTGTTGCTTACTTTTCGGCTCCTTTAAAATATCCAGGAGTCTACTGTGTGCCTTGCTAAGTACTGTGTTCCCAAAAGACCTTGCCCCGGTGCTTAATCCTGCAGATGCCGTCCCTGCCCTGGGCCTCCCGGATCTCACGCAACTTCCCCTGAAGACATGCCAGCCCGATTCCCTTTGCAACACCAAGGGCAGCTGTCTGTCTTAAATAATCTGGTTTCATTCACTACCTGTTTTAAACATGGGAGTTGCGAAAGGCCAACCCACTGCTCACAATTTAACTGTAATGGGTCTTTTGAAAGCTTCCCTCATGCAGAGAAGCTTAATGGGTACTATGGCTCTTCTTCGTTCTCAGGCACATAGAACTCGAATGCCCTGCTCTGGCTCACTTATCTTTGGCAGCAGCGGCGACATTTCCCTTATATAATCATGTGACCCTGCAGCTGGCAATCACTGAAGTTGTGCTACATTCACCCCATTCTCTGGGCTCCCCTGGCATTGTTAAAGGAAAAAAGAATTCACGCTAAAATCACATATGACACAAGTTACTACTTTCCCTCTCTACTCCACTGTGGCTCTGTACTAACACTTACTGGAATGAGATCTATTTGGCCAATCTAACCAAGTCCTCCACTTAATAGGTGCCTTCTGCACATTGACACAGGAGAGGAACATCTGGCTTAATCTGCACAACAATCCTATAATGTAAATACTATCCCCAGTTTTTACTCTGATGAAGAAACAGGCTCAGAGAGCTAAGCAGATTGTCCAAAGCCACACAGCCAGCAGGGGCTGAGACATGAGCTGCTGATTCCAGCAAAGTCATTTGGAGCAACTACTTCTTGACTAAAGTCATCTTTATTCTCGATGTTTAAGGAAACTACAAGTGGAATTTTGAACTTAATTCCATTTTCTGTTATGAAAGAAACTAACCCAGAGGTGTTTACGAGTCAGCCTGGAGTCTCATTCCTGTGACCACCTCCCCGCAACCCTTGTTTTTAGTGGAAAAGATCTGTACACCTAGCCCCCAGTCACCTTGACAGAAACATCACCATGTTGGTTTTTAATCCCCCTTGTTCTATATGGAAAAGGACAAGCCTAGGAAAACAAACTTTTTGGCACACACCCGGCTTTGCAGCTGGTTCTGAACCTCAGCTACCTTGGTTCTGAACCATAAACACTTGCTTCCGGAGAAAAAAACACTGCTCTCTAAAAGCATGGGCTGGGTGTTATTTGATTATTGCTGAGCCTGTGACATTTCAAAAATTCTCAGGTAACTTATGTCTGATGTAAAACAAAATCCTAAAACAAAATCCTATGGAATCAGGTTTGTTTCGGTAATACCACTGGTTATTTGAAACAGATGTTGGCAGAAATGTGCTTCTTTTGAGTTTCTTATTGTTGAGAAAGACAAATATTTTGAATATCATTCTACTGTCCTTGTGAAACACAAGAGAATTCCAAACCCACTTTTGCCACTAGCAACTTACCTTCAGGGACTCCTTATCAACAGACATCTTTACGCAAGTTACCTGCCTTCTCAAATCCCAAGGATTTCACGTAAACATGAGAAGGGTGTGCTGTACTAGGCACACAGCAGGAGCTCAATAAATGCCTGCTGTGTGAATGAATGGTGCTCTCCTCCTGCAAGCTGGACTAAGGAGGTGGACACCTCCAAAGTTGAGGAATAGCAACCATATGGTGTAAGGCCATAGACCAGGTGGTTTCCAAGATACCCCTTGGCTCTGCTATTCTAGAATTATCCACCCTCCGCTTGTAGCTCATTTCCTCCTCTTCAGGCCAAAATGTAGGCTAAAAATGAACTGACCTCCTTTACATTTTGCAACATGGTTCCTGTTTTTTTGTTTTTTTTTTTTACCCTCTACAAATCATTCATTTTCAGCTACTGGGCAGCACAAATGAAGTATAGAAGCCTAGAAACTGCAGTTGGCTCAGACTCCAGGGCCATAGTCATCAAAACCAGAGACAAGAGTATGGGAAGAAAATTCTTAGCCAGAGGGAAACATAAAGGTTGGGTGTTACGAGGGCCTTTTCAGTGTTTGTTGAGTTCTTGCTGTGTGCATTTGGTATTAAATGCAGGATATGGGCAGTGTGAGGAGGGGTGAGGTGATAAAAGTTAATCTGGCACCACACAATTCCTTCCCTTAACTTCTGTATCAGAGCCAGAGATCCCTGAGAATGCCAAAGCAGGGGAAATGGTCCACTTTGTTACCCAGGTTGGCCCCTGTGCATGTCGCCATTGCCAAAGTCAATGCCCCTGGCAGTGGGATTCTACTAATAGCCCCATGCCCTTCCCCGCTGTGAAAAAGCAGGTGGCTCTTATTTATCATCATTGCTTCTCCCCTGTCTCCTGGAGGATATCCCATGTTCAGCCCCTTCAATTGCTATCAGGCATAAATGGAGGGAGTGGGGAATCAACCATTCTACATGATGCAGAGCAAAGCTCAATTCTGGGAACGAATGAAATCTCCAGGAAGGGTGTTACTACCACATTGGGCTATCTCCTGCAGAAGAGGATTAATTGGATCAATTAAATATGAGACCTCTGCAGTGCCTGGCAGTGTGGCAGACTCAACTTTAAAGATCACCTCTGTGAAGTTCTCCAAGCCATAAGTCACGTAGAAATCCACTCCTCCCCCAACTCAGCATTTCCTAATTAGTACTGTTTAGATGCAATCATTCCTCTCCACACACCCTTTCCTCCATTTCAACAGAATGAGAATTGCAAAGAACTGGCCTCATAAAATACTCTGTTCCTGGCCTCTGCAGTGTGTTCACCCCCAGGTTTCTGCTATTCTGTTTAGGATCCCAGGACAGCCTGTCCTCACGACAGCTCAACACGTAAACAAAGACTACGTCTAGCAATATAGTCTGAAATAGAAAATTAAGAGACAACAAACATGAGATTTCTCAACTCACACCAACTTTTTTTGGTGAGTTTAAACACACTGGAACAAAAGGTACATGGAGTAAAAGTTGCCCTTAAAGAAAGTGTTTAAAAGGCCCATTGGTGCAGGATCACTATGCTTTTGGTAGAATCTTGTTTTATTCGTTGATTTATTAATGATTCTTAAATCATCACATAATCTAGATTAAAATAATGGTTTATAAAGTCTACATATGTCAATCCAAAGAGCTTAACACAACACATTCAATTATCTAAGGGACTCATATTTTACAGAGGAGTAAGTGGTAGTCTACTTCCCTAAACTTTATTTACTCAGATTACAAGTAAAAACTCAAAAGATGGGCAGTGCATGCCGGCGGCAATTAATGTGTATGGAGGAGAAAAGGCATCCAAAAAATCTGCAAAAAAGCAAATTGTGTTACTAGCTAGAATATTAACAATTACTTGTGGGCCCCTGTAGTCCCAGTTACTCAGGAGGCTGAGGTAGGAGGATCGCTTGAGCCCAGGAGTTCAAGACCACCTTGGACAACATAGCGAGACCCTGTCTCTAAAAACAACAACAGCTTGCTGACTTAACTCCTTATGACAGATCTAACTAGACGGTGGCAATAAATGTGTCTAAGTGTTTAATTAAACATGATAATTATTTCTTTCCTTAAAGAGAGATGGAGTCATATGTTTACACTGCAAAGTATAATGTTTCCTTAGTTAAAACAGTGTGGAAACACTTCTGTGTAACACAGGATTCAAACCAGGATAAAAATATCGGCTGCGATAAGCAGCACTTACAGTGATTTATCAACTCTTACCTTTCATGTGCCAATGCACAATGGCTTCTTAAAGCCTACCCTTTTTGGTTATTTCCTTTGGCCACACAGCTTTTTTATCCTTACCCTCAACAAATAATTTCTACTCAGAATGTGATTTTGAACATTTCTTAAATGGATTATTATCAAGGAAGTAGGAGAATATTTTACTTTCATAGCAAGAAAGTAGCAAGAATAAACTGAAATGTAGAACTCAGAGAGACTATTAAAATTAGATAGGACCCCAGCAACCAGGCAATCATTTTATAGATGAAGAAACTATTTGTACAATACTGCTGTTATGACAGCAAAGCTTCCAATTAATTTTTTAAATATAGAAATATGTCCTGCATTGAGGGAGTACTGACCCCCACCTCCCCCCATAAAAATAATTATGTAGGGATGGAATTATCAGTCTTAAGCAATCCAAGGATTTTCTTGTTTCGACACTGGGCACTGAACCACTGTTTGATTCCTTCCATGATTTCTCTAGGGATACTACTTTTTCTACATAGAGCTTCTGTGTTTTAGAAAATCTGTTGGTTTAGAAATACAGTGTCACTGAAGCAATAAACATATTCAAAGTGCCTAAGCCTATTGGGTCAGCCTGGTCTTGAACGTGCCTATCACTCGCGCGGAGTCCGAGGAGCCTGGGCGCTCGCTCATCAGGTGTCTTTGCAGCAGGTGCTGAGGACTCCACTGCCACATGTGCAGTCATGTACACACACACACACACACACACTCACACACTTTCTTCCTCAAAGGAAGTCTCCACCGAATGATCTCAAAGCAGGGCTCTGGTCTCTGCCCGTTTTACAATGCAAGGTTGGATTACAATCTCAGGCCAGCATCTCAGCCTGCAATCTGGGGCACCCTGATAACCCGGGCAGTGCTTTCGCCAGTATGTGCGGTTATAGGAGGACGTGACAAATAGCGAGAACCCAGTTACAAAGTGAGGGAAGGAATGAGGCAGGAGGTGGTTAAGAGGTCGCCCTGAATAGGTAAGGGTTCCTAAAAGGGGTCTTGGATCCTCAGTGCGGCACTGGAACTGAGTAAAATTACGGGGAGTTTCCGAGGCTGTGCGCTCCTGCACACACTCGTACGCACACCCACCTACACAAGTTGTTCAAAAGCACCCACTCACACTCACATTCGCTTCAGAAACTCTCTGAGCCGGAGGCGCTCCCTGAAAGCAGCCCGCAGCCCAGCGGCGGGAGAGGCGCGCGGGGGTGTACGCGGGACGGGCGCGCCCAGGAGCCACTTACTCGGAGGAGTGGCGCGACGGCGCCGGGACGCTGAGGCGCGAGCTGGGCTGTTTGGCGGCGCCGAGTTCTCTACTCTCTCGGTGGCTCGCGGGCTCCCGCGGACCTTGGCCAAGCGCGGGTTAGAGCCGGCGGGAGAAACGGAGCCAGAGGCCAGGGGCGGAACTTGCAGGAGGGACCAGGGGTGTGGCGGGCAGGCCGGGGAGGAGCCGGGAGGTCGGGGGCGGAGCGTACAGGGAAGGAGGAGCCGAGCGGCTGAGGCGGGGCATGGCGGGGCGGAGTGGGAGAGGAGGAGCTAGGGGACGGGACAGCAGGGGTCGGAAGTGGTCCAGGCGCAGGAGAGCGCGGAGAAGGGCTGGGCGGCGGCCTGGGAGCCGGACTTGGACCGCGAGGCCCAGATCGCTAGGCGCTGGAGAACAGGACCCACTTGGGAGATATGCAGAGGATGCGGTATTCCTGAGCCTCTCAGTTTCTTCCGTTGTAAAAATCAGACGCCAACCTCGTAGTGTGTTGAGATGGTTAAATGGGGCCACACACACTTGCACTGTGCCTTGCACTTAACAAGAACGCGTGAATGTTAGTGTCTGCTGCCATCATTATTGACTATTATGATGATGATCCGTGAAAGCCCCTAAATTCCCCCTGCTCTTCTGCTTTTGATTTTCTGTGGGCCTTAAGTCTACCCGACGATAGCTGACGTGCTCCCGACTTCTGGTTTCCATTGGCGGAGAATGCAGGGCTTCCTCTTGGAGTTAAAGACTCATTGGCTCCTAGAAAGCCCTCGCTCTCTGCCGCCCCCCGCGGACTTAGCTGGGACTGTCCTTGCCTGTGGAGCGGAAGGCTTGCCCTACTCAGGGGCCACCTGAAACCGCCAGGATGTAGTAGAATCTGGATCTTCAGTCTGTTGACGAGTCCTGGCCGGGGGTAGTCATTTTCAAGGGCGAGGGACCTTCGTAGAAGTAAGATGAATCCACCCATACAATAAACATCCATTAAGCACCTACTACATGGCAGCGGAGCACAGAGGGCTGGGAATATTAACACTACTAGTAAAACTTAATATGTGTAGGTCACCGTTCTACTCCTCACAACAATCTATGATATAGATCCTGTCGCTGTCCCTGTTTTACAAAGGGAAAGGGAGACATCAAGTAAATAGCCTTCCCAAAGAAAGTTACACGTTTGGGAAATGGCCGAGTTTGGCTTGGAGAGAGGAAAGTAAACTCTTGACAGGTGAAATGGACAAAATCACAACACATTTGGGTTTAATGCAAAAGATAGAAACATACACAAGGTACGGAGGTTTTTAAAAGAGGACCTTGTCCTGTGGTTATAACTTTGGGGAAGGGCGTCAGGGAGATCTTCCTGGAGTAGGTGATGTCTGAGCTGGGTTTGGAAGAAGAAATGGGAGCTTCAAACGCAGCTATAAGTGAAGAAGAATCACAGTAAACTTTTTCAAGCCTGAATAAGGATGGAGGAGAAGTGGAATGGTGGCCGGAATGAAGCTAAAAGAGTAAAACAGGACCAAACTCAAGGGCTGTTTTCCTATAGAAACTAAACAGCGTTAATTTGACCTTTGATTGGTAGGAAGCCAGAAGGGTTTTAAGCACAGGAGATATGTCAGGTGTGGTTCTAGAAAGTTTAATCTGGAAACATAGAAGATCCCAGAACCAAGAAACTTGCTTAGGAAATATTGAAATATGTCAGGGTGAGATACTTCAGTAGGCAGAATTAGTAGAGTTACAGAAAGAGGTCCACTTCTTAATCCCTGGAACTTGTAAATATGTTATCTTATATGGCAAAAGAATTTTTGCAGGTGTTACCTTCTCATTCGGTCATGGAAAAAAAAGAATAAAGAAATTTTGCAGGTGTGATTAAGATTGATGCCATTGAGATGGGGGATTATCCTGGATTATTTCAGTGAGCCCAATCTAATCACATGAATCCACTAAAATGGAAGAAGAGTAGGTCAAAGAGATTCAAAGTGTGAGAGGGACTCAACCTGAACCATGAACCAAGGACTGTGGATAACCTCCAGGAGCTGGGAAAGGACCTTAGCTGACAGCCAACAAAAAATTCACTTTCTTTATCTGGTCTAGACTTGTTTTTCTTCCACAGTCCTACAACAGCAGAAACTGAATTCTGCCGATAACCCAAATGAGCAAGGAAATGGATCCTCCCTTAGAGTCTTCAGAAAGTAATTGAGCTCTACTGACACCTTAATTTTATCCTGGTGAGGCTAATACTGATTTATGGCCTACAGAAATGTAAAGTAATACATTTGTGTTATTTTAAACCCCTAAATTTGTGATCATTTGCTATGGCAATAGTAGGAGGCTCATTTCTTTTCTTTGTTTTTGAAATGGAGTCTCGCTCTGTTGCCTAGGATGGAGTGCAGTGGCGTGATCTCGGCTCACTGCAACCTCCACCTCCCAGGTTGATGCCATTCTGCCTCAGCCTCTCCGAGCAACTGGGACTACAGGCGCCTGCCACCACACCCGGCTAATTTTTTGTATTTTTTGTAGAGACAGGCTTTCACCGTGTTAGCCAGGACAGTCTCCATCTCCTGACCTCGTGATCCACCAGCCTCGGCCTTCCAAAGTGCTGGGATTACAGGCGTGAGCCACCGGGCCCGGCCTGCTATGGCAATAGTAGAAAACTAATACAGATGCTGAGGGCCTAAACTATGTGGATGGAAAGGAGAATATGCATTCAAGACTTATAAAAGCCTGGAGATTGAGGGGATGGGGGGAGTGAAGGAAGGTGAGTCATGTAGGTAGATTTAAAGGGTTTCAGGACTGGCAGGGTCAGTCGTTGGTGGTGTCATTCAGTGGAAAGAAGGACAGAGATAGGTACTTTCTAAATACCTCTGGATTCTGCAGTAGTGCAACTAAACTAGGATTTAAAGGATTAAAAGGGTTTGTAGACACCCAACCTCTCCCATCACCAAATAATCAGAAACTATCTCTGAATGCCCATGGATAGTGATATCTGTTACCACCGATTGAGATTTCTAATACTGGATCTGCCTTGTGTAAGCTGGATGACTCTGGGCAAAGCACAAAACCTTAATGAGACTTAGCTTACACTGTGTGAGATAGAAGGAGAAGCTCCATCTGCATGATTGCTGTGAGTCACCCAGGATGTCATGGTGTTTGAAACCTCAACCCCAGTAACTTTCACCATTGCTTGATTTTAGTCTCCCTTGTCCCCAGCTGCACCCTGTAGCAGCACCCTCAGAGCCACATCTACCTTTATTATCTGTATCTCTGACATTCTATACCCCAACTACAACCTCCCACCCTTGATCCCCACACTCTTCTTTTATCTGATCTAGATTTGCATTTCTTCCACTCAGCCTCTTTTCCTATCCAGCCTAATTCCGAGAGTCAACACATCTTCACTCCCTTGCTAGACCTCCCTATTCCTCTATCCCATTGTCCTTTCCCTGTACCCACCTGGCAAATCTTTTTAGCCATCCACATTTTTCATATGGACTACTTAACAACCAAAAAGTGTGAAACTTGGTACCACTACAGATTTATGACCTCAAGTCTCCACTAAGCCATCCTGCAGCCCGCATATCCTCCAGCATCATGGATGGGAAGGAGAAGGTGTTTAATCTTTTTACCATGTCCTCAAGACATTTTTCCCACTCTCTTGATACATGATTTCACTTCCTAGTTCATAGGAAATTTAGAGATCATCAATAGAGAATTTTCTTGACATGCCCCAGCCACCCAAAATGCTCTTTGCATCCACATTCATCTTGACTTCCTTTCTTCTTGTCTCAATGGATCAGAGCAAACTCATTCACCAGTTGTCTGGGTCCTCCATGATCACTTTCTTCTATCTACAAAGGCCGTATCCATTAACTATTCATTCACTTTTATCCTCAATCTTTCATTTCTATACTTCCCCTGCAAAACATAAAAATGCTAAAATTTAAAAAAATAATACAAAATTTAAAATTCTACATGGAGGTCCCACTCTCTCGGCATGATCCACTTTCTAGAACCATCTAAACCTAAGAGACGAGAGATTTAATGGTAGAGACAATGCAGAGTGACCACTGTCTCAGTGTTTACTTTTGGGGAGCAATGGAGAGTGGGGCACCCCTGAAATCTTAGGCAACTTGCATCCTATCAGTGGGCTCACTGCCCAGTGTGTTTAGAAAACAATTCTATGGCACTGGCTTTTGAAAAAAGAAAAAGCTTTATTGCAATTTGACTGGCAAGGTGATAGGACGCAATGCTCAAATCTGTCTCCCCAGGCTGGGGTCTGGAGGCAGGGTTTATAGGCAGAGGATAACTGTGAGAGAGACAGAACAATGCAAGGAGGCATGATCTGATTGGATCATGCAAAGAGGTGATGCTGGGTCCTTGGATCTTAAATCTATACTGCAGCAAAACACAGTACCCCTCACTTCTTAATTCCATCCCCATTCTTCAATCTGAGTACTTAGTTTCTGCCGTGGTTGGCTCCAGGGTCATGAATTGGGAACACTTGGTTTATCTGGGCATGCACAGGTTATGTGACTTGCAACCCTGGGGTCCTTTGCATTGAAAATCAATTCATCATTTTGTTACTAATGAAATTGAATAGGGCTTTTTTTCCTCTCCACCCTATTTCATAGTGTGATGATGTTTAGAAATTAGCAAGATAACTAACTTTGCTGTCTTATTTGGGCCAATAGATACTTGGGTCATTTCCTTTTCAAGCTAGCTCTTGCGTGTTTCCAATTTGGGGCCAATAAAACACAATGGAATCTAGAAGCTCCTAATAACTAGTCCATCACTCAATGGCTAAATATATTCTAAGATAATTGTAGCTACATCTAAATTGATAAATCCTCCCAGACCCAAAAACCCCCAAACTCCATAAACCACATGAAGTAGAGATAGCTGTTACTGTAGCTGCATGCCAAAAATACCTCTGTGCATGCCTTCTATTTTTGCTTCTGCCCGGCTGAAGGTAAGGAAACTAACTCCAGAGAAAGTTGTGAAGTTTTAAAAAATCTTCTAACCCGTACTCTTCTCTTTTGCTCCAAGCCCCTACTCTGCTTACTCAGAAGAAAGCATCTTCTTTTTGAGGGTAAGGAAATAATTGTGTGGCACTGTGATACATGCAATAAAAAATGTATGCACAAATAGTCTGGGAGGAGAGAAAAGAAGTAGCTCACATTCCCTGGGAAAATGGGGAAGATTTCACAAAGAAGATTCCATCCAGTTGAGTCAAAAGGATGAACTGGAGTTTGCCAAGCAGAGAAGGATACTACGCACAAAAGTAAGAGAAAAGGGAAAGATAGGTTTAACATTTTTCAGCAAGCTGCAAAGTACTGAAGCAAAGATGTGCAACTTAAATGCAGCCCACAGAAAGGTTTATGTAGCTTTTGTGCCTTAACTACATCTTTGTGGGAATGTGCCAATGAACATGCCTGAATCAAAGCATGGCTGTAATTTCACCATTCTTCCAAATTATTCTTTAACTGTCCACTGTTTCAACTCTAACTTTCAAGTCCTATTTATTTTTGGAGGATTATCATAAAATCTTATCTTGTCCTCAAAGTAACCAGATGAGTGAGATAAAGAGTACAGTTTTTTCTATTATAAATAATAGAAACTCTGGGATAGAATAAGAATCGAGGTTTTAAGATACTGATCTTTTCACATTGCTTTAATAGACCTCAATCATCTCTCATGGCTATTACGTATCACCAGTGGCCATACCTCCATTTTAGAGTATTTTTCACTCTTTAAGCAGAATTATTTACCTCCTATGATAACGTAGGCACAAAAACACATCTCTTCCTAAGAAAGCTTGCTAGAACTATAGGCTGCTTCAAAATGTGACTTTATCTACAACTGTCCCCAATTGGGTCAGCCACACTCCCCATGAAACCAAGTTCTTTGCGTGTTTCTAATTGGCCACCCCTTAAGACATTCTTAGGAATTACAGTGTTGTCTCTAGCCGGTATCCTTATTTTTCTCTGATTGCACCATCGATTTCTCTGCGTGAGTTCTTCCCCACCTGAACTATTTTCTCCTTTTGGACCATCTCAAATATCATGTGAATCTATCCCAAGTACCACAATGACCAGTTTTGTTTTGTCTTGTTCTTGAAGACACAATTTTACTTTTTCAACTCCTTTTAAGGCCTTTTAAAATAAATAAATATAGCTTAAATCCTGGCTCTATTGATAGAGCTATCTTGTATACCTCTACTCACCAAATGCTAGTCCACATTAGGAATGCTTTACTTGATTTTAAGCAAGACAAGTTCCCATCTTAGTCCTGTATTGCTCCAAGCGCAGCACCCTTACCTAGTAGATTTTGACTTCCATGTTGTTCTCCTTCAATAGCCTTACTTCTTTCATTGTAAGTAGCAATCCTCAGGGTAGAGTTGGTATAGTGCTTACTATCACGTGTGAGTTCTCACTCTTCATAGCAATGGCCTCCTGGACTTCAAAAATTTACTCAACATCGTTGTGGATTAAAAATGATCTCAGCTGGGCGCGGTGGCTCACGCCTGTAATTCCAGCACTTTGGGAGGCCGAGGTGGGCAGATCCCGATGTCAGAAGATCGAGACCATCCTGGCTAACACAGTGAAACCCCATCTCTACTAAAAATACAAAAAATTAGCCGGGCGTGGTGGCAGGCGCCTGTAGTCCCAGCTACTCAGGAGGCTGAGGCAGGAGAATGGTGTGAGCCCTGGAGGCGGAGCTTGCAGTCAGCCGAGATCGCGCCACTGCACTCCAGCCTGGGCGACAGAGCGAGACTCCATCTCAAAAAAAAAAAAAGATCTCAAAGTAAAGATAGAGCCAAGATTTTAGTTGTTATTCCCTTTGTTAAGATCTCAGAAGGATTTAGGGGTGTGCCATGTAGACCTTTTATGTGAGACACCAGGATTTCTAAGAATCTGAAGGTGGTACACCACAGCAATCTCACAGGTGGCCCAAGGTAAAGAATAGCCTGTCTCAGAAAAAACAAAATACTGGTGTGGCTTTTGTCAAGTGGAGTGGTTTATAATTCAATATATAAGACACCCACAAAGTTTTAAAAATAATTTTACTAGATTGAACTGTAAAAGACAGGAACCGCATAAAATTTTAAAAAGCCTTTGAACCTTCAAACTTCTATGGCCAGAAATCAGACTGAGATGACTAATCAGTTGAAGCCATGGTCCACATTTATGGAGAAGGAAGAATGACTGGGAGTGGGGATGGGGTGGCGGGAAGCCCAGAGGGAGGAGCCAAGATCTGTGGAGAGTAACTCCCAGGGTAAAGGGTTATTCAAGGAACTGGCAACACGTGCCTATCTAAATTTTAGAATCTCTGTGGACCAGGGACTGCTATGTAACTCTAATGTTTCCTCCTTTTTGAATGGGAGAGAGCTCTTCTATCTTTGTTTCATCGCTGTATGCTTGGTGTGTAGGAGGCACACAATTTGTCTCTTTAGTTCACCGGTCTTCAGAATGAGAGGTATCATACTTTTAAAACCTCATTTAAGAAACCCAGTAGAGGCCGGGCACAGTGGCTTAGGCCTGCAATCCCAGCAGTTTGGGAGGCCAAGGTGGGTGGATTACTTGAGGTCAGGAGTTCGACAGCAGCCTGGCCAACGTGGCGAAAGCCCACCTCTACGAAAATACAAAAATTATCCAGGCGTGGTGGCGGGCGCCTGTAATTCCAGGTACTCAGGAGGCTGAGATAGGAGAACCGCTTGAACCCAGGAGGCACAGGTTGCAGTGAGCCGAGATCACGCCACTGCACTCCAGCTTGGGGGACGAGACTGTGTCTCAAAAAAAAAAAAGCCTACTATATACTTGGACCTGATTTAAATAATGGGGATCCTGAGGCTTGAGTCTGGTCCTAATGTCCTGATGACGTAGTAGGATGAAACTACTAGAGTTTTATAAGGAAGGAATTTATTTTATATGTAACAGAAACATAAATAACTTATGGACAGAGGGTGGACTGTGGTAGATTTTAAGTGGACACAACTAGTTCTTTGACACTTTTACCCATCAGAGATGGAGGGTACGGCCCCCTCTCTTAAAGCTGGATGGGCTCTGTGAAGTTTTGACCAATAAAATTTGATAGAAATGACATTGTGCAAGTTTCTAGGTCCAACCTTAAGAGACTGTTGTCTTCAACTATCTCTTGGGACATTTACTCTTGGAGCCCTAAGCCATCGTGTGAGATGTCTGGACCCTGTCAAAGAGACAATATTGAAAGGCCCTGAAACTACATGTAGAGGGAGAGTTCCGCCTGAGCCCATACTTCTAGTCATGCCCTCTAAGGTGTGTTAGTAAACCTGTCTTTGGCACTCCAGACTAGCTATGCTGCCTGCTGAATATTACTGGGCGACCCCACTTGATGCCACATGGAGCGGCAGAATTATCCAGATGAGTCCTCTGAATTTCTGACGCACAAAGCCATGGAACATTACATTATCAAATGGTTGCTATTTTAAACCACTAAATTAGGGAGTAGTTGGTTACACAGCATACAAAGTTTAACATTTAATTAACATTACATTTGATGATCAAATTATTGTAAATTCGACCAGTGGAAATGCTTTTGGTTTGTTCTGGCACAACTAAAAAACTACATGATCACTACAACAGACCAGGTGGCTTAAACAACAGAAATTTATTTTCTCACAGTACTGAAGGCTGGAAGTCCAAGACCGAGGTAATACATCTGGTTTCTGTACAGCCCTCTCTACTTGGCTTGCAGATGACCACTTTCTTGCTGTATCCTCACATGGTCTTGGTTTGTGCATGCACAGATCAAATATCTCTCTCTCTTTAGTCTCTGTTCTTTTTTTTTTTTTTTGAGACGGAGTCTCACTCTGTCGGGGAAATCAGTCATATTGAATTAGGGCCCCACCTGTAGGATCTCATTTAACCGTAATTACCTCCTTAAAGGCCTATCTCCAAATACAGTCACAGTGGGGCTTAGGGATTCAATGTATGAATTTTTTCAGGGACAGAATTCAAGCCATAACAATCATCTTCATAAAGGATATTAAAAATAATGCCCTTTGTATTATGACTGTCATACAGTTTACTTCTACTTATGCATATAACTGTAAACATAGTTATTTTTTGCTTTAAGCAAATATATATATATGTATACATATGTATTTTTTTTCTTCTTTTTTTTTTAGACAGAGTCTCACTGTGTCACCCAGGCTGGACTGCAGTGGCTCGATCTCAGCTCACTGCAACCTCTGCCTCCTGGGTTCCAGTTCCAGCCTCGATGCCCAGCCATCTTTTGAAGAAGTTAAAAGAGAAGAAATTTTTAAAAATATATGCTCACTTATTTAGTATATTTGGGACTCTTAATTTTTAATGTAGATCCAAGTTTCCATCAGGTATTCCTTTTAGCCTTTAGCCTGAAGAAATTCCTTTTTAAATTTTGTTTTTTTAAAAAATTTGACTCCTTAAAAAAAGGAGTTCTTGGCCAGGCACGGTGGCTTACGCCTGTAATCCTAGCACTCTGGGAGGCTGAGGCGGGCAAATCACGAGGTCAGGAGTTCGAGACCAGCGTGGCCAATATGGTGAAACCCCGTCTGTACTAAAAATAACAAAAATTAGCCAGGCATGGTGACCCGTGCCTGTAGTCCCTGCTACTCAGGATGCTGGGGCAGAAGAATCGCTTGAAGACAGGAGGCAGAGGTCACAGTGAGCCAAGATCATGCCACTGTACTCCAGCCTGGGTGACAGAATGAGGCTCTATCTCAAAAAAAAAAGGAACTCTTTTCTTTTTGTTTGTTTTAACATTTCCTTTTTAACTTTTATTTTAGGTTCAGGGGTACCCGTGCAGGTTTGTTATTTAGGCAGACTTGTGTCACAGGAGTTTGTTGTACAGATTATTTCATCACTCAGGTACTAAATCTAGGACCCAATAGTTATTTTTTTTTTCTGCTCCTCTCCTTTTTTCCACCCACCACCCTCAAGTAGGCCCCAGTGTCTGTTGTTCCCCTCATTCTTGTCCACGTGTTCTCATCATTTAGCTCCCACTTATAGGTGACAGCATGCTGTATTTGGTTTTCTGTTCCTGCATTAGTTTGCTAAGAATAATGGCCTTCTCCTCCATTCATGTTCCCACAAAAGACACAGTCTCATTCTTTTTTATGAGTGCATAATATTCCATGGCATATGTATACCACATTTTCTTTATCTATTCTGTCATTGATGGGCATTTAGGTTGGTTCCATGTCTTTGCTATTGTGAATATTGCTGCTGTGTGAATAATTCACATGCTGTGAATAAATGTGCATGTGTCTTTATTTAGAATAATTTATATTTCTCTGGGTATATACCCAGTAATAGGACTGCTTGGTCAAATGATAGTTCGTTTTTAGCTCATTGACGAATCGCCATACTGTTTTCCACAATGGTTGAACTAATCTACACTTCCACTAACAGTGTATAAGTGTTCCCTTTTCTCTGCAACTTTGCCAGCATGTTTTTTGATTTTATTAAAAAGTCAAAAAATGATAATTGTATGTCATTGTGGTTTTGATTTCCATTTCTCAAATGATCAGTGATATTGAGCTTTTTTCATATGCTTGTTGGCTTCATGTATGTCTCCTTTTGCAAAGTGTCTGTTCATGTCCTTTGCTCACTTTTTAATGGGGTTGTTTGTCTTTCTCTTGTAAATCTGTTGAAGTTCCTTATAGATCCTGGATATTAGACCTTTGTCAGATGCATAGTTTGAAAATATTTTCTCTCATTCTATAGGTTGTCTGTTTGCTCTGTGGATAGTTTCTTTTGCTGTGCAGAAGCTCTTAAGTTTAATTAGATCACTGTTGTTAATATTTGATTTTGTTGCAATTGCTTCTTGGTGTCCTTGTCATAAAATCTTTGCCCATTCCCATATCCAGGATGGTATTGCCTAGGTTCTTCCAGGGTTTTTATAGTTTTGATTTTTACATGTAAGTCTTTAATCCATCTTGAGTTAATTTTTGTATATGGTGTAAGGAAGGGGTCCAGCTTCAATCTTCTGCATATGGCTAGCGAGTTATCCCAGCACCATTTATTGATGGGAAGTCCTTTCCCCTGTTCTGGTTACTGTAGCCCGGTGGTATAGTTTGAAGTCAGGTAATGTGATGCCTCCAGTTTTCTTCTTTTTGATTAGGATTTCCATGGCTATTTGGGCTCTTTTTTGGTTCTACATGAATTTTAAAATAGTTTTTTTCTAGTTTTGTGAAAAATGTCATTGGAAGTTTGAAAAGAATAGCATTGAATCTTTAAAAAACATCCTTTTATATTTCTTGTAGTTCAGATGCATTGGCAACAAATTACACATTCACTAGTTTCTTTTGTCTAAAAGGGCTTTGTTTTGCCCTCATGTTTGAAGGATATTTTTGCTGAATATGGACTTTTTGTTTGTCTTTGTTGTTTCCTCAGCACTTTAAAGGTATTGTTCCATTGTCTCCTGACTTGCATAGTTTCTGAGAAAAGACTGGTTTATATTGTTTTTCTTTGCATAATATATTGCTTTCTCTGGCTACATTTATCATTTTCTCATTATCACTGATTTTCAGCAATGCCATTGTGAGGTATCATGGCGGTACATATGTGTGTTAATCCAGTTATGGAGGCCAGGCACGGTGGCTCACACCTGTAATCTCAGCACTTTGGGAGGCTGAGGTGGGCAGATCGCTGAGCTCAAGAGCTCAAGATCAACCTGGGCAACTGGTGAGACCCCATTTCTACTAAAAATACAAAAAAAAAAAAAAGCCAGGCGTGGTGGTGTGTGCCTGTAGTGCCAGATACTCAGGAGGCTGAGGTGGGAGGATCACTTGAGCCTGGGAGATGGAGGTTGCAGTGAGCTGAGATCATGCCACTGCACTCCAGCCTGGGCAATAGAGCCAGACCTTGCCTCAACTATGGGTTTTTGAGTTTCCTGTATCTTCAGGTTTATAGTTTTCATCAAGTTTGGAAAATTTTAAAGCTATTTTTTAAAGTATTTTTTCTTCCTCTTATTTTCATTCTCCTGGGACTCTAAGTACATGTATCATACCACTTGGTATTATAGCATCATTTATTGATCAGTGTTCCTTGCTCTCTTGTATTTTTTCTAATTTTTTTTTTTACTTTGTTTGCTTTCTCTTGAATAGCTTCACTTGCCATGTCTTTAAATTCTCTGATCTTTTCTTCAAAAGTGTTTTAGAATTAAGCCCATCCAGTGAATTATTTCAGATATTGTATTTTTCATCTCTAAAAGTTCAATATAGTTCTTTCTACCATCTGCTTTTATTGCATTAATGTTTTTCCTCAGATCTTGTGCATATTTACAATAGCTGTTTTACAGCCCTTTTCTATTAATTCCATTATGTGCCATTTCTGAGTCTCTTTTTTCTTTTATGCTTTTATTGTTTTTAATGGACACAATTACACATACTGATTTTTCCCCTCATATCTTGTGTCATTTTTTAAATTTCCTTAAATTGGACTTCACCTTTCTCTGATGACTCCTTGATTAGCTTAATAATTGACCTTCTGATTTCTTTTTCTGGCAATTCAGGGATTTTGTCTTGGTTTGGATCCATTGCTGGTGAACTAGTGTGATTTTTGGGGGGTGTTAAGGAACCTTAATTTGTCATATTACAATTGTTTTCTGTTTCCTTCTCATTTTGATAGGCTATGTCAGAGGGAAAATCTGGGGCTCAAGGCTGCCGTTCAGGTTCTTTTGTCCCATGAGGTGCTCCCTTGATGTAGTACTCCCCCTTTTCCTAGGGATGTGGCTTCCTGAGAGCCAAATTGTAGTGATTGTTATTTCTCTTCTGGATCTAGCCACTCAGCAGGGCTGCCAGGCTCTGGGCTGCTACTAGGGGGTGTCTGCGTAGAGTCCTGTGATGTGAATCATCTTCAGGTCTCTCAGCCATGGATACCAGTACCTGCTTTTATGGAGGTGGCAGATGAGTAAAATGGACTCTGAGTGTCTTTAGTTGTAGTTGTTTAATGCACTAGTTTTGTGCTGATTGACCTCTTACCAGGAGGTGGTGCTATCAAGACAGCATCAGCCAGTGGGCAGGGCCCTATAACTCCCAAGAGAATATGACCTTTGTCTTTAGCTACCAGGTTGGGTTGGGAAGGACCATCAGGTAGGGGCAGGGTTAGGCATGTCTTAGTTCAGACTCTCCTTGGGCAGGGCTTGCTGCGGTGGCTGTTGGGGATGGGGGTGTGGCTCCCAGGTCAATGGAGTTATGTTCCCAGGAGGATTATGGCTGTCTCTGCTGTGTCGTGCAGGTTGTCAGGGAAGTGCGGGAAAGCTGGCATTTACAGGCCTCACCCAGTTCCCATGTAACTGAAAAGGCTGATCTCACGCTCACCGTGCCCCCCAACCAACAGCACCTAGTTGGTTTCCAGGCAGTGGGCAAGCAGGGCTGAGAACTTGCCCCAGGCTACCAGCCTCCTGGCTGAGGAAGCAAGCAGGGCTTTCGCGCCTCCCCACCTGTTGGTCTGCACACGATTCACACCATCCCCAGAGTTCTGGCCAGGAGACTTTGTGTTTAGTTGGGATTGTTACAAAGTTCAGCTGGAGGTTTCCTTCTCCCTGTGGTCTTTTCCCTGTTCCTCTGGCAGACCTCCCCAAGGATCCCTGTGAGACATGTCAGAAATGGCTTTCGTGGGGACCCAGAGAGCCCACAGGGCTTTTCCCACTTCTTCCTCTACCCATGTAATTTGCTTGGCTTTCTAAATTGTCTCAGCTCCTGGTAAGGTCAAATCCTTCTCCTGTGATCTGAACCTTCGAGTTCCGCAGTGAGGGTGTGTGTTCAGGGGCAGATGATCCCTCATTCCCACTTGCACAGTTTGGGCACTCACAGTATTTGGGCTATTTCCTGGGTCCTGCAAGAGCAATCCACTTCCTTCAAAGGGTCTGTGAAGTCGCTTATCTTTCCTGGTATATTCTTGCATTAGTTCTTGCAGCAAGAGTTCACAGAATATCTCCACCCACTGCTCTGTATGCGTGGGAGCTGTGATTTAGTCCTGCCTCCTATCCTTTTTTTTTTGGTGTCCAAGTTATTCATGGGAGTTGCTACAATCCTCATTCCTACCTCCTTATTGAAAGGAGAAGCTCCCCCTGGTTTTCAGCTAATCCTAGTTGGGGAATGGGGTGGTAGAGGCCCAATGTTTTCTTCTGTTTTCTATGTGGCCACCTGTTTCTGTTCCCATCCAGATTTATGTTACTCCTCTGAGACACTTTGGCACTCTCCCTCTGTTTTATTTGTTTGTTTTTTTTAAAATGTAGTGTTTTATTTTGAGACAGGGTCTCACTGTTGTCCAGGCTGGAGTGCAGTGGTGCAATCATAGCTCACTGTGATACACCTCAAACTTCTGGGCAATACTCCTATCTCAGCCTCCCTAGTAGCTAGGACTACAGGAATGCACCACCTACGTCTGGCTAATTTTTAAATAATTTTTTTTAGCGATGGAATCTTGCTATGTTGCCTAGGCTGGTCTCAAACTCCTGGCTTCAAGTGATCCTTTCACTTCATCCTCCCAAAGTAGTGGGATTACAGACATGAGCCACCATGCCCAGACTAAAATGTAGTTTTCATTGTTTTGGTTGTCCTTGTGAGACAGACAAGTGCCAGAAGTTCTAGTCCGCCATGGTTTTTTTTTTTTTTTTTTGAGACGGAGTCTCGCTCTGTCTCCCAGGCTGGAGTGCACTGGCGCCATCTCTGCTCAGTGCAAACTCTGCCTCCCGGGTTCCTGCCATTCTCCTGCCTCAGCCTCCCGAGTAGCTGGGTAGCTGGGACTACAGGCGCCCGCCACCGCGCCCGGCTAATTTTTTTGCATTTTTTAGTAGAGACGGGGTTTCACTGTGTTAGCCAGGATGGTCTCGATCTCCTGACCTCGTGATCCACCCGCCTTGCTCTCCCAAAGTGCTGGGATTACAAGCGTGAGCCACCGCACCTGGCCCATGTTTTCTGTTTCTATTGACTGATATTTCTCTCGTATGAGTCACACTTTTCAGCTTCTGTTCCTGTCCAGTAATTTTTGATGGGGTGCTGACATTGTCCCAAGCAATTTCAAAGTACAGCAGGGAAAATTCCATTCAGCTTTAAGGCCTGAGAATAACCCTGTGATTCAAAGCTCTGCTCTCTGGGCTTGCAACTCGTGGCTCTGCACCCAGAGTTCTGCCTTCCCATAAACATTGCATATTTGTCTGTGTTCTATATCAATTATGTTCTCTACAACAATTTTTTACTTCATTTTTTGGCTCATTTAATTTCTATCCTCTCTGTTACGTGTGTGCTTTCAGTCATATCTCTTCTCCCTTGGGCCATCTCTAATTTAGCCTTGATTTATGAGATAATTTTGCTGTTTTCATTCCTGAGTAAATGCAGGTCCTGTAAATGCAGCCTGGGCAAGAGTGAGACCCTGTCCATCAATTAATAAGTTAGAATGTTTTCAATTACTGATTTCCTCTGTTTCATGAAATTATTGAGGGTGGTTTATATTTTTACTTTTGAGACTGTCTCACTCTGTCACCCAGGCTGGAGTGCAGTGGCACAATCATGGCTCACTGCAGCCTTGGTCTCCCCAGGCTCAGGTAATCCTCTCATCTCAGCCTCCTGAGTAGCTGGGACTACAGGCACGTGACATCATGCATGACTAATTTTTCTATTTTTTTTTTTTTTTTCTTTTGTAGAAGGGGTCTCACCATGTTTCCCAGGCTGGTCTTGAACTCCTGGACTCAAGCAATCCTCCCACTTTGACCTCTCAAAGTGCTGCAATTACAGACATGAGCCACCCCTCCTCCCCCGCTTTTTTTAAGATATGGTCTCACTCTGGACCCAGGCTGAAGTAGTGGTGTGATCACTACTCACTGCAGCCTCAACCTCCCCAGCTCAGACAATCCTCCTGCCTCAATCTCCCAAGTAGCTGGGACCACAAGAATGTGCTACCATGCCTGGCTGATTTTTAAATTATTTGTAGAGATGGGGTCTTCCTATGTTGCCCAGGCTGGTCTTGAACTCTTAGGCTCAAGGAATCCTCTTGCCTGGGCCTCCCAGTGCTGGGATTACAGGAACTGGCCACTGCACCTGGCCTAGAGTGTTTTTGTTATGTTCAAAGAAATGTTTTCAGAGTAAATTTGTATGGATTTTTTTTTTCACATGTGGTGTAAACTATTCACGTTATAATAGTAAACAATCTTATGGACAAGTGTAGGAAAGAATATGGGGGCTGTTTTTTTCATTCAGGAGCACAGTGCTTTATTTGTAAAGTGAATCACGATTTCCTTTAAAAAAATCACACCCCTTTATGGAGGATATTTTTGGATTCTTTGATATCTTGTTAAATGACACTTACCTTCATTTACTTCCCGTTTTCCCTTCACCAATAAGCCTCCAAAGGACATCAGTTCCTCTGAAGATGGCCTATTTCAGAACTAATTTCCCAAAATATTCACATCTAATCATATACAATTTCCAACTCTTACTATTTTTCAGCAACCAGTTATTTGTTCTATTTCACCATTCAGAATGGAACCCTCTCCTTCTAAACTCCAGTTCATATTTTGTCAGTACCAGTAGAATCCTTCCGCACTCTTCTATGTACCCCTTTTCCAATCATTTTCTGCTACAGTGTGGGGTCTGGGAGACTCAGATATTTATTTCCTAAATTACATGTAATTTAAAGGTTGCTGCCTTCTCTGCCATCTAATATGCTTAGGTATGGTATCTGAGTGATTTGTTCTTTTTCTTCTTTAAATAAATTTGTGGAACAGTTGAAATTTAGGTGACTGTCATTACTGTGTAAGAATCTTGGGCTTCTGACTATGGGCTACAGGGCCATGGTGAATGCTTATATAACTTATTAGGGGGATGTGTTGGGGTGAAGTCTAGCCCTAGCTTCATTTGCTAAGCTGTTTCTTGTGGAACTGCATTATCAGAAGAAATGCCTCATTTGTGGGGCTACATCCATTTACACATGAAGTTTTGTCTAATGTAAACTCCAGATGGGGCATTCCCCCCGGTCATAAAGCTTCTCATTAGGAAAAAGCCCTATGAGATCTTAAAATACATTGCAAGTATTGTAGCTTGCTTAGTTATCTTTATGTCTGAATGGCCATAGTAATCTGATGCATTTTCTGCAAAACACAGAATGAAACAACCCAAATACAGACAACCAGATATTATTTTAAGGAATTATCTTTGCTTGTGTTCAGAATAAACTGGAAAAAAAAAAGGTATGGCTTCAAAAAATAAATATGCTGCAATTTCAGAAATGATGCTAAGAGTAGATTCCAAAGGATTTTTAAAACTTATTTAACGTATGTCCAGGGATACACCATACTGGCTGAGTTCTGTTACACAGGTCATACCTGTACATTGAATAGAAAATTGTTTGTCCGTGAATAAAGCATTTTTTCCACTGTGGAGTGAAATGTGTTGTCACACCAATTCTATTACTCATCTGTATTTGCAGTGGAAGAACTTAGATTGTTTGTTTCAAGGACCCCTGGGAAACAATGTGACACTCTCAGTGTTCTTTGAGTAATGGACTATATATATATATATATATATATGCAACGACAGCCAAGCGGAAAGAAAAAACATCTTGAAAAGCTCAAAAGCAGATTCAGCTTTGAAAATAACTGTACTAAAATCTACAGACATTTCCAGAATACTAACAGGCACATTCAAATAATCTATGATCAACTTTTTCCAGGTACTCCAATGCAGCAATCCCCAACTTTTTGGCACCAGGGACTGGTTTTGTGGGAAGACAATTATTCCGCGGAGTCAGATGGTTTCAGGTTGATTCAAGTGCATTACACTTGTTGTGCAGTTTATTATTACATTGTAATATATGATGAAATAATTATACAACTCACCATTACATAAAATCAGTGGGAGTCTTGAGCTTGTTTTCCTACAACTAGATGGTCCCATCTGGGGGTGATGGGAGACAGTGACAGATCATCAGGCATCACTCTCATAATGAGCACACAACCTAGATCCCTTGCATGCACAGTTCACAATAGGGTTCCTGCTCCTATGAGAATCGAATGCCTCCACTGATCTGACAGGAGGTGGAGCTCAGGTGGTAATGCAAGCAGTGGGGAGCAGCTGTAAATACACATGAAGCTTTGCCCAACACTCACCTCCTGCTGTGCAGCCCGGTACCAGTTGTGGCCCATGGGTTGGGCACTCCTGCTCCAAAGGGTAACATTTTGACATTCAGCTTAAATAAATTTCACCAAAAATATCTCAACAATTCAAAGAGGAGTGCTCCTGACACCAGATCACTTTATTCAACAGAGCAGCTCCCGAAGTCATGAAGTACTATTTGGTTTAAAAATAAAGTTATTTTTCCCACATACACACATTCAAAAAAACTATCTTTGGTATTACTTTAATGAGTGAGGTTTAAAGGAGTTTGGAAAAATATTACATCCTTCTTCCTTTTCCCAATGCTAAAAGTTTTGTGTATTTTTTCCACACGCATTTCTTTGTTCATATGTATTTAAAAAAATCTAAACAATATAGGATATTGTATCTTTTGCTCTGTAATTTTTTTTCCTCATCAACCTCCTCAGGCCAACAGATACATACCTAACATTCTTTTTAGTGGTGAGAGACTATTCTATAATATTACATGTATGTACCACAATTTATTCAACCATTTACATGCTAATTAACATTTAGATTTCCAGTTTTTTTATTTTTATTTTTTTGAGACAGACTTTTGCTCTGTCACTCAGGCTGGAGTGCAGTGGTGTGATCTCGGCTCACTGCAACCTCCACCTCCTAGGTCCAAGCAGTTCTCCTGCCTCAGCCTCCTGAGTAGCTGGGACTACAGGCACACAACCCCATACTACACTAATTTTTGTATTTTTAGTAGAGATGGGTTTCACCATGTTGGCCAGGCTGGCCACAAACTCCTGACCTCAAGTGATCTGTGCTTGCTTCAGCCTCCTAAAGTGCTGAGATTACAGGTGTGAGCCACCACACCCGGCCTCTAGAATATGTTTCAATAAACATCTGTGTGCTTACATTTTTGTGCATGGAAGCTTTTATTTTTAAAATTTCTCAGAAAGTTGTTCACTGAAAGTTATCTGTATTCGATTTTAACTCACACCCAGATAACTTTGCCAGCAATGTTTCTGCCAATTTCCTTGCATCTTCACCAAAATGGATATTGTCACTATTTAACCTTAAACCAATCTGAGAAAAACTAGTATTATGGTAATCCTTTTTAGAAAACATTCCATTAACCCTCATAATTAAGATGAACGTACTTTATATTTGTTGACTTTTTCAATGTCCTCTTCTGTGAATTGCTTATTCACAGTGTGACCACTTCTCCAATAACTTAACCTTCTCTTTGTATACAGGGACACTTACATGTTTTCTATTACTGTACAAATATTTCTTCTAGTCTACTTGTTGTTTTAACTTTGACGGTGGTCCCTGCCATATGACATTAAAGTTTTTTATTAAGTAAAATATGTCTGTGTTTCCAATCTTGTTAAAAAGATCACTTCCACCCTAAGGTTGTATAGACTTTTCTTTGAATGTGTCTTTGTATAGTGTTTCCATTGTTGAGACCAATGTGAGAAATTTCTGCAATTTAAAAGAAATTTTTTTTTTTTTCAAAGAAGGGAGGGCAAGGGCAAAGAGCAAGAAAGGAGGATGGAGATGACTGGTCTATGGTTTTAGTTAAGAAAAATCCTAGATATCAGAAAATAAGATTTGTTAATGTTGTGAATCCTTATATGATCACGAACCCACATTCTTAGGAAACATACAATTAAAAAATGTATTTTGATGTATCCACTCCATTAATGTGGATAATGAAATTTTACATATATGTATATCATTCTATTCTTAAACATTTCAACAATTTTTATTCCCACCTTCCTTGAATGCTGCTTACCTATCAACTTTAAAAGTGTGTAGAAAAGAACAGGGTATTTGGGAAAGTTATTCCATCCTCCTTACATTAACCAAATACAAATACAGAAATTCTTGATTTTAAAATGTCACATATTTTAAGTCAGCTAAATTGGCAAAGATATTAAAACAATAGTACACCCCCTAAAAAAGTTTCTGCATGATTGTTTATTTAAAATATTATGACTCTGGATGTAAATACATATGGGCTTACATAATGTATGATTATCCATATAAATGCTCGATTAAAATATTTAGTTCATCCTTAACACCTTTTGTTCTAATAAGCATAATCGTAAATATTTTATCTCATTGGAAGTGTTTAAAGCTGTTTGAATCTTGATTTGTGAAGAAATTACTTAAAAATAACTTAAGGTTAACTACATCAAACAATACTATTGTTTGCGGTGCTGTCAGATTTCTCCATGGCAAAATAGTCACATATGGTTATTGCACAATTTATAGGTACAGGTTATTATGTGCATATAAACTCTCTACATAATGACAGTGTTTTCACTGCAACTTGCTCAACACATTTAAAATTGTTGAAATACAATTTACAAAATCTTTAACAACATACTTTTAAGATAAAAGTATCCTGAGGATATTACAAAATTCATTTTACCAGCCCTTCATTTCTTTGCTTTGACTCTTTAATTTCCAAGATAATCGTTGCCCACATTTTATTACATAAAATGCTCTTATTATATATTTCCTATTAAACAAAATATATTTAAGTTAAATAGTATATAATTGTCCCATAAACACTTAGTCCCATCTGCCTGTAGTCTCACTGGTTAAAATCAAGTATTTATCAAGTTTTCTATAATTCTGAATCAGAAAAGATACAGCACAAAACAGACAGAAACAGGGTTAGCACATTTAAGTTAAAAGCACTGTGCATTTTAAATATTTTGGTCATATTTTATAATAAAATATTTTGGCAAAAATAAAAGGTTTAGTTTATTTTCTATTAATGGTAGATCTGGAGAGTATTTTACATGTCTAAATAGTATCTACTTAATTTGACTGCTTTCACATTTGTTTCTGAAAACACTGCTATTAGCTTTTCAGAATTTTGAGATTAAAAGCACCTAAAAATAAGACAAAATAAAATTTAAGTAAAATATTTGTTTGATGCTCGAAAAGCTGACAAATTCACAAACTTACTTTAAGTGTCTTATATGATATATGCCACCACAGAAACTTTATTGCCGCTAAGACTTATTTGACTAAATCTAATCTTTAAAATAATAATCCTGACAGTCTCCTTGAAACTTATTTGAAAATTAGGATGGGAATTCAAAAATTTTTTAAAAATGAAAAGCACAGTTGCAAAAAAAATTTATTCTGGTGGCAATAGTTGTTATGGCACAAAACACATGAAAAACCAGTTTTCACTAATATATATAACTAAGTTCAAATAAGATGTGTAAGATACACACACACACACACACACACACACACACACACACACGTATACATACATATAACTTGGGTTCCAGAGGGTAAACTACTGAAAACCTTACATAATGAGCCATCTGGCTCATTTATCACTGACATCTCAATGACAATTTTAATGAAAATGTTCATTTTTCTTTTCATTCTTACTCAAATATCTATCATTAATTAAGAGAAGAGTTTGAGATGCACAATGCTAATAAAGGAAGTGAGAGTGTGGTGAATTAAGTGATGGGTATTATGTACAATTGTCTTTACAAAAAAGGTATTTTTACTGTGGAAGAAATTCATGCAGAGATGCCTGTGGAAAAGTATCAATAAGAAAACAAAACACCTTTAACACTATGACATACTGATTATAATATACTATGATATGTATTATTATAGCATTACTTACACATTCTACTTTAGGCAATGTAATCTACTTCTGAATGACCTTGTTAATTTTTAAGGCATCAGTGCATCAAGGGCAAAGCTCCATAAAATAAATAAAAAACAAGAAAGCACTAGCTAATTTGTGGCATAAAGAATGATCACTGTATATTACATATGTTGGCCACTTCCATGTAGGTAATAAATTGTACGTCTTATTGTAAAAATGTTATAGCATAAATTTGACATCATTTTTCAACACTTCATTTAAAGGGCTAAACTGATCTGGCAGTATTCTCATTTTCATTGTTCCATCAGCTCCACAGGAGAAAATGTGATTTGCGGGCCCTGTCTCAATTTGCATCACTCCGGTTCCAATATTCCTAAAAATGGACTGCCGAGCATGTTCACTGACAAAAGTATGGAGAAGACCAAAGGTAGAGAGACTCCAAATCTGAAAGATATTAAGAACAAATGGAAAATTAGGGTTGATGATGACCTTAAGAAATCAAATGAGGCCAGGTGCGGTGGCTCATGCCTGTAATCCCAGCACTTTGGGAGGTCAAGGCGGGTGGACCACCTAAGGTACGGAGTTCAAGACCAGCCTGACCAACATGGAGAAACCCCATCTCTACTAAAAATACAAAACTAGCCGGGCAAGGTGGCACATGCCTGTAATCCCAGCTACTCAGGAGGCTGAGGCAGGGGAACTGCTTGGACCCGGGAGGTGGAGTCTGTAGTGACCCAAGATCACACCATTGCACTCCATCCTGGGCAACGAGAGTGAAACTCCATCTGAAAAAAAAAAAAAAAAAAAAAAAGGGAAAAGAAAAGAAACCAAATGAAAATTTTAGGCCTGCATTCCTGTGCAGTAAGGAATTTCCAAAACAAAAATAGAGAAAAATCTGTGCAGGCCTAGGATCATAACACCTTGACTCTGTATACAGTGTTGTAATTTACCGATTGCTTTAACACAAAATACTTAAAAATCCATCCAGTAAGAGAGTAAGAGAGACAATGTAGGTAACAAGGAGGTTAAGTGTACAATGCTACAGAAACTTATAATACTATAGGGATTAAAATCAAGGTTTCCTATCTCTCAGCAAAGCTTTTGCTGTATAGTTGTACAGTAAGGTAATCTCTTCTTTATATTATTGAATGCTCACCAGGGATCAGAACAGCTAGAAAGAGGGAAGTACTTGACACCTAGAGGCCCTCTGACCACGCAAAGCTATATTTTAACTATAAGACAAAGTCAATTATTACAATTTCAGGATACTTAATTCACTAAGATTTTGTATTTCCAGCCCTTATCAAAATAAATCTGTCTGTTTGTAAAGCAAATTATAAGCATCTTTACTTATGTGAAGAACTTAAATGCTTTCAGGACATCTATTTTAGGTTTAGTGAAACCAACTTATTTCCTGGTTTTACTGGAGATCATTTTTCTAAACGTTTTTTACTCTAAGAAATTCATTAATTCATACAACCCTGCGTATGAATTTGTTAAATTAGGGCTTCTGAATACATTGTATATTTTAAAGTCTTTTTTTTTTTAACCTTGATTAAACAATAAACCACAGGATCAAAGTACAAACTAAAAAACCAATCTAGGCCAGGCGCGGTGGCTCACAACTGTAATCGCAGCACTTTGGGAGGCAGAGGCAGGCAGGCGGATCACAAGGGCAGGAGATCGAGACCATCCTGGCCAACATGGAGAAACCGTCTCTACTAAAATACAAAAAATTAGCAGGGTGTAGTGGCGCACGCTTGTAGTCCTAGCTACTCCGGAAGCTGAGGCAGGGAAATCGCTTGAACCTGGGAGGCGGAGGTTGCCGTGAGCCGAGATCCTGCCACTGCGCTCCAGCCTGGCGACAGAGTAAGACTCTGTCTCCAAAAAAAAAAAAAAAAAGAACCAACCTAACTATGGCATATTCTAAACTAGAGAGTCAGTCCAAATAAGAAAGTAGTTTTAAACTGAAGGAAAATAATTCTGTTGGTATATATATATATTTGATTTTAAGAAAAAGGCTTTTAAAAATTCCATAATTCTAGTCTTTTCCTGGTTGAGAATTATGAAAACAATTTGCTGGTTTTAAAAAAACCCATCTGATTCTACTAACTAAGTGCTTAAATTAATAAATTCGATGAAATTAAACCCCCCTAGTCTAGGGTTGCTGACCATTAAAATAACATAGAGATTAGTCTAAAGTGATTTACCAATTACCAAACAGGACCAAAAGACCCTCCATTAAAATTACTAGGTATGTGTTATTAAAATGCAGATCCCTGAGTCTTGGACTTACTTATCAACTGAGTATTTCTGGGATGAGACCCAGCAATTTGCATATTTAATAAGCTGTTTAACATTTTTAATAAGCTGCTTAACATTTGAAACAACCTGTCTTAAGTTTTCAACACAATGGACTCTGAAAAGGACTGCTAAAGGCAAGGTTTATCCAGAATTCTTGAATTAGGCACTAAGTGACTAGATAATAATATATATGAAAAAGTAGCGAGCAATGTGGGATAAAAGAAAATATCAATACATTTCTCAGCCCCTGGAAATTAAATTCAGTAAATTACGTAACCTGAACATGGAATCAAGACAAACTCTAATATCTGAATGACGTTTATATCCACGGAAAATTTGGTGTTTTAGTATGAATTAAACATATTTTCAAATAACTGAAAAACAGAAAATTTTCAAGTTAAATATTCCATTCATTTAAAGATTAAATAGCAATTAACATTGCTGACTACAAAGGAATATAACTATTATTTAAATAGACTGATGTCATCGATACGATTAAAGAGCTAAGGTTTCTGAAGATTTCTTTTCATTTTGTAGATGTTGTGGCATCAACTATGTTTACCTTTATATTGCCTTCGGCAGATCCTGTAACAAAGTACTCTTCAGTTGGATCAACAGCAATGGCTTTAACAGGAGAATCATGGCTCTGGACAAGCTGCCTCTGTTGTCGTTGACAAAGGTCAAATATATATGTAAAACCTTTTCTGCCACCTGATATTAGTAGCTGATGTTTTGGAGCATATGCTAAAACTGTGGCTCCACTGTCATGGCAGGTAAATGCTGAAAGTAAATTAAAAAAAAAACAAAACACTTAACAATAAAAGAAATAGACTTCTGGCTTTTGGCTAAGGGACATAATAGACCAGATCTGCAATCCTGCCTGAAACAATTAAAAAATCAAATGAAATATAAAAACCAATGATTTGAGACACTGGATATAAGGTAATGAAGAATGATCTCTGAGAGATGGGAAACAAACTGGGTGAGTCATAAAACTGCCCTGGCTTACTACTTAAGAGTTTTCTGACCATGGCACCAGGAGAGGAACCCTGGTTGAACTGGTTCCATACCAGCCTCGGTGGAGTACTCAGAAGCATTTGACTCGGTAGTAGAGGAAAATCAGTCCTAGACCAAATGCTGCTTTGGTCCTGTTTAACCAAGATCCCCCAGATTCAACTGTTTCCAAGTAAGTTAGACTTGTCCCCGAGCAAAGCTCAAGAACATTTACAGAATACAAAAATAATAGGCACTTAATGAAGTAAAATTCACAATGCTTGCCATCTAATAACAAATTAACAGGAATGTAACAAAGCAGAAAATATAACCCATAGAGAAGAAAAATCGATCAATTGAAACTAACCCAGAAATGACAGAGATGACAGAATTAGTAGGTAAGGAAATTAAAAGTCCATTATAATTTTAAGTTAAGTAGAGGCATGAAAGGCCTAAATCAAAATTCAACAGATTAAAAACAGCAAGGCTCAAGATAAAGGAACTAGATAGGATTAACAGCAGATTAAGCCTTGTAAAATAAAAGATTCATGAATTTGAAGACACAGCAGTATCAGAAATATAAAAATACGATACTATTTTTCTTTAAAAAAGAGTCCAGCCTAACAAATTTTAGGGAAAAAAAATCTGCATATAGCTCAAGGAGAATATTGCATAATGAACAGTGAAGATTCTGGAGTTAGACTGCCTGGGTTTCAATCCTGGTTTCTGTGTGGGATTAAATGTGTACTTCTGATGAATTACTTACCTAAGTCTCAGTTTCATCATTTGTAAAAGAGATTATCACCTACCTAATAGGGTTGCCTGAGGATTAAATTAATTAATATATGCAGATCATGTATAGTCCATGGCATAAACTAAACACTTAGTTATTATTGTAAGACTTGAAATAAAATTAATTATAGAGAAGGAACTTTGACCAGCACTTTGAAACATAACTTCCCAGAGGAAAATGCACACTTTTTAAGTATATACCTTGATGAGCACTGACAAATGAATACATCTGTGTAACCATCACTAAGATCAAGGTACAGAATATTTTCATCATCCCAGAAGGTTCCTTCATGCCCCTTCATGGTCGATTCTCCTTCCCAACAAAAGCAATCACTATTCTGCCTTCTATCCAATTAGTTCACTCCAGAAGCTTTATTATTTTGTATATTACATGCAGGTTTATGGTCCATTTTGAGTTAATTTTTATGAAAGGTGAGGTCTGTATCTGGGTTCGATTTTTTATATGTTGACTTTAAATTGTTCTGGCATTATTTATTGAAAAGACTATCGTTTCTCCACTGAATTGCCTCTGTGACATATTAAAGATAAGTCTACTATATATGTGAGTCTATCAGTGGGCTCTCCATTCTGTTCTATGATCTATATGTATATTCTTAAGCTAATATCACAATGTCTTGATTACTGTAGTTTATAAGTGTTGAAATCAGGTAGTATAATGTGAGTCCCACAAGTGTGTTTTTCTCTAGTATTTGGTTGGCTATTCCTTTGCTTTCCCATATAAACTTCAGAATCAGTTCGTTGGTATCTACAAAGTAGCATGGTGGAATTTTGATTAGGATTGTGTTGAATCTATAAAATCAAGACGAACTGACATCTTAAGAATACTGAGTCTTCTAATCTGTGAATGTGGAGTATCACTCATTTATTTAGATCTTCTTTGATTTAAATCATTTTTATAGTTTTCTGCATACAAACCCTGTACATATTTTGTTAGATTTATGCCTCAGTATTTCATTATTTTGGGTGCTACTGTAAATGGTAATATTCTTTAAATTTCAAATTGCAATTGTTCATTGTTGATGCACCAAAAAGCAACTGAATTTAGTACAGCTGACCCTTCAAAAACACTGGTTTGAAATGTGTGGGTCCACTTAGATGTGGTTTATTCAATAGATATATGGGAACATTTTTTAAAGATTTGAGATAATTTGAAAAAACTTGCAGACAACCCACATAGCCAAGAAATACCAAAAAATTAAGAAAAAGTATGCCATGAATGCATAAAATATATGTAGATACTAGTCTATTTTATCATTTACTACCATAAAATATACACAAATTATAAAAAGTTAAATTTATTGAAACATACGCACAAATACAGATTGTAAGTGGTGCCACTGACAGTCGAGAAATGTAAACAAAAATAAAGACAGTATGAAATCATAAGTGCATAAAATTAATTACAGGACATACTGTACTACTGTTATAATTTAGTAGCCACCTCCTGCTGCTATTGCAGTTAGCTCAAGTGTTGCGAGTATACACTTAAAATGCTGTGTGATACGAATCATCTCCATGTGAGCAGCTCCTGTCTCCAGTAAACTGTATATTGCAGTGAAAAGTGATCTCCTGTGGTACTTGTGAATTTTTCATTGTATTTAGCGCAACAGTGTAAACCTTGAATAACACCATGGGAACCATACAGCATGCCACTAGTAATGCTGGAAGTGCTCCCCAAAAGCAGAGAAAAGTCAAGACATTACAAGAAAAAAGTTGAATTGCTTGATATGCACCACAAATTGAGGTCTGCAGCTATAGTTGCCTGCCATTTCAGACAGATAATTCATCTTTTTTTTTTGAGACGGAGTCTTGCTCTGTCACCCAGGCTGGAGTGCAGTGGCCCGATCTCAGCTCACTGCAAGCTCTGCCTCCCGGGTTCACACCATTCTCCTGCCTCAGCCTCCCGAGTAGCTGGGACTACAAGTGCCCGCCACAATGCCTGGCTAATTTTTTTTTTTGTATTTTAAGTAGAGATGGGGTTTCACCCTGTTAGCCAGGATGGTCTCGATCTCCTGACCTCGTGATCCACCTGCCTCGGCCTCCCAAAGTGCTGGGATTACAGGCGTGAGCCACTGCGCCCGGCCTCAGACAGAAAATACATCTTGTAAACAGATGACATAAACTTTATGGTATCAATAAATACAGTACACTACTGTATGTACTCATGATTTTCATAACATTTTCTTTTTTCTAGCTTCCTATGTAACACATATACAAAATATGTGTTAATTGACTATATTATTAATAAGGTATCTAGTAAACACTAGGCTATTAGTAAATTCTGGGGAGGAATAAAAATTACATCAGAATTTTCATCTGTGCAGGGGTCGGCATCCCAATCCCTAAGTTGTTCAAGGGTCAACTGTATATAGACCTTGTATCCTGGGACCTTGCTATACTTGTGAATTTCTTTTGTAGATTCTTTGGGATATTTTACAGAATATTATGTTTTCTGTGAATAAGGGCAGTTTTATTTCTTCCCTTCCATTTATGTACATTTTATTTCCTATTATTGTGTTACTGCATTAGCTAGGACTTTCAGTGCAATGTTGAATAGCAGTGGTGAGAGGGGACATAATATTGAGTTTACATCATGTTTACAATGATAACCTGTGGCTATCAGATTCTAAGTAAAGACAAATGATTTTTATATTATCGATGTTTCACTGTCCCCCATCAAGGTATAGTGAAGAGTTAATTACGTATATTGCATCTTTTTGCTTTCAAATCCTGCCATCATGGGCAAGAGAAATCTCATGGGTTAATAAATATATGTGTCATTAGTAACAAATCCACTTATAAATAATATTTAGCTTATGAATTACCTGACTTTCAAAATTTATAAAATGCTTTGAAAACTTACCATGGACTAAACTATTGGTAGGTGCTACAAGAGTATCCCACAAACATACGTTTCTGGAAAAAAAAAAAGATTACTTCTGAGTGACACAAAAAGCTAACAACAGAATAAAAAATATGTCATATATGACTGTGTGACCTTTAAACCTTGCTGTCACAGAAGTTTCTTAAATTTATAAAAGTAACAAATACAAATAACCAACAAATTTATATGAAATTAATTTTTATATAAAAAAAGAGTGCAGTGGTGGGATCTTGGCTCACTGCAGCCTCGACCTTCCAGGCTCAAGCAATCTTCCCACCTCAGCGTCCCGAGTATCTGGGACTACAGACGTGTGCCACCACGTCTGGCTAATTTTTAAAATTTTTTGTAGAGATGGGGTCTCCCTATGTTGCCCAGGCTGGTCTCAAAACTCCTGGGCTGAAATGATCCTCCTGCCTCAGCCTGCCAAGGCAGTGGGGTTACAAGCATGAGCCACCAGGCTCTGGCCACAATTTTTTTTTTTTTGAGACGGAGTTTTGCACTCTTGTTGCCTAGACTGGAGTGCAACGGTGTGATCTTAGCTCACTGCAACCTCCGCCTCCCAGGTTCAAGCGATTCTCCTGCCTCAGCCCCCAGAGTAGCTGAGATTACAGGCACCCGCCACCATGCCTGGCTAATCTTTTGTATTTTTAGTAGAGATAGGGTTTCACCATGTTGGCCAGGCTGGACTCAAACTCCTGGCCTCAAGTGATCCGCCCACCTCGGCCTCCCAAAGTGCTGGGATTACAAGCATGAGCCACTGTGTCTGACCCACAATTTTTACAGAAAATTTAAAGCTACTATTATAGCTTAAAAATTTGAGTAACTTTAGATTAACATGCATTTACAAATAATAATATAAGAAGGCTGAATATGGAAACTTCTTTTTGTATTCACTGAATCTCCTAACAGTTGGACTGACATATATTAATAGGAGAGATGCTGAATTTTCTTGAGCACAAAGAAAACTTATTTCTACTGTGTAGGGGGACCAACATACATAAGAAATATCTACGGAAGACGAGCTGAAGAAGCTATAGTCTTAGAATCCTGTTTCTAGTGCAAAGTGTGGCCTTACAGGTAAATATAAAAGCTAAGCAAACTCAGTGGGCCTTGATCACAGAATTCAGTTATATGACAGAAAACAAAAGAGGCAGACAGACATTGGGGCAGGAGATGACACTTCCTTACAACCACAGCTTTTGGGGGTGGGGCTGGAATAACATGGCCAATAAATAATAGGTTTTAGAACAAAAATACTGTATCTAAAGCCGTAAGTAAACTTTAGTCAAACACAAGGACAGAAACAATAAAAAAAAGTTCAGCTATATTTTCTCATACTTCAATTTTAGCTATCATCTCTTACCTATTGTCAGTTGAAAGACCAGCTGTAGCTATCAGAGAGGAGGAACTAACGAAGACAAAATCATTGGCTGTTTTGTTATGACACTGCCAGGTCTGGAATGGTTACAAACAATACGTGTTACTGCTCTCACTAAAAATGTCATAACCAAGTAAATGTATTCTTCAAAAAGTGATCATGTAGTTTCTGGCTTTCTTAAATCCTCTGTATCATTTTTTTCCTTTGAACTTTAGAAAAATTGTAAAAGTAATACAGAGAACTTTCATGTATCTTTTACCCAGATGCAGCAACTTTTTAACATTTTGGCACATTTGTTTTGCCTCTACTTCTCTTTCATATTTGTAGACACCCACAAATATACACACTTTTCCTGAACTATTTAATTAGGCTGCATATATCATGACCCGTTATGAATCTCTTTGCTTAAGTTCAACCAAAAGTTCAAAGGAAAACATAAAGAGGTTAAACTTACAGATTTTCACCTAGCATAGTGAAAATTTCTGTTTTAAAAGACAGAAACTAGAATTTTAGATGATACCAGACTTTCGTTAAATAATTGACATATATTTTTCAAAAATATTTAAGCTTTTAAAAATTCAAGACATGAAAAAAATTACTAATAGTCATCAAAATTAGAAAACATATAGCATTTTTCAATATTCTACCAAACAGTACACTTAATTATGAGGTTTCTTCATTTATAAAAGCTTCAAAATTATGTTTTAGATACTTCTCTTTAATAAAAAATGATTTTTTTTAAGTATCCCAAAATCACCACACCAAAGATTATTCCTTTGAGCCACCTCCCCATTTCCCCTGGAACACTGCTGGAACTGGGCTAGATGATGTATCCTGAAAACAGACAAAATCCTCTTAATCTCCAAAAGCCAGTTATTCACAGTTTAAACCAATTCATTTTTTTAAAATTTAAAAAAAAACCAGTCCCTTAGAGAACATAAACTTATACTGCTAAATCTTTAGGTTTAATAAAAATATGAGAAACAGTTAATATTCTTTCAAGGTACCCTAATCAATCCTCCCATGCTTGCTTGCTTTTACTTAGATCAGTACTGTATTCCAGCAATTAACCTTGGGCAAATTACCACAATCTTAACCTATATTCTTCATTTGATCCTAGCCAAAAAGCCAAGAAGCGATTAATCTATATTCTTAACTTTTTTTCTGATAGGAATTGCTTAGTCCTATAAAGAGCTTCACTGAAGAATATAAAATATAAATTCAGTATTCAGTATTCTATGAAGCCACAGAAAGTTCATAAAAGCCTGCATAATCGCCGTATCAATATTCTGTTAAAAAAAAGAGATGAACAAGAAAACAACAGTACCAGCTATAGGATGTCCTTTTCACTTTGTTTGTTCATAAGAGATAATTGCAGAAAAATAACCAGACGCATTGGTCTGGTAATCATTTTATTTAGGCATAATATAATAACCAGCTTAGTGAGGTTAGAAAAGGGCTCTAGTAATCCACAGGATGTATAGGTATCTGGGGTATCATGTTGCTTCTATACATGTCAACTTTCCAAATTATCAGAGACTAAGGAATTTTATGCTTCAGAGTAATTTTCACATAACACAAGGACAGAATCTTACAGTAAAGTGACTGAGAACACAGGACTACATTTTATTTATTAGTTCTGTATTTCTTGTCTCAAATACATATTCTTGGTTTATTTAAAATGAAAATTCAAATTTTATTTAAAGGTAGAAATTCTTGGCTTACCAGGTATGGCTTAGGCATGCTTCCAGTAACTGGACAACATTTCCAGTTTGTTTGATACAAACTTAAATATCCATCAGCATCAACTATTCCAAACTTAGAGAAAGAAAATATTTAAAAGTATTTAATATAAATATAAAAGCATATATTTATCCTCACCCTCAGTGTGACATCCATATTTTGACTCGTAAACATTTGATTGTATGTCATTTGATTTTTCACTTCACCTATACCTGGATCTATTTCAGAAAAACATTCAGCTACTACTTTAAAAATCCCAGGGTGAACATAAAGAGAACAAACATCAGACACCCATTTTATTACAGTAGCCTCTAGCATAGTCTATATATTCTCTGTAAGTATTACAAAAACAGGATACTGGATTAACAGGTTATGCTATATGACAGAACTTTATCATATATAAGAAAGAAAACTGTTCATTTCCAAAAAGACAAAATAAGGATTTTCAGAAACAAACAATAACGAAAACACATGAACAAGAGTACAAAGCACAATGATATAAGGATTATCAAAGTAAAATAATTCCGCTATGGGAGCTCAGGGCAAGTCTGACTGGTAAGATGTCAAAATAATCCACTAAAGGAGGTATGTGATACAGATCTTGAAGGATGAGTATGACAGCTAAAATTTTTTCCTTTGATTATAAAAATAATGCAGCTTATTATAAAGTATATAAAATAAAACAAATGCCTGCTTTGGACTCCTACCCTCCTCTGCCTCTAGATCTAACATCTATTAACAATTTGACGTGTTTCCTTTCAGATTTGTTTCTATGAATATTCAAAAATTTACAATATAGCATTTAAAAAATTGGGATCATAATAATACCATTACACAACCACATTTTTGATTTATTATAGCTATCTTTCCCAGGTAATTACACATAAATTTAGCTCATTCTTGTGCTGTGTGTAGTATTACACTGTACAGTGGTATTATAATTTAAAACTTTCCCCATATCGTTGTCAATTTTCTGTAATATAAAAAAGGCTGCTTTGAACATTCCTATATATGCATATACCTTTGCATAATTATGTAGGATAGACATCTAGAAATGGGAAAGTTTTGTTAAAGAGCATCACTTAAAATTAATAGACTATGCCAAAATTAAATCTTACGTGGTAATATAAATTGATAGTTATTTTTCTTATACTTTAGTTAACATGGGGTATTTTTAAAATTTAAAACACTTGTTAATTTTATGCAGACAAGAATAAGTCTCAATTTATTTGCATTTCTTCAATTATTAGTGAGGGTAGGAGGCTATTGGCCAGGCACAGTTTCTTGGTAAACTGACTATTAATATCTTTTATCTATTTCTCTACTATTTGTCTTTTAAAAAACTTGACTGATATGAGTATTATGAATATTAACCTATTGTTTTTATATTTGTTAATATCTTCCCAGGTCTATTCCTTTTTCTAGTTTATCTTACGTTTTCTGGAGTAGATCTAGGTATGTTCTTCAGAAAGGGTATACACATGGAATGCGTGGTCTCTGTATACCTAAAAATATGTTTATTTTGCTAGCAAATTTGAATGATAGTTTGGATGCACATTGACTCAGTTCCCATTCCTTGTCCATCAGAATTCTGTGGATATTGTTCTCCTATCTATTTGTAATAGGCCAACGACATTTAGTGGCAGGGTGGGATGTGGGTTGTAAGTAACCTTTTTCATTCTCACTCCTTTTTAGAACCTTATAGGATTCTCTCTTTAACTCTAAAAACCAAAAGTTACACAAACAGGATGTGTGCAGGTACGTGTTGTTTCTCAATACTTGGTAGGCCCTTTCTCTTACAATATTCTATTCTTTGCTTTGGGGAAATATCTATTATTCCTTTGAATATTGTTTTTCCTCCATTTTTTTCTTCTGAAATATTTCCTAAATTATCCTCATCATGGGATAATTTCTTAATTTGCGCTTCCCAGCAACAAACCTGATTTTCAACTATTTCCATTCTGCTGGTCAGCTTTTCTAATAAGTAGTTCTCCCACTGACCACATTTTTGGGAATCGTATTTTTAATTTCCAATAACTCTGTTTTCCTACTGTCCTTGTTTAATGCTAGCGTGTTCTTGTTTTATAAATGTAATATATTCTTGAATATCTGAGGAATTAGTCCTCATAGGTTATTTATTATTTATTCTGCTTAATACCCCTTTCCAGACACTTAGTTTTTCTGAAATATTCACTGGCTTTTGGCAGTGTATTTCTATTCATAATTGAATATCAAATTCATCAGAATTACTGTGATACAGTGTGGGTCATCTCTTCCATTTACCTTAAGAGACTTCCCTACTAGAAGAGATAGCATGCTTCGGGGCTGTGCTACTAGACTTCATCAAGGCTAAGGTGAATGAATAGTAAGTTGACTGCCTGTCAAAGATACTTGGGCAGGCAAAGACAAGCAGTTTTTCGTGCCTTAAAATAGCCTATGCAGAAGGCTGTAGTAAGTGTTAACGCCAAAAAATAAAGTCACATTATAGAAGGTCTTAAACACTTGTTAAAGAAGTTGACATGAGGAGCCTTGAAGGGTTCTTGAAAAAAATAATAATGTGATGTCACCTATATTGTAATCATGCAGCTACGTTTTTTGTTATATAATACTGTTGGCAAGATGCATTAGAGAGATAAGGGTTCAGGTATAGAGATTAGTTAGGAGCAATATAAAACTGACAACCAAAGTTGAAATGCATGACCACAAAAAGCACATTGATAGAGAATACAACTGAAAGTACAGTACAATTATACAGGCATCTGTACTAAGTTCCCTTAATTACCCACTAAGGGGCTAAGAATGTTGCTAATTAGTATTAAGAAACAAGCTCTCAAAATTTTGTTTCACAACTACATAAAACTATATCGACTTTTGTGAAATGAAAATAGAGCCATGTGACAAACATGGTAGACAAAAGACGTTGCAGCATACAACGATAAAAGGAACGTGTGAGGAGAATTTAATGTGTGAGGGAGGCTGAGGGGAAAGAAAAGGCAAGGTGAACCATCAGAGTCTGTGAGAGTAATTTTTAGTGCAGCATGGCTCTGAAGACAAAAAGAAGATTGATTTACCCTTTAATTATTTTGTAAAGGGCTAATAAGATATTAGGAGCAAAAAGAGGCAGTTTGGGCTGGCTGTGGTTGCACTGCCTCTGAACTAGACCTGCTTCACAAGGAGCAGTACTGCTCAATAAAAGATTGCTGTCTAACATAAAAGGAGGGGTGCAGTTTGAACAAAGGATTATGAGAAGTGAAGACAGTAATGGATGCTCCAGAACAGGTCTGGCAAACTTTTTCTTAGGTGGCCATATAATAAATATTTTACTTTGCCAGCTATAAGGTCTTTGTCCTCCTGAACTATGCTGCTGTAGTAGGATGTAGCCAAAGAAAAATAATCAATGGGGGCAACTGAGGTCCAACAAAACTTTATTTATAAAACAGGTGGCTAGGATGTAGTTTGCTGATGTTCTGTTCTGGAGCGTGCCTCTTAAAAAACTTTAATATTTGTACAAATCACAACAATATCGGGTTAAAATGCAGATGGTGATTCAGTACATCTGGAGAAGGAACAATAATATGCATTTATAATAAGCTCTAGATGTTACTTGCTGCTGGATCACACGTTGAGTAGGTTCCAAGGGATAAAGACAGTAGGAGCATTTAGTAATAAAAAGTGTGTAATATAAGGTGAACTTATAATCATTTGGTCATTAAGAATCACTTAAATGAGTTTTAATGGACACCTATATAACATACTTCTAGGAAAAACAAGTGAAGTGTTCTTTGAGAAGAATTTTAAAAAATCTGTATAGATCAATACTTTACTACTACCCACTGAGCTGTTCTTTTCAGAAACCCAAACTAGTGATATTTATGAACCTCCAACACAATAAATTTTTTACCATTTACATTTTTATATAATACCTTATTTCCCTGATAGTTAAATCTCATTCTTGTAACTCTTGAATTGCCACCAGATCGAAAACAGGTTATTTCTTGAGAATGGCCCCATTCAAACATTCTGACACTTCCATCTTGAGCTCCTGTCAGATCTGCATTACAAGAGGGCAAAAACTGCATATTTATTTCAAGAATCTTTGCGAGAAGTTATTTCTTAATCCTTTGTGAAAATCTTTATGACAGAAACATCTAAATCAACTTATATAAATTTACCTTTGTATGAAATTTCAGTTGAATACTCTTCATCATAAAAATAGTTACATAATACACTTTCATTTGACTAAGAACACATCCTCAAATACGATAGGAGCATTTAGATTATAGCTCCATAAATTTTATTTCCCTTTAAAGTTATCTCAATGATGTCTTAACAGCCTTTTATTTTTTATAATAAATTATATATTACTCATTACAACAAATTCTTAGATTAGAATCAATCCTTATCATACTATTAATGTTTAAATGTATATACATTTTTCTTTGAAAAAAATCAGATTAAAGAAGGTTTTAAGTGCCATGCTAAAGAAAAAAATCAGTTCTAAAAGTTATCCTGATTGGCCTAATATCTCAAATATATATTATCTGTTTTTTTTTTTATTTTGTAGTTAATTTTTTTTTTTTTTTTTAGAGACAGGTTCTTGCAGTGTTGCCCAGGCTGGTCTTTAACTCTTGGCCTCAAATGATCCTTCCACTTCAGCCTCTAAGAGGCTGGGATTTATAGGCACGTGTCACTGCACCAGACTTCTTGTTTCACTGAGAAATATGAATAAGATAAATGACTATTAATTCTTCACTTTGCCATTTATTATTTGTGTTATACTAGGAAATTTACTTAATCTCTCTGAGACTATTTCCTTCCTGTAAAAAGGGACTAATGATATATAAGTCACTGGGCAGTTGTGAGTAGAAAATGAGATCACATATATAAGGCACTCAGAAATCGGCTTAACATATAACACTCAATTTATAGAGTATAATTATCAATATTAACGTGGTATGGAGGTAGTAAAAAAATTACATTTATATAAAACATCTAGCACTTGCTAGTCACATATCAGTCAAGTTTCCCTCATTCTTTATCAAATATTTAAAATAAATGAACTTAAATTGGTTTGAAATGTTTTACCATTGGGCAGCGGTAGGAGGGTAGATAAAGAGTTTTTTGAGACTAGGTATTTGACTGGCTCTACTCCCTTTCCCCCAATGCACTTGCATAGCTTAATCAGAAAAATAAATTGGGGTGGTTGCACTAAAATCGCTCAACTTTTCTATTATTTTTTACGATGTTAAAAAATTAAGAGCTGAGTTTGGTGGCACACGCCTATAGTCCTAGCTACTCAGGAGACTGAGGCAGAAGAATCACTTGAGCCCAGGAGTTCAAAGCTGTTGTGTGCCTTGATTGTGCTGTAAGTAGCCATAAAACTCCTGCCTGGGCCCTGTCTCTTAAAAAAAAAAAAAAAAAAAAAAAGAAATTAATAGGGAGGCTATTAGGCTAAGACTGCTCCAGGGCCTTGCATGCCTATATGAGCAAATCAAAACTCAATTCAATGTAAACAGTAAAATGAAGCTTAAGCTTAACCAATCAAAAACCACCAATTAACTTCCAACTAGACGCTTATCAATTAGAAACCCCCAACTAACCTCTAACTAAGGACTTTTCACTTAACCGATCAAATACTGTCTTTGTTTTGCTTCCCTGAACACCTTATAAAAGTTTTCCCCTCATGCCACCTCAGTGAAGACTTGATGGCTTCTGGTCTGGTGGTGCCCAGTTCATGAATTTGAGCTGAATGCTCAAATAAACTCATTAAATTTTTAATGTACCTATGTTTTAAGAGTTCTCAGCAGAGGAACATGAAGGAGACCCCCTGATGATGACCTCCAGGAGCAACAAGTAACCAGGCATAGGTACCTCCTGGTAGGCCCCTTGTGCTTACTGTTTCTCACTGTGCATTTGAAGGTTACCACTTGACCTGAAACCTGCAACTTTTATCCTTTAAGCATTTTTCATCTAGATCAGGTCTAGAAGTCAGACTGAACCTGACTGGATTGGGTCCAGTCAGAGGCCTCAGGTAGATAAGATTTTGGAAGCACAAGAAATTATGGGTTCATCTGAATTTAAGGAATTCAAAAACTCCTCCAACTGGAACTCCAGCTAATTTTATGTATAAACATTATGGACCCAGAACCTGTGCTTTCCTAGAGAAATTAGTATATTTACCAAAGACAATTTAGAATTATGGTGGCCACAACAGAGAAGTTTTTTTTTTTTTTTTTGAGACAGAGTCTCGCTCTGTCACCCAGGCTGGAGTGCAGTGGCGCAATCTCGGCTCACTGCAAGCCCCGCCTCCTGGGTTCACGCCATTCTCCTGCCTCAGCCTCTCCGAGTAGCTGGGACTACAGGTGCCCGCCACCACGCCTGGCTAATTTTTTTTTTTGTATTTTTAGTAGAGACGGGGTTTCACCGTGGTCTTGATCTCCTGACCTCGTGATCCGCCCATCTCGGCCTCCCAAAGTGCTGGGATTACAAGCGTGAGCCACCGCGCCCGGCCAACAGGGAAGTTTTTAATTTACACAAAATTGTCCATCTACAGGAAGCACTAAATAAAAGGGACTCTCTAATGGTTCACAAACAGTGGGAGACATTTTTTGATTGGTATGCAGAGGCTACTAGAAGACTAAATGAATTGCAAATTGTCTCTCTAAAAGAGTCTTTACAAAAGACAAATGAGAAATCTTAGAAGTCTTCAACAAATACTAGTAAAGTTTTAGCAATCTGGGTGGGTAATCTTGTCCCATTTTCAGAAACACAATTTGGATCCAGATATCCTATTTATTTATTTATTGATTTATTTATTTATGAGACGGAGTCTCCTTCTGTTGCCCAGGCTGGAGTGCAATGGTGCGATCTCGGCTCACTGTAACCTCCGCCTCCCGGGTTCAAGTGATTCTCCTGCCTCAGCCTCCTGAGGAGATGGGACTACAGGTGCGTGCCACCACGCCCAGCTAATTTTTTGTATTTTTAGTAAAGGTGGGGTTTTACCATGTTAGCCAGGTTGGTATCAATCTCCTGACCTTGTGATCTGCCCGCCTCAGCCTCCCAAAGTGCTGGGATTACAGGCGTGAGCCACTGTGCCCAGCCCAGATATCCTTTTTATAAATGACTGAGTTTGATATTTTATATCTGGCAGATCACTAAAATTTAGAAGGAAAACTATAGAATCTGCTTCTGCCTGTATGTTTGTGTATGACTTTATATATGTTAAATATATGTAATTTTTTCCATCACCAGATGGTATTGTCAAAATTAATTTTTAATAATTATATATAATGGGCTTAAAATAAGCACTTATATAAATTAAGTATTCCTTAAACTTTTAGAAAGATAGAAACAGACCCAAACGTTTTTCAAGTTCATCTAATGTGGGATAATCTTTGGTAAATGAAAGCTAATTTAAGTTTGTTGGTTTAATTAAAGCAGGCATATCCTTAGAGTTGCCAGCACTAAATATAATGTGATATACAACTTTTATTTTACTTAGGCTTACCAGTCAAATACACTCATGTTATCTTTGTTACAAAATTTGTCAGCAAAAAATAAATAATAACTAACTTGATGGCTGGCCTTGTCTGGTGTTATGTCTACTTCAAAACAGTTTTCCAAATCCCTTTGACAACTTACACCCTTAGTATTTCATTAAGTTAAATTAAATGATGGATATTAATTGAATATCTAGATTACTTCCAAATTACATAAAATACTAAAACATTAATTGCTAAACATAAGCTTATCTACTTTTGGCTTCTTATTGCAGAAGAATAAAGATATTTGGGTCTGTTAGTAAAGGTGTCCTGAGACACTTTGAAAAACTATACTATGAAAAAGAACACGCTTCTGTAAATTATGAAAGATATAAATTTGCTAGTCTATAGAATGCTGGCGTGACTGACAGTGCACAACTGCTTATTACCTAGTTTTCACTAGAAACTAACATCACTAACAGTTAAGAATTCTAATCAATATATGTAATTAAAACTACTGAAAACAGATAAATAATTTTGTATGTCAGGAAAGTAAGATGTTTTTGGAATGTGAAGCTATGAGGTATGAAGGATGTTTTTCTTATGGGAAAAAGGATAATTTTTGTCCTAAAGCAGACTGTTCCATATTGGGAGAGAGGAAGAGTACAAAACAAAATATGCATGGATACAAGAATGCTATACAGGGTTTGTGTAAGAGGAATTTGGAAAAATAATTTTATGTGTGGCCAAGCTGGCTAATATGTGTGTACTTATATATGTTATTAAAAGAATGATGAGTCTTAATATCAGAAGTACCTTGGTGCAAAGTTTTACTGGAGTATTGGTTTTCTCTTGACAAGAGATTGTGAAAGGTTTTCCTTTACCTTTTAAGCAATCAGACTACAAAATTGAGATTTTGTTTTATCAAGATAATTTCCTGTGCTACATGTCTTTTTAGGTCTTTGATTACCTAAGACCTAATGTTAATATTCTTTTTAGGTCTTTGATTACCTAAGACCTAATGTTAATATTAACATTATTATTAAATTAGCTATATTTCAATATTAAAATATAAGGTTTTTTTCTACAACATTAAAATAGCTAAGGATTTTTCTACAACAACATAACTTTCTGTATTTGCCTTTGAAGTCTTTTAATTATCACTCTGGTTAAATATTTTTCCACAGTAACCTTATTATAATCAAGTGTTTTAAACTGTTTGATATTTTTGACAAATTTCCCAAAAATACATTATAAATGAAGTACTTTTGACCTCACTCTAACTTTGCGAGTTTCCAAAGGGCCCTTGGAATATCTAAAAAAAAATTTGTTCTCGCTCCCTCTAAAAAGTAGAATGTTAAAATAATTAGGCTTTGTTGAAACTAATTAGGCTTAACTGATGTTAAATTGCATGGGAAGCATTGTCAAATAAAGGTGATACCTTCTTATATTTGTATGGGTATATACTATTAAATAAGTATTCCAGAAATGGCATGAAGTTTCTAAAAATCTGATGTGTCCTTGTATAATGTTATCAGCCATACTGTCAGTTATTTTGTTAAAATATTGTATGCTACAGAAGCAATCAAATTTACTTGTCAATCGTGCATTATGATAATGAATTGATCTTTAGCCATGGCCATGTTAAGTCTTTTGTCACTGACAGATGGTTGTTGTTTCTCCTGATCTTCACTGAAAGTGTTTGCAAGTAACTATAATCCTAAAGTGGTCTGTCTTTAAGGAGATTCATAGAAAAGACTCTGAAAGGTACTGGTTTCTGATAACATTTAGATCCTATCACTGGACAGTGTAAGAACTTCCAGAACTCTAAGGGAAAAAACTTATAAATTCATTAAACTGCTAACCAAGATTAAGCCGAACAAGAATTAAGTATGAGAGGCTGAATAACTTATTAAAGAAAATCTACGGTTTTTTAAGAATTACGGTTTTGAAACACTGCTAGTTCTTTAATATTTTGTTTTCCAGATTTAAGAAAACTTTTTTCTTTTCTCTTAAGCTATTCAATAGTTTATGGAAATTTGGCAAAGTATGCCTTCGTGAACAAAGATAAAACAATTACTTTTTCTCCCTACCTGATCCCTCCAGAATTCGGAAGCTATTAGTGAGTATTCTTATTTTCAAGGCAATATAGTTATTTGCATAAGTTCAATAAGAATCTGTTCTTTACAGCTTGCCAGGAGTAAAAGCAAAAAGAACCTGTCCTTCTTATAGCAGGACATAATTGGAAACATCGGTCATATTACCAAGGCTTTGACTCATATATCATATTGGAGACTATGCACAGAATCAGATATGACCCAGACAGTTTTAAGGAACCAAAGGCTGACAGAGCAAATATGACACCTTGAAAAAAAACCAAAAAACAGAAAAACTGGCCTGGTACTGTACATATATAGTCCCTTACATGGTTGCCTTACAGAAGAGTAAAGACTATCATTTCCTGGCAGACAAAGGAACCCCAGGATTTTCTGAGGACCTCAAGAAAAGAGGAATTCACTCAAATCTATAGGACTGCAGGTGAAGTCAGATGGCAAGTCCTTGGCTTGGCTTCTGAGCCTCAAGAGGTTTTTAAAAGTCTTATCTGAGATTCCTTATTAATGCTCCAGCAGAGCAGACTTCACTTTTACTCAGCTAGGCTTATATAGAACCTATCAAGGGTAGGATTTCAACAAATACTTATTAAAAAGGGAAAACATATTAAACATTTTAGAAGGGGAAAAAAATTAAAAAGGGAAACCACATTAAACATTTTAGAAGGGAAAAAAAAATGACCCAGTTTGACATAAAATACATATTTGGTCTTTGTCCCTGGATCCTGGCATACAGCTACTAAAACCCATGGAAGAGCACCTGAATTTATGCTAATGCAGTGACTTAGATGGGGTCCCATAGATAGCCTAAAGCATCGAAACTTTCAGTTCCACTCACCAACCTCCAGAAAACGGTGGGAAAGGGAGCTGGAGATTAAGTTCTATAAAAACTCTTAAACAAGGAGATTTGATGAGCTTCTTGGCTGGTGAACACATCCATGTGCCAGGTTTGTAGTGCACCCTAACTCCAAGGGGACAGAAGCTCCTCTGCTTAGGAGTCTTAAAGACCTCATTCTATGTACTTTTCATCTGTTTCTTTTATGATTATCTTTTATAATAAACTGATAAATGTAAGTAAAGCATTTTCCCTGAGTTCTGTGAATCAGTGTAACGAATTAATCAAACCCAAGGAGGGAGCTGTGGGCACCCTGATTTATAGCCAGTACGTCAGATGTGTAGGTGACAACTGATAACCTGCGAGTGGTGTCTGAAGTAAGGAGCAGTTTTGTTGGACTGAGCCCTTAACCTGTAGGATATGATTCTGACTCCAGGTAGACTGTCATAATTCAACCAAATTATAAGGCACCCAGCCAGTACTTGGAGAGGTGGAGAATGGCTTGGGGTGGACAAAAGCCAACACATCTGGTATCAGAAGTGTACATGACAGCGTAGAGAAACAGTGTGTTTTCTACTCAGAAAATTATGAAATGTACTAGGCTAACTTCTAAAAAGTTCTTTAAGAATTTTTCAAAAGATCTACTCCAAGGAAAGAAAACAGCTATCTTGAGGTATCTGAACTTCAGACTAATATTTTTAAAAATCCTGTCTCATAACATTTTCACAACACGAAAAGTGTTTGCTACCAACCAAAATACTACCTGTGGGACTTGTCTGTGACATGAAAAGATATACTGGAAAAAAAATCCAGTAATTAAATTAGCTTTTAATTTTTCAGGTGTCTTATCTGCTAGCTATAGCAGTTCTCTAAACCCAGAAAGTATTTATCTCTCAAGACAGCCGTAACTGACGCTACCTAACACCTCTGACAATAGGTCCATCAATTACCTTTGAAGCTACGAGCGTGGCCTCTTTAAGTTTATGGGCTTGAGGTATAGGATATTTACACTTGCCAGGACACATGGTATGGGATTGAGAGAAAAATGAGGTCCCTTCAGTATCTCAGAAAACTTACAAACCAGACTGCATAGAATAGGGTAGTTTTAAGCAATATCAAGTATTTCTTGATGTGGAATAATAGTATTTAAATTTTATGTATAAAACACATCTTGACTCTGTACACTATAGGCTACATGACTGTTTTTTAGTTCTCACTTGACATTAAACTTGTGGGTAAAAAATACACACTTCTAGCGATGAATGAATTTGATGTAGTGAAAACAGACAAATTTTTTATATTATTTTATACCTTTAGCATAAGTAACAGATGTTATTCTCTTCATTTTACATATATGGTTCTCTGGAGCCTTGTTTTGTACAGAGTATACAACTTTGATAATAGATTATTTGAGCATTTATCATAAATGAAGCAGAAAAGAATACTGATTTTGTTAACTGCATTTTATCAGAATATCTCCCAAGAAAAAAGTTTCTAAAGTTTTTAATAGGCTATTAAACTGGGGGGACATGAATACCCATTAATTAACATGCATTATTCTTGTTATATGTAGTAGGACAACTTGACGAAGGGCCTAACTTAAAAAACTATTAAAAAACTTGGAATACTCACACACCAGTATGAGTATTGATTCCAACCCAGCAGATTCAATACCTCCAATAAATTCCCCATTAATTAAGTTCTTGTTTGAAGGAAGAGAAACTTTTAAGGTTCCTAGGAAGATTAACTGATAACAAATATATTCTGCCTTAGAATATAAAAAGTTACTAATAATAATTTCCTATGTTTACTATTAATGTGTCTCATAAAAGACCAACTGAAAAAAAGTAATAAAATACAAACTGAGTATAAAGAGGTAATAAATAATTGAGGTATGGTTGTGGCTTATGTAATAAAGGTTGGCAGTGGTTCCATTATTAAAATAATTATTCACTATAATTTAGCATGATCAAAGAAATCCAGAAATGTTCAAAGATAAAATGTGTTAAACTTAGAAATACACAAATTTTGTGTATTGGTAGTCGCAAATTTTGATTGGTAGTCAAAATGTCAAAAAATTTACTTCATTAAATCAGCCTTCTCTTTTACGGAAGTATCTTTTTCTATTTTTACCCAGTTTTGAAATCAAGATTTTATTTACTGGCAAATATTCTCTGGAAAAAAAGTCAAATAAATGCTTTCAATTAAAACAAAAAGGTTCCCATACATTTCTTATAATAAAATTACCAAAAATAGATTTAAGAATAAGAAAGGACAATTGTTAATTATTATTCAACTTACAGTAAGGAAGAGTTGGATGAGAAGTCATTCTTCTAACATTATTAATGGCTTTCTTAATCATCTGGTAAAATAGAAAAATTATTTTATAGCCATAATAAAAAGGATTAAACATTTAAATTGTGACAGGAAATTCAAATAACATTCATTTATTTATTTTTACATGAGTTCATAACTATCACTATGGGTGCTAAAAATGCTAAACATGATAACAGAAATTTAATAGTGCAGCTCTTATATTTGCACATATATTTTGGGCATTACTGACTAGGATCTAAAGATAAATTCCTCTGAAGAATTTAGTCTTCCCTCCTTTCTTGTCAATTCTTTTCTGATCCCATTAAATTTATTATTCAGTAATAATCCTGAATAGCATAAGTTTAAAAGACAGGAGCATGAGAAAATAAAAGAAGAGAAAATTAAATAAATTTAAAAACAGATAGTTTGGAACTATGTATTTACTCATTTTAAAGTAATGCTTTGAATAATTTAAGTAGCCTGTCAAATAAGAGTAAAACAAATACATAAAATTAAAGGAAAAATTTATAGAACATTTCCGATTTATATAGCATCATAACTACAAATATATGTTATCTTAAATTTTTAGCATCATTCTCACGTAGGTTTTGTTATTGTTATTCTTTTGGATTTTAAATGGTTCAATTAGCCTACAGTTGTGGAGAAGGTGGGGAGTTGGTAGGGAGAACAGAGACTAGGCCAGAGAACAGATGAGGGATAAAAAAAAACTGAAACACATACATGGATGCAGTTATACTCCAAAATAGCAGAAGCTGGTCATAATGATTTTTTTTTTTTTTGCTATTAGTTTTCATCATTTGATAAATTGAAAGGATTAAGAAAATATTTTATCAATTCTCTAGAAAAAATAAAAACCTGCTGCATATGACTTCTGTTTAGTAAACTGCATATTTAAATTCCATGTTCTTCTTAATTAAAGAAATGCCTGAAGGTTCCTATTCTTGCTTTTGTCTCCTTTTTTTAATATTCACAGGAGAACCATGAGTAAAAAAAATACACAAACACAGGTTTAAAAAAGTTTCTGAAAGCATATGCAAAATACGTAAAATCATCATTTTAGAAGATCTATGTAAAAAAGAGCAACCTTATTCTACTGGTGTCTTTTTGTTGAGGGTAGAGTGAGGCAATCCCAACCCTTATGTTAACAAATCACAGTTACTCGAAATACAAAGATGTTCTTCTAAGATTTAGGTAGGAAGAAAATTAAATCCTTAGTGTTACGCCTATAGTAGATTTCTGTATTACAAGGCTTTGGAGTATAAACACATTTTTCTGAACACCTACTATATGTCCAATACCATTCTAGTTAGAAATCATCAATCTGCAAGGCAGGCAGAACCCAAGCTCTCGAAGAGCTTAGATTCCAGGGCATATAAAAAAGACAACTTAAGGCAGGGCACGGTGGCTCATGCCTGTAATCCCAGCATTTTGGGAGGCCAAGGCGGGTGCATCACTTGAGGCCAGGAGTTCAAGACCAGCCTGGCCAACATGGCAAAACCCCATATCTATTAAAAATACAAAAGTTAGCCGGGCATGGTAGTGCATGCCTGTAATCCCAGCTACTAAAGAGGCTGAGGCAGAAGAATTGCTTGAACCTGGGGGGGGTGGAGATTGCAGTGAGCCAATATTGCACCACTGCACTGCGGACTGGGCAACAGAGCGAGACTCTATCTCAAAAAAAAAAAAAAAGACAACTAAATAATGAATAATTTCAGTAACTGGTAAGTGCAAGGGATAATAAAGGTGATAAAATATAAGGTGACTGGGGGTAGAGTGGTTAGGGGCAAACGCCTTAATTAGGGAAGTCAGGGAAATCTGGGGGGATTTGAGTTGAGATGTGAATGGTAAAACAGAGAGATAGAGCATTTTACGCAGAAGGAAAGGCAAAGGCTCCTGACATAACCATGAGCTTAATACGTTCAAGAGACAGAAAGAAGCCAGTGTAACTAGAGCAAAGAGAATCAGATGTAGAATAAAGGGAGATGAGATGACAGAAGGTTAAATTTTGTAGGGCCCTATTAATGACTTGTTATTTAAAAGTTGTACTGGGAAATCTGAAATTTTTTAGAAAGTGAGTGATAATCTGAATGATGTTTTAGAAAAGAGTAACTGGCTGCTGCTGTGTAAAGAACAGAAGGAGGAAGAGACTGACAAGAAAGATGTTACAGGAAGAACTATATTGTAATCTCTGAGGCTGGAATTCAAAAAAGTGCCTATTAGTCCTATTCACTTCTTTGGCATATATTCCCTTTGAGTTCTCCTTTAAAAGAATATAATATCACTAAGTTTTACCAATGAATTGTAACATATCTGTCAGCTGGAAAAATAATTTAACCACTACTGAGCAAGTCATTTCATTTGAATAATTACTAGATTGCTTTTCAAGTTCATTTTAATCCTTAAAACACTGCTACTTGAAATCACTGAACTAAGGAGAATGGAAGGCTTTAAAACAAGCTCTACCATACATTTAACAAGGTGACATAAGTTGATCCACTTGACTTTTCTGGATCTCAAGCTTCACCTGAAGAATGTTTAAGTACGAGCAAATAACAACTACAACAGATACTGCAAATTATAAGGTTATATCAACTATAAAGGAACCACATTAGGTACAAAATATTACAAGGTATTATTAAAGATAACTGAGCTTTTACTTGAACAATTACTCATACTATGTAATGAAAAATAATTTTTTTTTTGGACAAGGAAAGTATTCTACAGGACTTAACGAAATTCTGAAAAACCCTACCACCTTTCTTTGCTTCTTCAAATCTGTTCATTAGTTCCTATACCCTAAGTAATAATAAAGGAAACTCTTGGAAGTACAAATATGAATCACATCTCTAGGTAACCAGGGCTAAAATAGATCCTCCATCACTACAGAAAAATTATGTTTCAGTTCATTATTATATTGCTTTTTGCTTAACTTAAAAAATTTAATTGTTTTTGTTAAAAAAAAAGAATATTTGTCCTGAAATTTAAAAAAGTGATACTTAATATGGATATAGTTATTAATTGATATCCATTAAAAGATACCTAGACAAGAAGTTAGCAAATCTTTTTTTTATAAAGGACTGGATAGCAAGTGTTTTGGCTTTATGGGCATTTACTTTCTGTTGCATATACTCAATTCTGCCACTATAGTGTGAAGGCATCCACAGACAAAATAGAAACAAATGACTATGGCTGTGTTCCTATAAAACTTTATTTATAAAAAGACACTGAAATCAAGTTTCATGTAATTTTCATGTGCCAAAAAATACTGTTTGTTTTTTCAGCCACTGAGAAAACAATGTATACACCATTTCAGTAAAATGTATACACCATTCTTAGCATATTAGCTACATAAAAACAGGTCATGGGTAGTATTTCATCTATGGGGAATAGCTTGCTGAAGCCTGATCTGAACCATGTTTCAAATAATTCTTAATTAAAATATAGCTCTTTGGTTTTCAAGTGAAGTATATTTTTAAAACAACTTATTATTACCCTTTCAAATGAAAACATACTATTCTTCATTAACAAAATTTACAATTTCCAACATGTAAGACTTACTAAAACTTTAGGAATTAAGAAAAATGTTTTAAATCATCCTTTATCCATTAACCTGGAGGGAAAAATAAAAGTTATATATAACTTAAATTTATTTTTAACTTTACATACCACAGATGCTCCTCTGCCAGTCTGTGTACTACCAAGCCATGGCATGTTGATTGGAGTGCCAGGATTGCTATGTGTATATGGAGTTGTACCTTGAACAGCTGTTAAATCATCACGAGCATGTATAACCAAGAAATCTTCTGATCTATAAAGGAGTGTCAACCAGAATAAAAACAACTCATCATTTCTTTCCTTTTTACACTTGAAAGGTCTAAAATTTGGATTTACACTTCCCTTTAAAATTAATTTTCTTCAGCTCTTATTTGTAACTCACACACAATGACCTCATACCTGAAGAATTTCTGTTCCCTTCACTTACTCTTCTCTCAATTCCCTTATTTAAAGCTCTTGCCGCCCCTCATTTAGCACATCAGCTTCTACTCTGCTTACAATCTATAAATTGCTTTAAAGAATCTTTTGAAAGTTTTAGTTCAGTAAATATAGTCACTCATATTGCAACATTACTAAATAAAAACAAAGTATGAAGGTACCCTTTGGTTTCCACTTCTATATCATCATCTACCCAAGTGTAGACCTGTGTGGCCAGAATTCCAGAAACATCCAGTTCTTGAACATCATGACTGGAAGCGATTGCTATGCAGTTTCTATTTGCCTGAAAAATAAGTCAAACGGTAATTTTAAAAGAAATAGGCAAAAGAGATAGTATATGAGCTGCTTTTGAAAATGGTAGTTTTGAAATAACCTCTAGCAGTAATAACTAACGTACAGGATATACAGCATTCTTACTTTTAGTGAAATAATAAGCTTCAGTTTGGAGATATGTTTATGTGCTAGGAAAAGTACATCCAATAGAAAGCCAGTATAAATGGCAATGCATGCAGCATTTTATTTCCTCTCTCAGTACTGTCTTTCTAGACTGCTAGAATGCTATGATCGCTCTAAGGTTTGCACAGTTCAGAAATGTGGAGGAAGATACTGAAAAAGATAGGAACCTGTAGGGTACAGAAACGTGAGGGCAATAAGGAACTCCAAACTAAAAACATAATTATTAATTATTTAAATAAAACAACTTTCTCCTAAAGCTTTTCAATCTTAGGCAAAAAAAAAAAAAAGAAAAAGTGGGAAAGGGTCACAGAAAAAAGGTGTAGGGGCAGAAATATAGTGGGAGAAGTATGCCAGAAAAAGATCACAAATGAAAAGTTGCTAAGGTTAAATGACATGAAATTTTAAATGCCTATGAATCAAAAATGTATACATCTTGGCTGGGGGCGGTGGCTCACATCTATAACTCTAGCACTTTAGGAGGCTGAAGCAGGCAGATAGCTTGAGCTCAGGAGTTCGAGACTAGCCTGGGCAACAGGCAAAACACTCTCTCTACAAAAAATACGAAAATTAGTTGGGCATGGTGGCATGCACCTGTAGTCCCAGCTACTTGGGAGAATGAGGTGGAAGGATTGCTTGAGCCCAGGAGGTCGAGGCTGCAGTGAGCTGACATTGCACCACAGCACTGGGCACCAGGCATGAGACCCTGTCTCAATAAATAAATAAATTAATTAAATGTGTATCTCTGAAACAGAAAACAGGAGCAAAGAGAAAATAGGATTATCATTACTGCTATGTTAGATTCTAACACAAACTATTAAGCAAAAACTGAGACCTTAGAAATAAATGAAAAAATGATATAGTTAGATTACTGGGTGGTAATTCTCCATGGGTATCCCAAATTCTGCACGTTTTATAAGTGAGTCATGTCTGCCCTTTTTTCTGCAGTATAATTGCCAGGATGTTTGTATAACTATCGTCTCTCCCTCCAGAGCAAAGGGCAAGTATGCTTACTATCTATTATAAAAGATTTGGGTTCCCTAAACTCAGTGACCCTCTCCTGTAATATAACCTACTATCTGTGTAGGTAAGGTAGGTGTCATCTGGCCCTCTTCCCGTCATTCCCTGGAAATTGTGGCTCAGGTAACCAGTGTAAAGTGCTGATTTTCTGGTTATTGCTTTTGCTGTTAGACATAAACTGTCCTTTGTCTCTGATCCAGGAGTCATATGTCTTCTAACAGCATCCACTAAACTGTTTAATGGATCAATTAAATGGACTGTTTAAACAATCCACTGCCTGCCTCAAACAGAACTGTTTCTGTGGCAACTAACAGAAACAGAAAGCTAACTGTTAGTTTTAATTTAAGGTAAAATCTGAGACCCTTCATAGTTTTCGACACAGGTAGTTCCCAACTAAACAAATGGCAAAAAAATCTCAATGGCATTTAAAAAAATGCAACTTAAAGCAAAAGGTATTATTTCTCAGCTGCAAATTTAGTAAGGATATTAAAAATAGCAAATCAGCTGGGCGCAGTGGCTCACGCCTGTAATCCCAGCACTTTGGGAGGCTGAGGCAGGCGGATCACAAGGTAAAGAGATCAAGACCATCCTGGCCAACCAACATGGTGAAACCCCGTCTCTACTAAAAATACAAAAATTAGCTGGGTGTAGTGGCGCACACCTGTAGTCCCAGCTACTTGGGAGGCTGAGGCAGGAGAATCACTTGAACCCGGGAGGCGGAGGTTGCAGTAAGCCAAGATTGCGCCACTGCACTCCAGCCTGGGCGACAGAGCAAGACTCTGTCTCAAAATAAAATAAAATAAAGCAAAATAAAATAAAATAAATAAAAATAGCAAATCTGGGGAAATAAAAATTAAACAGGCATATTCATAGACAGTAACCTGTAGACTTTATATATGTGAATAACTATTCATTACCAGTACTTATATATAAACCCTCAAGAAGAAAACAACTAGTTTCTTTTATAGCACAGAATATTTTAAATCATATTTTCTTCAAGAAAGAGCAGGTAATGCAGATATAGATAATAATTTTTTTTTGTAGAGACAGGGTCTCACAATGTTGCCAGGCTGGTATCAAACTCCTGGCCTCTAGTGATCCTACTGCCTTGGCCTCCCAAAGTGTTGGGATGACAGGTGTGAACAACCACACCTGGCCAATAATTTTGTATTTGACATGTATATATAATATCATGTTATATAGATATTACAACTGGCTAAGGGGCTGACTCCAGATTTGCCTGTTTCAAACAGAACTGTTTCTTTGACAACAGAACTGTCTGAAGCAGGCAAATCTGGAATCAGCCCCTTAGCCAGTCATTGCTCAACAGTGTCTAACAAGGAAATGAAGTGAAGGACACAGAAAAACAAAGATACTGTCCAGAAGAATTCAGAGAACACAGACATAGCACAGAAAGATAGAAAACCAACTGGTGAAAGGATTACTAAATGGGTAATTTCCCTGTATATCACACTTCCCTGTATATATTGAAGGGCATGTATCTACATAACATTTAACAATTATTTTAAAATTAGGAACATATGAACATTTTATATATATGTATACACTATCTCCTTTAGGTATCTTCTATGAATACATAAAAAGAAGATACACATATCCCTTAAGTTAATGGAAGGAAAACAAAAGAATAACTAGAAGTCATTAGGAACTATACAGTAAGGCAATTAGGGGAGATAGAAGGGGAAAATGATTAAGACAGATTTCAATCTCGGACTATAGTACCTAAGGCCACCTCTTCTGTGAGGAGCATACAGACATCTAAGGAGGATGTTAAGTAGAAATTTAGGAAATACTAAGAAAATACACACTTTGGGCAGCTATTGGAGGTATAAATCAAACAGGGAGAATTTGAGTCACATATAAGCTTAAATCTTACCAAATACTCAGAACCACATTTGACATGTTCATAAGGAATATAAAAAACTTTTTCTGTGGGTTAACTACTATACTACATTGTATAAATTCTAAAGTGATTTCTATATATTTGGTACTTCTCTCTGCATAGTAATAAAACATTATGTATTTTATCAGCTATATCTCCAAAACCATATAATAACAAAATCACATTATCAAATAATATCATTTTATAAAATTAAAAAAGTATCCAGATTGCAATTTAACGAACTGGAAGCAGCTTTGGGAAAGAAATACTGGATAAACTGATAAAACCAAAGATATTATCTAACTATAAATACTTAATAAACAAAAGAATGTCTATGTACTTACCTTATTAACAGCAAATGCAGTAATGATATCAGATTCCTTATGAATAATTCTTGCTTTACCTCCAGGATATCCCAAATCTGCTTCTATCTAAATAAAAGGAAACAAAATACAAAAATGCACTGATTTTAGTAATAGAATATAATATTAATAATAATATATGCCAATCTATCAATTAGTACTTGCATAAATTATTTTAAGAAACTAGATATTTCAATTCTAAAGGTATTATTGTATATGCTAATTATCCCTAAAACAAAATTTGACAAGGGAAATTTAAATTTCTTCAAACTTGCTTTTTTACACATAAAAAAACAGCTGATACAACATACAACTTCATTAAGTGGCTATTCTCCTAAGATACAGTTAAGTAACTTTAAAGGATCAACACATTCTAATTATTAAAGCAAAATGTATTTACCAAGTTTCTTAGCATTATAATTCTTTAGTATTATTTAAAAAAATTTAAAAGGTCAGAGAGTCAATATTTTAGGTTTTGCAGACCACAAAGGGTCACTGTTGCATTTTTTCCAAACCCTTTAAAAATTCTCAGCTCATGGACTACACATAGAAGCAGGTGAGATTTGGCCAGATGGCTGTAGTTAACCTTTGATTTATAGAGAAACCTGAAATCCTGAAAGGCAATGTAACTTGCCCAAGTGAGTAATCATTTTAGTAGCTAAATAAGCCACCATTCTAAGTACTTTAGATGAGGGACATATATTTAACCTTCTGCTTACTCCAGACAAAGTATATACATCTTTGGACTTAGAAAAGAATACTATATAAAATCAACACTTACTAAAATAAGCTGAAAAGAGGAGGCAATTAAAGAGTTGAAATGTTGCCTAATATAGGACATTATTTCATACTATCCTGCTTTTTTTTTTTTTGAGGTGGATGCTCTTGTCACCCAGGCTGGAGGGCAGTGAGGGCAGTGGCCCACAGTCTTAGCTCACTGCAACCTCTGCCTCCCAGGTTGAAGTGATTCTCCTGCCTCAGACTCCCAAGTAGCTGGGATTACAGGCACCTGCCACCACACCGGGCTAACTTTTGTATTTTTAGTAGAGACAGGGTTTCACCATTTTGGCCAGGCTGGTCTCGAACTCCAGACTTCAGGTGATTTGGCCGCCTTGGCCTCCCAAATGCTGGGATTATGGGCGTGAGCCACCACGCCCAGCCATTCTAACTTTCAAACTTTTAAAATGAATTAGGTTTACCAACTTACTGTGAAATGCATAAATTATCTGAAATCAGCATACAATAAATTTACTTACTTCAAAATTTTGATAGAAATATCACCAATGCCTGGCCATTGACCATAGAACTGATCAGAATAGGCAGTGTTTTAAAAATAGCAACTAAGGTCAGGTGGCTCACGCCTGTAATCCCAGCACTTTGAGAGGCTGAGGTGAGTGGATCACTTGAGGTCTGGAGTGGCCAACATGGAGAAACCCTGCCTTTACTAAAAATACAAAAATTAGCCAGGCGTGACGGTGCGCGTCGGTAATCCCAGCTACTTGAGTGGCTGAGGCATGAGAATTGCTTGAACCCAGGAGGCAGAGACTGTAGTAAGCCAAGATCAAGCCATTGTACTCCGGCCCAGGCAACAGAGCAAGACCCTGTCTCAAAAAAATAAATAAATAAAATAAAGGCAATTAAGATGACTGTTCAATTGGAAAGTTCAAAGAGACTTACAAGATAATCAAACCAAAATACCCCTACACAAACAAACAAAAATCAGTTGCCAGATATAAAGAGTCAAATGTATTCTAATGTAAAGTATAATTTGCTTAGGAAGAATTTCAGTATTCGCTGAACATTCTGGCTGACTTGAGGATCAACTTGTCTTCTAAGGAAGGTCTCAGCTCTGACTACAAAAGGCTGATCATCTGTTAATGATGTACAAGTCAAATTCCATAATTTTATGACAAAATTCCAACTTACCCACCAATCTGCCTGGTATCTAAAGTATACTAAATGTTCATTCTTAGGATTTGAAGAAATTGGCGACAGAGAAAGATGATAGCTCCATGGAATAGAGGGATGTGCCACTTGCTGGTAACGGTTGGATGGGGGATCATACCAGTTTCACCAGGGGAGCTTTTTCAAACTTTACATATATGGGAAGAAAGCTTCTGCAGGTGTGAACTTCAAAAAACCTTTCTCTATGTAGGAATACATTCCTGTCCTCATTATTTACTAAAAACATTGTTTCTCAATAAGGTGGTGTCAAGATAACCTAAATAAGAATCAACTGAGGTGATTTTTTTAAAAATACAAATACTCTGAACCCCATGTCAGATACATAATCAGAATGTCATGGGGGTGGGTCAAAGAAATAGTGGTATCTCAGAAGTCTTAAATTAAATTTGTGAATGACCATAAGTGGCAGAAGATAAGATTGGAGATAAAGGTAGAGGTTCAGCTCTTGCAGGGCCTTAAAAGACATAATAATGAGTTCAAATCCTGTTCTAAGGCAGAGAAACCATTGGTGGATTTTGAAAAGTCAGGCTATTGTGAGATAAAACATAAAGGGTTTGAGAATGACTATCAGAAAACCAGTTAAAAGGCGACTACAGTAGCTGAACTGAGAGATCATAGCGGGATTAGGGTAGTAGGATAGTTGGATTAGGGTAGTAGGAATGGTGATAGTGATAAGTGGCTGGAATTGGGATACATTTTGTTAATGGACTGTAATCATAGTGTGAATAAAAGAGGGAAAGAAAAAGGATGAATCCTAGTTGTCAGGCCTGACAGGTGGGTGAGTAAAGGTACCATTTACTGAGATGGACAGAAGTGAAGGAAACAGTGGGGAGTAGGTTCGGAGCAGGCAATGTCTGGAGTTCGGGAAATTAGTTGGGACTAGAGAGATTTGAGAGTTGTCAGCATACAGATTATATTAATATTTAAACCATAAGATAATCCAAGGAGAGAGTAAAGATAGGAAAGATAAAAAGTTAGAGAACTGAATTCTTGGGCAACCAATATTTCAAGGATGGGAAAAAGGACAATTCAGTAGTTACCAATTAGCTAACATAAGAAACAGAAGAGTTTGGTATTATGGAAACTAAGTGAGGAAACAATTTTAGAAAAATATTATGGGTCAACACTACCAAATGATTATTAAGAAGTTGAATCATATGAAGATAGATAATTGACTACTAAATTTAGCATACTGGAAGTCAATGGTGACTGTGTCTAGGACAATCTCAGTGGAGTGGCCTGGAGATAATAACTAAATTAGAGAGAATGTGGTATCTGGTGAATAAGGCGGCGAGTCCACTGGGAAAGGATCACAGAGACAAGTGAATTGATAATGTTTTATTTCTTAAGCTGGGTGGTTTGTTAATGGTGTTTCAACATTACTGTTTAAACCTTGAATGACTTTACAGGCAACTCTAAGTGAATTTTGCTACATAGGAGACTAGAGAAATGGAGTATTTTTTAAAGGGAAAACATTAAAATATATTTGCTCATGCTAATCAGAATAATTTGAGAGAGGTAAACATTTATTGACATGGAGAGAGGGAGATGGGCTTCAGTTATTAAGAACTGAAGACAAGTCCTTGGGTAGGTGAAAGCAGATAAGATCTGTGCACAAGTGAAAGCTCTGGCCTTGAATAAAAGGGTGACAGTTCACTCACTGTTAGAGGAGGCAGAAGAAAATATCTGCATACACAGCAGAAATTAGATGATGATTGGCAGGTTAGGCTAAATCACTGCTGACTGCACTTATTTTGACAGCAAATATATTGATCTGTGGGGAGTGGGAAACAAATACTGGAAGTTTGAGGAAACAGGGAAAAAGTATGAAAATGAAAATGAAAAAACAAATTTGCTATAGAGCAATTTATTATGACTGCAGGGTAGTTTTATGCTAATTTGGGATTTGTGCTAATAAATTTAAAGTGAGGCAAGCTCCAGGGTTTGTACTTTTCCTCCAAACATGTTCAGCTGCTTGAGGGCAGGCACAGAATAGGACAAAGAGTTGGGTTTAAGAAGGTTTGGGAATTTTCAAGGCAAGTAGGAAGAACAGGGATAAGGATGTTTGCAAGTGACTGATTGATTCCATGATGGATCATGAAATCTAAGCTGGTAAGGGAAGGAAGTAGGAACATGAAACAGTCAGCTAAAAACAGAGACAGAACTTGCGTGTGCTATGAATGTAATTTTATTTGTTAAAGGCCTCACAACATAACATTATAGTTAAAAAAATCACAACAAATATGGTCTTAAAAGATCTCCTAAAGTTTCAAGTTGCACTTTGTAAAGATGTCATGCTTTGATTGGGCTGGACATCTGAAGAAAAAAGAACCCAAATATTAATGCTAAAAGAGATTTAAAGAGATTATGCAGATCAAAAACTAAACACGGAATTGCTATATGATCTAGCAATTCCACTTCTGTATATATCCCAAAAAACTGAAAGCAGAGATTCAGATATTTGTATATCAATGTTCACAGCACCATTATTCACAATAATCAAGACAGACACAACTCAAATGTCCACTAACTGATGAATGGATAAACAAAATGTATGAACATACATTAGAATACTATTCAGCCTTAAAAAGGAAGGAAATTCTGACACACGCTAAAATATGGATGAATCTTAAAGACATTATGCTTGGTGAAATAAACTAGTCACAAAAGGATAACTATTGTACAATTCCATTTACATGAGGTACCTAGGGATAGTAAAATTCATAGATACAAAAAGCAGAATGGTGGTTGCCTGGAGTGGGGGCCAGAGGAATGGGAAGCTCAGTTTGGAGAGGACGAAAAAGTTCTGGAGATGGATGGTGTGTTGGTTGCAGAGCAGTGTAAATGTACTTATGGCCACTGGGCTGCTTTACAAATGGTTAAAATCGTAACTTTTATGTTATTTATATTTTACCACAAAAAGGAATTATGCAGAAACTGATCTGAACATTGCTTGGGTTCCACAGAGCTGCCCTTAGAGGCTGGAGGAGAAAGGGATAATTATAATAGATTAACACCAGGATCCTGCGAAATATTTCAATTAGAGAAGCAACAGGTTTAAAATTATCAGCCATAATTTTACATGTCAGTAAATGAAGCTCCAAGAGTGGAAGAAGTGAAAGGTCATACAGCAGATCCATGGAAAAAGTGACTGACACCCTGGATAGTCAGTAGTGATTTTCATTTACTAAAACCTACAATATAAGGTTGTGTATTTGGAATACTTCATTGCCACTCTAATGACACAAATATCAAGTAAAATGATATCTAAAGAATATTGAAGGCATAACTGAAAGAAAATAGGAAGCAATCAGGTGAACATAAAATGGTGTCAACACCCCAAATATTAGGGAATATAAATACTAAAGAAGACATAATTTGGTTTTCAAAGTCATAGCAGAAGGAGAGGCAGCATCACCATGGATTCTACACATATTTTAATAGGGCAACATGATAACTTTATGCCAGTAAGTTTGACAACATAAATGAAATGCACACTTCTTGAAAGACATGTACTACCAAAACTGACTCAAGAAATAGATAAACCTGAATTGCCCTACATCTGGTAAAAAAATTAAATTTGTCATTTAAAAAACTTCAGGATTCTACCAAACACTTCAGAAATAACACTAATTCTACAAAAATTATTCCCAAAAATTAAAGAGGACAGAATCTTTGTCAGTTCATTCTAAGAGTCTAGCATTAATCTGAGACCAACACAAACAACATTGTAAGAAAACTACAAACCAATATCCCTCATGAACACAGATATAAAAATTCTTAAATTTTACCAAACGTAACTATATATAAAAAGGATAACACATCATGACGAAGTATAGCTTATGCTGGGAATGCTAGATTCGTTTAACATTTAAAAAAAAATCCTTAACCTATCATACTAAAAAAGAAAAAAGGATGATCATTTCAATAGTAGGCAAAAAAAAAAAAAAATCATTTGATAAAATCCAACATCCTTTCCTTATTAAAAACTCTTAACAAAGTAGGAATGCAAAGAAACGTCCTCAAACTTATAAAAGGCATCTACAATAAACTTAAAGAAAACATTATACTTGATAATAAAAGACTGCTTTCCCCAAGATCAGAAACAAGATAATAATGTCTGCTGGTGATCACTTCTATTCAACATTGGACTGGAAGTTCTAAGTCAGAATGATAAGGCAAAAAAAAAAAAAAAAAAAAAAAAGAACAGAACTTAGAAGAAGAATATATTTGAATGACTTACAGTACATGACTTCAAGATTTATTATAAGGTTATAGTGATAAAGACAGTGAGCTATTACCATGAAGATGGATCAATGGCCCAAAATAGACTCCAGAAGTAGACCTACACATCTGCGTCAACTGATTTTTGAAAAGGTGAAAGAGGTAGTTTAGTGAAAGAAAAGATAATCTTTTCAACAAATCATGCTGTAACAATTGACATACAGATGCAAAAACAACAACAGTAACAAAGAACTGAGGTCTATACTTCACACCATGTAAACAAATTAACTTGAAATGGATTATAGGCCTAAATGTAATACTGAAACTCGAAAACACTTAGAACAGGAGAAAGTTTTTGTGATCTTAGGTTAGGCAAAGATTTCTTAAATACAACACCAAAGAAGAAAATGAATAACCAGAACTAATACATTAGACATCATCAAAATTAAGAACTTCAAAAGAACTTGTGGCTGGCCGCGGTGGTTCACGCTCCTAATCCCAGCACTTTAGAAGGCCGAGGTGGGCAGATCACTTGAGGCCAGGAGCGCGAGACCAGCCTGGGTAACATGGTGAAACCCAGTCTACTCATCTACTAAAAATATAAAAATTAGCCGGGTGTGGTAGTGCACACCTGAGGTATGAAAATCGTTTGTACCCAGGAGGTGGAGAGTGCAGTGAGCCAAGATCACACCACTGTACTCCAGCCTAGGCAACAGAGCAAGACTTTGTTTAAAAAATAAATAAATAAAATGAAAAGACCTTGTAAACAGAATGAAAAGACAAGCCATAGAGTAAGAGAAAATACTTGCAAGTCACATTTCTGATAAATTACTTTTATCCAGAACATACAAATAACTGTTAAAATTGAATCAAGAAAACAAGCAACCTAACACAAAATAAACACAAGATTTGAAGACAATTCATGCAGAAAGATAGACACATGGCAAATAAGCATGTGATAAGATGCTCGATGCAAATTAAAACCACAATGAACTACTACTACATACCTACTAGAATGGTTAAAATGAAAATATAGACTACACCAGATGTTGGTAAGAATGTGATGCAAGGATGGGCATGGTGGGTTACACCTGTAATTCGAACACTTCAGGAGGCTGAGGTGGGAAGACTGCTTGAGCCCAGAAGTCTGAGACCAGCCTGAGCAACATGGAGAAACCCCATGTCACAAAAAAATAAAAATGAGCTGGGCGTGGTGATGCATGCCTATAGTCCCAGCTGCTCAGAAGGCTGAGGCAAGAGGACTGCTTGAGCCCAGGAGGTCAAGGCTGCAGTGAGCCGTAATCACACCACTGCACCCAGCCTAGGAGACACAGCAAGATTCTGCCTTAAAAAAAAAAAAAAAGAATGGAATTTCGTACACCATCCATTGAGAATATACATGGTACAACCACCTTGGAAATTATTTGAATAGTTTCACAAAACGTTTAACATATACCTACACATGATCCAGTCTTTCTACTCCTAGGCATTTACACAAGAGAAATGAAAGCATTTTTCCATAAAATGTGACTTTTCCATGAATATTCAAAGCAGCCTTATTTGGAACAGGTCCCAAATAAAATTAGCTCAAGTGTTCATTAACAGGTAAATAAACTATGGTATATCCATATAATGTAATAAGTATCAGAATAAAAAGAATGAACTACTAAAACACACAACATAGATGAATCTTGAAATAATCACGCTAAGTCAATGGATATAGACTATAAACCAAAAACGACGTATTATATGATTCTATTTACATAAAATTCCAGAAAACAACAAATTAATCTTTAACACCAGGAAAAAATTTGGTAGCTGCCTGGGGAAGAGGGCACAGGTGGGAGAGAAAAAAAAAAAGGAGGGATTAAATTCTGGGGACTGATGGATATAATCATTATCCTGGTTGTGGTGATGGCTTCGCTAGTGTATACACATGCCAAAATTGAACAAATTGTACACTTTAAATATATGTAGTTATTTTAGGTCAGGCATACCTTACAAAGATTTTTTTTAAAACTACATAGCAGTGGGCTTGGAAAAATGCTGGCCAAAATGACGTCAACCCCCCTAAAAAGACTGCATTTTGACGTAGCACGAAGCTGACTATAGAAATAACAACATTATGATTATTAACATTTTATAAACAGTATCAAAACAAAAATGTTTGTATAAGAATTCCTGATATGCGGCTGGGCGCGGTGTCTCACACCTGTAATCGCAGCACTTTGGGAGGCCAAGGCAGGCAGATCACCTGAGGTTGGGAGTTCAAGACCAGCCTGACCAACATGGAGAAACCCTGTCTCTATTAAAAATACAAAACTTAGCTGGATGTGGTGGCCCATGCCTGTAATCCCAGCTACTCGGGAGGCTGAGGCAGGAGAATCGCTTGAACCCGGGAGTCGGAGCTTGCAGTAAGCTGAGATCGCACCATTGCACTACAGTCTGGGCAACCAGAGCGAAACTCCGTCTCCAAAAAAAAAAAAAAAATTCCGGATAATGTGTAGACAGTAATAAGTAATCATCAAAACCCAGGCAAGGAAAATTGTTTACTGATTAGAAGTCTGAATTGTATTTCCTCAAAACCCCCAAAGGCCACTAGATATTTTCAAAGTTTGAATGACATATAGACTTATTTTGCAAAATTTTTAGTTATAATATACACCTGATATCAAATCAGGCTTTTTAATTAATTGCACAGAATTATTTCTCCTATTTTACCAAAGGATTCCCGTTGGAAAGAATAAGGGGTAGAAATTAGTAACCTTAAAAATTTTTTTGAGCCATTTTTCACTTAAAAATCACTGCTGAGATCGTTTTAAATACAGAATATGAAAAACATGAGTCAAATATTAACCTCATAAAGTCATAGTTGAATTGGCCAGGCGCAGTGGCTCATGCCTGTAATCCTAGCACTTTGGGAGGCCAAGGCGGGTGGATCACCTGAGGTCAGGAGTTTGACATCAGCCTGGCCAACATGGCAAAACCCTTTCTCTACTAAAAATACAAAAAGAATTAGCCACGTGTGGTGGTGAGCGCCTATAATCCCAGCTACTCAGGCGGCTGAGGCAGGAGAATCGCTTGAACCTGCGGGGCAGAGGTTGCAGTGAACCGAGACTGTGCCACTTCACTCCAGCCTGGGCAAAAGAGCTAAACTCTGTCTCAAAAATAAAATAAAATAAAGTCATAGTTGAATATGCAATCACAGGACATCTAGGAGTTATTTCATAATTATACAGATTCTCATCTTTTGTGCTTTGGTTCTCAAGTACCATAAGTACTTACTATGTATCCTTAAGGCACTTTGCTACATGCTATTGCTACCAGTAAAATAGACACTATGTAACAGTATTTACTATATTTTTAGGAATTAATATCATAGGAGAGAATTTTAACTTCAAAAGTGATATGTGCAGAATTAAAACAATACTACTAAACAATTGCTATTGTAATCACATGTATTAAGAACTTTACTTGTATTTACTCAGAAAAATTTGTAGCCAAAACAAGATACATTCAACTCCCTTTAAAACTGCATTCTCTTATTTAACAAAACAGAAACCACTTTTACAATTGCAGTATTTAAGTTGTTAAAATAAAAGGAGAATAATTTGAGGGAACAATACTTTAAATCCATTGGAAACAAAGACCAGTTTAAACCTAAAACGCAAATGCTTTGTTCTTTTCTGAAAGAATGCAATTTCTAATTTCAGTTGAATGATATTTTGTACCTTATTGATGTTTGGCTCCTCCATCATAGAATTTTTGATGGTTTCACTGTTGTCCTTTAATGACTTCATCAAGAAAGAATAACCACATGACAAAGAGTAAAGATGAGATGTAACACGCAAAATATTGGGGATTGTTTAAATGTTACATTTTAAACCAAATTTACTAGAAAAGAACATTATATGGAGTTACTATTCTTAAAATTTCATACACCTTATAAAAAGCATGTGTGAGGGTGCATGGTTAGGGAATGAGCAAAACTTAATCTCTCAGAACTCATTAACTACCACTATAAATTTTATTCTATTCCTAAGAAGTTTTTACTCAATTTCAAAAAGTTGACATTAAAGCACCATTGAAACCAAAATACTTTATATTAAAATAATCAGAGCTACTGGTGTCAGAGTACTATGAACAAAGTCGAATTATTCTCTTACTCGCTGCTATGTCTTATCTCCACATCTGAACCTTCAGGAAAATCTCTTGATTAGAAAATTTCAATTTCTACATTTATCTAATTCTCTTCCACTGATGAAGCCAGAAATAGTCAGTAAAGTGCTGGGAAGCACATATACTTCTTAAAAAGGAATAGTAGTACGTGTTAAAGAAAGAGTTGTTCCAAGACTTTTAGTTCTTCTCAGAAAGTCAAACAAAACAAAACAAAAAAACAGAAGAAGGAATTGGGAACAATGATGGGAGTCGTCAAGTCCCAATTTTTTATTAAGAATGACTTAATCTAACTGCAGTTGTCTGTACTTTCCATTTAAATACAAAGAGAGAAGACATTCTATTTTAAAACACAGGTACCAGTAAACTTTACCAAATAGGAAAAGAAAAGATCTGAGAAAACCAGGATTTTAGGGTCAGATAAAGAAACTGTAAAATTTCATTTTCAAACACATAAAGAAATAAAGAAAGAGCAGTTCTCACAATATTCTCCCATCACCTGCCATCCAAAATACAGGGCCTATCATATATGTATCTCCTAACCATCTGGAAAATCACAGTGACTTTGACTAAAATCTTTAAGCATAATCATCATTTTACAAAAATAAGAGATGGAAGGTGATTTTGTTAAGACTAAAAACAGCCTAGTAACCTTTCCAGTAAAGATTAATTTCACAAAAACTCTATATTCTGTTTAATTCCATTCAAATCTGTGCTTTACTATATAACATTTTTCTTTTCATATTCTTTATCAAAAAGACACTATTTTAAGAGTATCACTATCAAGAATAAAACAACAAAGCAATAACAACAAACTTTTAATAACTACCATTAATAGTGTCAAGGTTTAAATAAGTTAAATCTATTTATCAAAACATTGCAAAGTGTCATTTTGCATTAAAAAAACAAAATTCAGAGAAAATGATGGTCACAAAACTGTTAGTCTAACATTCATATTCATGCTTCTAATTAAAATAATTACAATAAAAATAATTTAAAAATTTTCTCGAGATATGAAACTCCAAAGAATAACAGAAATTTTAAAATGTGTAGTTATACTTATTATTTGCTATGTTTATGTATTCTGGCTTGACTATACTACTCTATTTCCTTAATGAGTCTATTCCTGAATCAGCTAGACAATCTAATGGCTCAACAGTTTTTTTGTATTGTTTTCAGAATTACTTCATTTCCCAAATACCCAAATATATCAGCAGCAGAAAAATGAGATTTTTGTAAGATTAATCAAATATGTCAATTTTTTTAAAAAAAGATCAAATAAACAAATGAAATACATTCATGTTTGTCTAAATTTCAATATTACACCAAGGTACTCAGGTCAAAAGTCTTCTAAGTCAGCAAGAATACTACATACTATTTCCTGACTTGGTCGATTTGAATACATTTACAAAATGAGGCAAATAGTAAATAACAGCATATACAGTTTCCACTTAAAATTGGTGCTTAAATTGAAAGACAATGAGATATACATGTAATTTTCCTTTAAGGCAGAAAGGTTAGATGTCAATCTTGCTTTTTGCTTACTTGTCTATTGTGAAGCCATTCAATTTATTTCTTCAACTGAAATATCTTCAGTGTTTCCTCCAACTTCAAAAACTGTACAAAGCTTGCTTTCAGACTAGTTCAATGCTACTCAAAATGTGGTTCACATACCAAATGTCAGTTCTGAACTCTTCGTTACCAGTCCAGGAGACAAAAAGAATTGACTACATCACTGCATCTACTGTTTAGTTCACCTGAACTTTTTAGTAACAAAACTTTCCCAACGAAAGAAGCAAGTTCCCCATATCATCAAACTAATACTTATTACTAGCACTAAACTAAATGACAAAAAAAACCACAAAACATTATGATAATATCAAGGTATAAGCAACCAGTTACACTACAGGTTAATTTGGGTTTGTAAAATTTCATTAATTTAAGCATAATCCACAGAAAAGAAAATGTACACATTTAAAAAGTTGGCTGGGTGCAGTGGCTCAAGCCTGTAATCTCAGCACTTTGGGAGGCCAAGACAGGTAGATCGCCTGAGCTCAGGAATTCAAGACCACCCTGGGCAATATGGTGAAACCCTGTCTCTACCAAAAATACAAAAAATTAGCCGGGCATGGTGGTGTGCATCTGCAGTCCCAGCTACTAGGGAGGCTGAGGTGGGAGGACTGCTTGAGACTGGGAGGCAGAGGTTGCAGTGAGCTGAAATGGTGCCACTGTACTCCAACCTGTGTGACAGAGTGAGACCCCATCTCAAAAAAGATAAATAAATACAATAAAAATTTTTCAGGCCGGGTGTGGTGGTTCACACCTGTAATCCCAGCACTTTGGGGGCTGAAGCAGGTGGATCACGAGGTCAGGAGATTGAGACCATCCTGGCTAACACAGTGAAACACCGTCTCTACTAAAAAATACAAAAAATTAGCTGGGCGTGGTGGCGGGCGCCTGTAGTCCCAGGTACTCGGGAGGCTAAGGCAGGAGAATGGTGTGAACCTGGGAGGCACGGAGCTTGCAGTAAGCCGAGATCACACCACTGCACTCCAGCCTGGGTAACAGAGCAAGACTCTGTCTCCAACGAAAAAAATAAATAAATAAATAAATAAAAAATTTTCAGTATATAAACCTAGTTACAATTAAACTTCTAAGATAGACTTCTTTTAACTGTCACATGAAAATCATAGAAAATTTCTATCTTGTCTCTTAAATTGATGATCATGACAATTCAAAATACAAGAAACAAGATGTGGAATATTAAACATTTTTTTCAAGAAAAAAGTCCCAAATACATTTGAACTAATTAAATTAAATTGATTTATGAAAATACTGCCCCTCTTCTAAATTACACTTTTCTAAGCATTAATTGCCTATGTTTATGATATAAAATGTTTTCAAAAAATCTGTAAAATACAACTCATTTTAATAGTTACATGATAATATAAAAAACTACAATAATAAAATAGTAAACAGGTTTTAACTTATACAGACCTCATTTAGACACCGTTTCTTTGTAAATATATTTTTGATAAAGGTTTCCTGAATTTCTTCCTGCTTCACCAAATACTGCCAAAGCCTCTTCACAGACAGTGCCAGATGGTGTTTGGATCTACAGAGAGAGACAGCAAATTTAATTAGAAACTTCAGAAATTTCTGATTAACTTGATAACAATTCCTTGGTGCCATATAAATGTTTATTGTAATAAATTAACTGCAATCAGACTGTATGACTGGAGGCAGATCATATCGCCAACCTTTTCCTTAAAGGATTAGTACATAATTTAGGCTTTGTGGACCATATGGTCTCTGTCACAACTACTCAAGTCTGATATTGTACAGGTAAAGTATCCCTTATCTAAAATACTTGGGACCAGAAGTATTTTGAATTTCATGTATCTTCAGATTTTGAAATATATGAATATATATGTCTAAGTTAAAAATTCATTTACGTTTCATATATATACGCATAACTTGAAGGTAATTATATATATATATATTTTTGTTGTTGTTGTTTGTTTGTTTGTTTGTTTTTGAGATGGAATCTTAATCTTTGGCCCAGACTGGAGTGCAACAGGGTGATCTTGGCTCACTGCAACCTCCACCTCCTGGGTTCAAGCGAGTCTCCTGCCTCAGCCTCCCGAGTAGCTGGGATTACAGGCACCTGCCAGCACACCCAGCTAATTTTTGTACTTTTAGTAGAGATAGGGTTTCACCATGTTGGCAGGCTGGTCTTGAATTCCTGACCTCAGGTGATCCACCCACTTCGGCCTTCCAAAATGCTGGGATTACAGGCAGTGAAGGTGAGAAATTATATTTTTAATAATTGTGTGCATGAAACAAAGTTTGTGTTAAATAGTTATATGTGGCATTTTCTACTTACACCATCTTGTTGGTACTCAAAAAATTTTGAATTTTGGAGCATTTCAGATCTGAATTAGAGACTGTCAACTTGCAGTGGGAAAGCAACTACTGGCAATATGCAATTGAGAGCATTTATGGCTATAATCCAATAAAACTTTATTTAAAGAAGCATGGAGAGGTCTGGATTTCACCTGTGGGGATGGCCATAGTTTGTTGATCCCTAACCTAGGGCCATAGGATCTAACAAAAGTAGGTACGCCTTACCAAAAATCTCTGGGACATAGCTAAAGCAGCATTAAGAGGGAAATTCATAGCACTAAATGTCCACATCAAAAAGTTAGAAAGATCTCAAATTAACAACCTAACATCATAATGGAAAATATCAGAGAAACAAGAACAAATAAACCCCAAGGCTAGCAGAAGATAAAAAATAACAAAAATCAGAGCTGAAATGAAAGAAATTGAGACACACGAAACCATTCAAAAGATCAACAAATCCAGGAGTTGGTCTTTTGAAAAAATTAGTAAGACAGACTGCCAGCTAAACTAATAAAAAAGAGAAGAGAGAAGATACAAATAAACACAATTAGAAATGACAAAGGAGATGTTACCACTGACCCCACAGAAATAAAAATAACCATCAGAAACTACTATGGACACCTCTATGCACACAGATTACAAAACCTACAAGAGATGGATAAATTCCTGGACACATACACCCTCCCAAGACTGAACCTGGAAGAAATGATTCCCTGACCAAACTAATAATGAGCTCTGAAATTCAATCAGTAATGAACAGCATACCAACCATAAAAGGCATAGAACCAGATGGATTCACAGCCAAATTCTACCAAAAGTACAAAGAAAAGCTGGTACCATTCCTACTAAAACTATACCAAAAAACTGAGGAGGTGGAACTCCTCCACACCTAATTCTATGAAGTCAAAATTATCCTGATACCAAAACCTGGCAGAGATACAACAAAAAAACAAAACTTCAAGCCAATATCCTTGATGAATGTCAACACAAAAATCCTCAACAAAATACTTGCAAACCAAACAAGCACATCAAAAAGCTAATTCATCATGATCAAGTAGGCTTAATTCCCAGGATGCAAGTTTGGTTCAACATATGCAAACCAATAAATGTGATGAATCACATAAACAGAACTAAAGACAAAAACCACATAATTATATCAATAGATGAAGAAAAGGCTTTTGATAAAAATCAACATCAATCCATGTAAAAACTCTCAATAAACTAGGTATTGAAAGAACATACTTCAAAATAGGAAGAGCCATCTATGACAAACCCACAGCCAACATCATACTGAATGGGCAAAAGCAGGAAGCATTCTCCTTGAAAACCAACACAAGACAAGGATGTTTTGTCTCACCACTCCTATTCAACCTAGTATTGAAAGTCCTGGCCAGAGCAATCAGGAAAGAGGAAGAAATAAAAGGCATCCACAAAGGAAGAGAGGAAGTAAAACTATGCCTGTTTGTAGATGACATGATTCTGTATCTAGGAAACCCCATGTCTCAGCCCAAAAGCTCCTAGATCTGATAAACAACTTAGCAAAGTTTCAGGATACAAAAATCAGTGTACAAGAAATCACTAGCATTCCTATACACCAACAACAGCTAAGCTGAGAGCCAAATCAGGAAGGCAGACCCATTCACAACTGCCACAAAAAGAATAAAATACCTAGGAATACAGCTAACCAGGAGGTGAAAGATCTCTACAATGAGAATTACAAAACACTGTGCAAAGAAGTCAGATAAGACACAAACAAACGGAAAAAACATCCCATGTTCATGGAGAAGAAGAATCAATATCACTAAAGTGGCCATATTGCCCAAAGCAATTTACAGATTCAATGCTATTCCTAACAAACCACCACCAACATTCTTCACAGGACAAGAGAAACCTATTTTAAAATTAATATGGAACGTAAAAAGAGCCTGAATAGCAAGGCAATCCTAAGCAAAAAGAACAAAATTGGAATCACACTACCTGATTTCGATGTATACTACAAAAACACAGTAACCAAAACTGAACAGTATCGGTACAAAAACAGGCACACTGACCACCGGAACAGAGTAGATAACTGGGAAGTAAGGTGACACACCTCTGGCCATCTGATCTTCGACAAAGCTGACAAAAACAAGCAATCAAGAAAAGACTCCCGGCCGGGCGTGGTGGCTCACGCTTGTAATCCCAGCACTTTGGGAGGCCGAGGCGGGCGGATCACGAGGTCAGGAGATCGAGACCACGGTGAAACCCCGTCTCTACTAAAAATACAAAAAAAAAAAATTAGCCGGGCGTGGTGGCGGGCGCCTGTAGTCCCAGCTACTCGGAGAGGCTGAGGCAGGAGAATGGCGTGAACCCGGGAGGCGGAGCTTGCAGTGAGCCGAGATCGCGCCACTGCACTCCCAGCTTGGCGAAAAGAGGAACCCCCGTTTCAAAAAAAAAAAAAAAAAAAAAAAAGAAAAGACTCCCTATTCTATAAAAGGTGCTGGGATAACCGGCTAGCCAAATGCAGAAGACTGAAACTGAACCCCTTCCTTGCAACACACACAAAAATCAACTCAAGATGGATTAAAGACTTACATGTAAAACCAATAGCTATAAAAATTTTAGCAAACAACCTAGGCAATACCACCCTGGACATAGGAACAGGCAAAGATTTTATGACAAGGACCCCAAAAGGAATTGCAACAAAAGCAAAAATTGACAAATAGGATCTAATTAAACTTAAGAGCTTCTGTACAACAAAAGAAACTATCAACAGAGTAAACAGACAACCTACACAATGGGAGAAAATATTTTCTAACTATGTACCTGACAAAGGTCGAATATCCAGCATCTATAACAAACTTCAACCAATTTACAAAAGAAAAACAACACCATTAAAAAGCGGGCAAAGACATGAACAGACACTTTGCACAAGAAGATGTACATGCCAGTGAGCCTAAGAAAAAAGTTCAATATCACTGATCATTTGAGAAAAGCAAATCAAAAGCACAATGACATACCATCTCACACCAGTCAGAATGGTTATCATTAAAAAATAACAGATTATTTATAAAAAATAACAGATGCTGGGAAGGTTGCAGAGAAAAGGGAACACTTATGCACTGTCAGTGGGAATGTAAATTACTTCAACCACTGTGGAAAGCAGTATGGTGATTACTCAAAGAGCTAAAAATAGAACTATCATTTGACCCAGCAATCCCATTACTGGGTATATACCTAGGGTAATATAAATCATTCTACTATAAAAGACACATGCACACAAGTGTTCACTGCAGCATTATTTACAATAGCAAAGACATAGAACCTAAATGCTCATCAGTGACAGACTGGATAAAGAAAATGTGGTACAGACACAAGAAATACTATGCAGCCATAAAAAAGAATGAGATCACGTTTTTTGTGGCAACATGGATGGAGCTGGAGGTTACTATCCTTAGCAAAGTAGCACAAGAACAGAAAACCAAATACTGTATGTTCTCACTTATAAGTGGCAGCTAAATATTGAGAACTCGTGAACACAAAGAAGGGAACAACAGACAGTGGGGTCTACTTGAGGGGGAAGGGGGGAGGAGAAAGAGGATCAAAAAATAACTATTGGGGGCCAGGCATGGTGGCTCACAGCTAAAAATCCGAGCACTTTGGGGGTCTGTGGCAGGCAGACTGCTTGAGCACAGGAGTTTGAGACCAGCCTGAGTAATAAGGTGAAACCCTGTCTCTACAAAAAATACAAAAAATTAGCTGGGCATGGTGGTGTGTGCCTGTGATCCCAGCTACTCAGGAGGGTGAGACAGGAGGACTGTTTGTGCCCAGGAGGTGGAAGCTGCAGTGAGCTGTGATCGTGCCACTGCACTCCAGCCTGGTTAATAGAGCAAGACTTTGTCTCCAAAAAAGGAAAAATAACTACCGGGTACCAGGCTTAGTACTACCTGAGTGATGAAATAATTTGTAGAACGAATCCTTATGATGTGAGTTTATTTCTGGGTTCTCTATTTTGCTCCACTGGTCTATTTATCCATTTTTGTACCAGTACCATGCTGTTTTGGTTACTGTTGCTTTGTAGTATAGTTTGAAGTCAGGTGATGTGATGCCTTGTTCTTTTTGCTGAGGATTGCTTTGGCTATTCCAGCTCTCTATTGGTTCCACGTGAATTTTAGAATAATTTTTTTCTAATTCTGTTAAGAATGATGTTGGTAATTTGACAGGAATTGTGCTGAATCTGTTGACTGCTTGTTGTTTAGTGCTATAAACTTTCCTCTTAACACTTTTGTGACCAGCTATTTTAAACAGCATAGCTCTAGAGTAGGCATCAATAAACTACAGCTCACAATCCAAATCTAGCCTACCTACCATTTTAAGAAATAAAGTTTATTCTACAACTGAATATATTTGTGTACATGATGTCTATGGTTGCTTTTACTCTACAATGGCAGGGTTGAGTAGTTATGACAAGAATGTACAGCCCAAAAAGTAAAACTTCTATCTTAAAAACAGTATTCAGGGTGGGTGTGGTGGCTCCCGCCTGTAATCCCAGCATTTTGGGAGGCTGAGGCGGGTGGATCACCTGAGGTCAGGAGTTTGAGACCAGCCTGGCCAACATGGTGAAACCCCATCTCTACTAAAAACACAAAAATTAACCAGGCGTGGTGGCAGGCGCCTGTAATTCCAGCTACTCGGGAGACTGAGGCAAGAGAATTGCTTGAACCCAGGAGGCAAAGGCTGCAGTGAGCTGAGATTGTGCCACCACACTCCAACCTGGATGACAGAGCGAGATGCCATCTCAAAAAACAGACAAACATAAACAAACAAACAAAAAAATCCAAATAGCATTCATAAGAAAACCTACTTGAAAGGAGTGTTTGTAGGTTCCAGTAAAGCTTTGTGGCGAAGAATTGCGGGACCTGCAGACAAACTCTCTTCGGCAGTATGACTTGCGATATAATTTTGAGGTGGCCCACCATGGATTTCAAGTCGTCGGAGAAGAACTTGTTCCCAACACTGAAGAGTTTTTAGAACCGCATGACAAAGAGGTGAACTAACTGGAAGCTCTAAAATGGGAACATTGACTCATATTAATCTTATGCAGTAAAATGCCATATTCAATTTTAAGAAAGACTGAAATGAGAGAGGGGAGAGCAGATGCAGGAAAAAAAAAAGACTGAGATGAAATATTAACATACACTTTGGCAGGGAAGATGTGCAAGGTAAGGTGGGCAAAAAAACCCAGTGGATTACAAAAGGTATACCATAAATCTGTGTAAGTATTTCAACATTACTGCTTCTGACTTTAATATTACAAGAAAAATGTATCTGAAGATTATGAAAATATGTATGTGGAGAAAATTAATCGCTTTAAATCAAACTTGTCCAATCCATGGCCCACAGGCTGCACGCGGCCCAGACAGCTTTGAATAAAGCCCAACACAAATTCATAAACTTTCTTAAAACATTATGAAATTTTTTGTGATTTTTCTTTTTAGCTCATCATCTATTGTTAGTATGAATGTATTTTAAGTGTGGCCCAAGGCAATTATTCTTCTTACAGTGTAGCCCAGGGAAGACAAAAGATTGGACACCCCTGCTTTAATTTGTATCAGACTAATTTCTGTATGGCATATAACTCTTTAAGATCTATAGAAAATGAAAACAATACATAACGTTAAAATTAAATAGTACTTGCCATGGAACTCAGCACTCTGCAGTTCTGCCCATCCATACTCTTGAGTCCTGATCTCACTTTCAACTTTTAGTTATTCCTACTACTTACCTCCCTATATCTAAATAACATGCTTAATACTTAATTTTTCAATTTTAGAAATGATCTACTTATTTACTACTATGCATAATGAGAATAAACTCCTCTGTCCATCATTATGATAGAGTCTCATAAAAATCTTTGGTTAAATTGGTATTGTGTTTACCTTATATATACAGAACCATAGTTCACAGCAGAATCACTTAGTATGTTATCATGTCCCTTTCTTTCCTGTACAATCTTTTCCTCCTTTGAAGTTAATAATTGCTAGCTTTTGCATTTGCTTAGTTTTCTCTCCATTGTAAAATCCCTCAACACTTGGCTAGAGTATAGAGTCTCAATATAGTCAATCACATCACATTCAGTGCCCTTGATTTCTTGGACGTTGCCATCCTCAAGCACCTAACAGTATGACAGATACATTTACAGATGGTTGGTTTAGTTAAAAGAAATCTAACTTCTGTAACAGGAAATCACTAAACTTTTCCCCCAGTCCAGACAAAAAAAAAAAAAAAAACCAAAAAACAGAGTAGTAAGTCAAAAGGAACGGCACCATTAGCTCATGTTGAGCTATTTATTACCTGCAAGATCATGACCTGCAAAGGGATAAAAAGTCTTCAAATTGTTGAGCACCAACTGCACCATCGCCAACCGCATCAAAGACCAACTAAAAATAAAGCAACGATGGATCTGTTAACGATTTCTATAGGGATTTAGAAGAGTATACTACCCTTTGACTCAACAAATTCCACTATTAGGAATCAACCTGAACATATCCCTCTACGAAAACAGAATAATATATGCATAGAGGTAGTCATGTCAGCATTATCCACAATAGCAGAAGTGTAGAAATAACCAAAATTGTCCATGAGGAGAGTACTTGTTGAAAAACTATTTTTGACCTATGGAATATTAGGGTAACCATAAGGAAGAATGAAGAAGGATCTCTAAGTATTAATATGGAGTAAGTTTTGGTATGTAGTAATAAATAAAAAGCAGGTAGCAGAACACTGTATGTAGTATGCTGCCCCCTCTGCAAGAAAGCAGGCGGAATAAGTTTAGATGGATGTTTTGCTTATTTTTGCAAACAGAAGGATAAACCAGAAGCTAATAAAAGTGGTTAGCTGTAGAGGATGTGCAGAAGAAACTGGAGACAGTAAAGAGAAGTTTATGTAAAACTTGTGATTTCACATTTTTATATAGTTTCATTTAAAAAAATGTCAGCTTCTGTTATTTCAAGTGGAACATATTTATTTCTTAAAGTATTGAATTTTTAGTTATTTTTTTAATGGTAAATTACAAAAACATAAAATTTACCATTTTGGCCATTTTTAAGTTTATAGTTCAGGGGCATTAAGTACATTCACATTGCTGTGCAACCACCACCACCATCCAACTCCAGAATTCCTTTCATCTTGCAAAGCTGAAACTCTAAATTCATTCCCCATTCTCCCCCCACCGCCAGCCCTTGAAAACCACTATTTTATTTTTATTCTTTATGTATTTCACTATTCTAGGTACTTTGTATAAGTGAAATCACATACTATAACCCTTTCTGTGACTGATTTATTTCACTTAGCATTATATCCATGTTGTAGCATGTGTCAGAATGTCCTTCCTAAGGCTGAATAATACTCCGTTGAACGTACATAGCACATTTTGTTTAGTAATTCATCTGTTAAAACACACATGATTGTTTCTTCCCCTCGGTTACTGTAAATAAAGCTGCTAAGAACATGGGAAGTACAAATACCTGTTTCAGTCCCTGTTTTCAATATTTTCAGGTATAGATCCATAGTGGAAATGCTGGATCATATGCTAATTCTATTTTTAACTTTTTAAGGAACCAGTGTACTGTTTTTCACAGTTGCTGCACCATTTTACGTTCCCACCAAAAGTGCACAAAGATTCCAATTTCTCCTCATCCTTGCCAGCACTGTTATTTTGTGTTTTTTTTTGTAGCCATCCTAATGCGTATGAGATGTTGTCTCATTGGGAAACTGATCTGCATTTCTCCAATGATTAATGATATTGAGCATCTTTTCATATGCTTATTGGCTATTTTCATATCGTCTTTGGAGAACTGTCTATTCAAGTTTTTTGTTCATTAAAACTTTTTTTTTTAGAAATATAGATGGGGTTTTGCCATGTTGCCTGGGCTGGTCTTGAACTCCTGGGCTCAAGTGATCTGACCACCTCAGCCTCCCAGTGTGCTGGGATTACAGGCATAGGCCATCACGCTCAGCCCTTTGCTCATTTTTTTAAATTATTTGTCTTTTTGTTGTTGAGTTGTGCAGTTTGACTTTTAAATGATTTATATATTCAAAAAGTAAAATTCATTCAGCAGGGGGAAAAAAAACCTCAATAAACCAGGAAGTAAAAATCTCATGGTAACTTTTAAATAAAGAAAGACTTCAATGTCCCTCATATATTTACTTCTTTTGGAAAATTTACATTTTTTATCACACCATTAACATACCATGTTTTAGTAAAACATACCTATGTTTTAGATGTAAACATATCAACAGAGACTAGGTAATATTCCATCATTCATGAATGTAAGAATAATGCGGTATTGGTGCTAGAGGTGACCATTTAGAACATTTATATGACATACAGAGTATTTTTTGAAGATAGTACCTATTGACATCTTATAGTACTAGTGTTCTACTAAAAATATTTTATATTTTCTAGACTAAAACAGTAGAACTTGTTAATGTTAGAGCCCAAAATGCAAGGTATAATCTTGGAGCAAGATTTGTAAGGAATGATGCAGATTACAGATGATCCATTAATGGACAACCAAAGGTATGTGATAAATTATTGTTAAAGAAAGGAATTTAACAATTTCAACTAAAGAAATCTGAGTTACAATGTGTTATAAAGTCACGAGAGAAATTACTGTTAAGGAAAGGAATTTAACCATTTCAACTAAAGAAATCTGGGTTATAACGTATTATAAAGTCAACAAGCTATTAATTTCTCACGTATTTTTTTCAAAAATATTATTTATATACGCCATTATTTTTAAAAAGAAATTTAAAATAAAATATTCTGTACCTATATGAATTTGAATTAGAATGTTCCTGGAGATGGAAATCTGATGCTAAAACATCATCATCATCATCGTCGTCATCATCATCACTTCCCAGACTCTCCTCTGAATCATATTCGGCTCTACTTTGAGAAGGGGGTAGAAAAGGCTAAAATAAAGAAATCATGAAATTTAGCAGCCAAATATCTAATTTAATACATTCAAACATATAGTCTAATGGTACTAATTCATCTCATTTGCAGATACTTCATTTTAAGAGAGTTAAGTAACTATTATCTTACCATCCTATGCCTTTGACATCACTTGATACGATTCCATTATTTATTCATCCGTTCAACAAAAACTTATTAAGTATCCACTGTGTGGCAAGAATTCTACCGGATTTTTAAGACAGATACAATCACCACTCTCATTTACATTTTACATGTTAGTGGAAAAAATAGGCAAATAACAGAAAACTAAATACAAACTTTATTATGTGCTACAAAGAAAAGAAATAGAGAATAAGGAGAATTGAGATAAGCTGATCATGGAAGGCCTCTTTGAAAAGTATGAGAACTAAATGACAAGAAGGAACAAGCCATATAACAAGAGGGAAGAAAAGCATTTTAGACGGGAAAAATAATGCAGAAAGAGTTTGGTTTCAAAATAGTAGTTTGATCGAGTCTGCTAAGCAAAAAGATAAATGTTGGGAGAAAGGTTGGAGAGAATAGCAAATGACGGCTCAGACAGGGTCTTGTAGGCCATAGTAAAGGAATGTAAGGGAATGCCACCAATAAGTTGTAGGTAGAAGACAGGTACTGAGGTTTATATGCTAAGTATATCACTATGATCACTCTCTTATGAGAGAAAAGCTAAACGGCAAGAGGAGAAATGGAGACATCAGTAACTAAAACAAGAGTTGGCAGGTTGGATATAGGTGGTTAGTAATGAAGCTAGAGAGAAGTAGTAGATTTAAGATATATTTTGGAGAAAGCACCAACAGGTCTGCTGATAGATTTGGAGAACAAGAGAAGGTGAGTAAAAATGAATGATTCCTAGCTTTTTGGCCTGAGCAACTATAAGGATGAATATACAATTTCATAAAATGGAAAGACTGGGTATGAGAGGGAAGGTTTAGGGGAAAATCGATATAAAATGCCCAAATCACGAAGAAGACCAAGATTCATGTGTCAGAAGAGGAAGGATGAAGAAAGAAGATTATAAGGAATAAATAGTAAGTTTAAGAAGAAAAGCTAAAAGAGACTGGCATCAAGAGAAAAGGAGAGAAAAGCATTTCAATGTGGGAGTAGTGAAGAATGCTGAATGATGCTAAGAAGACAAATAAGAAAATAATTTAAAAGTTTCTACTACATTTGACATGGATATCACCTGAATCTCAGCAAGAGCAGTTTTAATGGGTGTAAATGGGTCAGAAAGTTATATAAGTAAGTACGAAAGGGAAAAAAGGCAGTAGAAAGCAAATGTGTCTAGTTTTGAAAAGCTGAATGTGAATGGGAACAGAGAAATGGGACAGCAGCTGGAAAAAGTTTCAGGGTCAAAGCAGGGGTTTGGAATGGGAGATACTAAAGCACATTTCTGTCCTGATGTGAAGGATTCAATAGAGAGGAAGAGAAATGAAAACACAGGGGAGAGTAGAGAAGAAAAGAAAGAATGCAATTCAGAGTAAAACTCAAGAAAAGGTCTCTGATAGAAGGACTCTTCCTCCATTATAACAGGAGGAAATAAGACAGGAGCAAATGTAATTGATCTGTAACTTTAAATTGGGATGATGAAAAAGTTTTGTCTGATTTTATTTTTCTCAGTGACTTACAAGGTGAGGTCATCAATTAAGAGTGAGGATAGGATGGAAGGGGAGATGCAGGAAGTTTGAAAAAAAAGTTGTAAAACCTTGGAAGACCAACAAAGAAACATAGCAGGGAGAGTGGAACTTCTGCAACAGCTGAGTAAAGAGCTTTGTAAGTGCCTTTCTCCAAAAAGCAACAATAAAATTGAACAAAATTGTATAAAACAAGCAATGGTTGACCCATGCATGTAACACATAGAGAAGTATTTATTTTTAAAAATCTATGGGACCTGATCTGGGTAAAACAGTGATAACTTGGTCAGGAGCTATTCCCATCTCACCCCAATCTCTGTGGTGTAGGTGTTCCACCAGGGTCAGCAGGACAGGCTGTGAAGACTGAGTTCTGATGCCCTGCCAGACAGGATTGTCTTTAAAATTCTACACCCACAGGCAGTATCAAAAGTAACAGAGATCTCAGTAGCAAACAATAACGGAAGGTAACATCTCAACTACTTCGAAGTTGTGATATTGATTGGGTGTAAGGGCAGACCCTAGATATTTAACAAAATGATCCAGAAACAAGACAGCTAAAGAAGGCCTTGCTAACCAACAATCCTATATCCAGCAAAACTCTCCTTCAAAATATGGAGGTGAAATAAAGATATTCCTAGATAAATGAAGTGCTTAATAAACATTTGTTGAATATATGAATGAATAAATGACTCAAAAAAGGGCAATGAGGAACAAGGAGACACAAACTCCCTTCATTACCCTTAAGAATGTAGGATATGAGAAAAATAAAAGCCATAGCTTAGCAGGCCTGGGAGACTTGTGTCACCAGAGAACAGTTAGAGTTAGATGTCAATTTGTGCAGGAGAACGTCTGGAAATTGAGAACGTGAGGGATGTGGCTGATGACACAAAAAGTGAAAGATACTTAAATAGGCAGTCCTTGCTTTGCACAGTATTGCATGCCTATAAAAATGACCACGCATGCAGAAACTATACAGAGCAGTAACAATCAATGGGAAAAGTTACAAATGTTTTGTGACCTTTAAAGATATTTGTCAAAACACTAAAAACTCTTACCATCAGCTATAAATGTATAGAAAAAGTTTTTTAAATAAACTAATTTTAACATACTGTAATTAAAACATAAAAATTAAAACAAAATTGTTTTATTTGTTTGTAAAAAACTTATCAAGAGTAGTTTGAATAGCGATTGCCTTCTATCTCTGTAACTTAGGATATGAAGCAAGCATTTCTTCTGTGCCTTAAACAAACTGTCACATTTCTAAGATTTTATCAGCTTCCAACATACTGTTCTTTGCATTTTCAATGTTGTGAATCCCTTTAATGTAAAGTTTTTTGGCAAAGTCACTATCTCTGAACATCTTCATCATTTTATCACAACTACTTTCTACATTTGTAAGTTCACTTTCACTAAATTCCTCTGGCTGTTCATCTAGAGTCTTTCAAATGGCAGCACTGTCAACATACCCACAGTTGGCTATTTTCTGTCTAACTTCATTTATGTTCAACTTGAATTTCACTCTCAGGACTATCACTTTTTTTATGGATGCACTTTCATCTTAGTTGGCTACTTCCCTCCTTTGATCAAATCCAATTTTGTACACTATCATATGGGTTTATCACAGGAGATGAAGCAAAACAACTGCATGCTTTGCTGTGTATGAAGTGAATAACAGGTGCTACATAATCAATCACTGAAAGACTTTAAAAGAACTGACATGATTGGTCACTGATCAAAAAGTGCATATTTACAAAGTGATTTCTAGAATGAAGCGCTAGCAGGGAAGTTTACTCATATTTAATATACTGTGGTAACAAATTTGAACCATGTTGTTGAGGGAATAATATTACTTAACACTGGTAACTGAAATTTATGCATTTCAGAATAATGAGAGACTGCTGTAGTATAAAAAAAAAAGTATATGAAAGATAGATGACCAGAGCACTTTGATTTCTTAATCACTATCAAGTATACTAACATGAAGACGTTACACAAATTCTCTTTTATAAGAAATATAATAAAATGCAAAAGCTATTGTTTAAAATGCAAACGTCATAATTTACCAAAAAAGTGCCTTAAAAACTATATGAAATATGGTCAAAATATTCTAGGGTATATATTTTTGCAGTGTAGCCTGATACTAATGAAAATTTTCTAAACCAAAGTGGGAAAACATTTGGAAGCACCAAAAATGACACTTATTTCTGATATTCTCATTTTTATTTGACTATGAAAATATTGATCTAGATAGCATTTTATTTACCTTAGCTATGAAATAGTCCCAGATACTGAGTTCAGGTGGGATGAACTTTTCTTTAACTGCCAGTGACTCCTGGCTTACTGGTGCTGAGGAAGGGGTCACTGGGGCAGATTCTCTGCAAGACATTTTTGATGACCTAAAACGTTTGTTCTGTTTTTCTCCTTCTTCAACTAGTGAAGAAACTAACAAAAAGAAAATAAAATGTTACTGAAGTACTATTTTCACTGCATTTATTTCACCTGTGTTTATATAAGATCTAAGGTTAACTACAAATAAGCATACACAAAAAAGTAAGATTAAGATTACGAAAGTACACAGCAGGTAAGAAAATAAGTAGAGGAAGACAAAAATCATTTCTGTCTAGCAACCTCTGCTTTTTCCTCAATTTGTTCCTCACTCTCTAAATGCTGACTTATCTATTGTATGTGAAAAATAAAAGGATGTAATGTCCGCCCATAAATCAGTCCACAATTTAACTAGGAACACGATAGGAAATTTCCAACATCCTTCTACTTTGCTTTTTTTAAAGATTATCATGGGATGTCAGTGTTAATTAAAAGCAACAACTCCCTTCTGAGATTCTTCAGTAATGATGTGGCCTTATATCTAAAACTACATTTTTCATTAGAAAACATAAACAAAATTCAGGCACCATAACTACTTAAACTGATTCGAACTTTTGGAAATGGCTCAGAGATAGAATTTTATAGTCAATGGAATTACAAAGAAGAAAATAATGCAATCTTTGTTGTTTTATTTTGTGGACACTCTACAATTAGATAGTACTTTTTTAGTATATTACCTCAGAATACTAAAGACATTAGCATTAAAAAGGTTATACAAATCTTTAATCAACCTTGAGTTACAAAGTGCAAATCACCAGTAGACAATCAAGGATTCTGCAGACAAAGGCATGATCTAATACACAGGCAAACAATTCCACATTAAGGCACACTAATATTCTCCTTTAATGGTTCTGATGAGATTTTACTCACCTTCCAAAGGAATGCAAATACTTGTGCTGTAATACAATTTGGTTTTATTGTTTGAAGCGTCTCAGCTTGCAGACACAGCATGCACATGCATTATAACAAGCTATAGTCAAGCTGAGTTTAACACAGCAATTTGGTTATTTCAGAAAAAGGGAAAGATGAATAAAATATTAGTATTCTAAGAGATTACTAAAAAGTGGCATGATTATTAATCTTTCAAATGATTTTAAAAGGAACTGCGAGATTAAATGTGCAAATTTTTTTCTTTGTTCTTACTAACATTTGATAACCAACAATCAAGTTTCCAGTATTACTGCTGCATACATTAACACACATTCTAAAACTTAAACGGTAGTTTACCAGCTTCTCATCAAGTGAAAAGTGAGAAACTATAGAGGTACTTTTTTTACCTTTCAAAAACTTAATGCTAAGTTTTAAGATAAATTTATCAATTTATCATTTGACGTGAACATTACTGTTTTGTCTTTTTTAAGAGATGGAGGTCTCCTTATGTTGCCTAGGCTGGATTTAATCCCTTGACTCAAGGGATACCCACACCTCAGATGCCTGAGTAGCTGGGACTACAGGCTTGTGCCACTGCACCTGGCTGTTTTTGTTTTTATGCTATTAAAAAGCATGTGAACCAAGAAGTATAGACAATCTCTGAAAAAAATAAAACATACAATGTTAAATTAATAGATTTTTGCCAAGATTAGAGTGTCATAAAAACAGTTTTCTTTTTTTCTTTTACTGACCCACTGGTAGATAAAAATAGTTTTAAAAGTAAAATATAAGAGAGTTTTTAAAGACAGAAACATTTGAAACTACAAGCTGTGAATCCAGTCACGTGACATGAAAATATTAACCACACTGGGAGGAAATGTTTAAAATTTACAGACTCAACACCAGGAAATATAAAACCACTTATTAGAACACTTTCTGGCTGGGTGTGGTGGCTCATGCCTATAATCCCAGCACTTTGGGAGGCAGAGGCGGGCAGATCACCTGAGGTCAGGAGTTCAAGACCAGCCTGGCCAACATGGTGAAACCCTGCCTTTACCAAAAATACAAAAATTAGCCAGGCGTGGTGGCATGTGCCTGTAATCTCAGCTACTCGGGAGGCTGAGGCAGGAGAATTGCTTGAACCTGGGAGGGGAAGGTTGCAGTGAGCCAAGATTGCACCACTGCACTCCAGCCTGGGCAACAGAGCAAGACTCCGTCTCACGAACAACAACAACAACAACGACAACAACAACAACACTTTTAATGAAGCAGGACCAAAGGAAAAAAAATTGGCAGTTTTACAGTAATGAATGTGTATTACTTTAGATGCTTTAACTAAAAGGACCTTAGCGATGCTACCCAGTAAACAAGAAATGACCTGTGACTTGTCAGTAGGGTAGTTACTCCCTCTTCTTTGTCCTCCAATTGTAGGAAGACTTAAGGCAATTTTATGCTTAAATCCTGCTAGGTCAGATTGGTCGTGAAGCTTAGGGGTGCCAATAAAAACTATAGCTGCTGGGTGCTCAACTGGTTGTTTTTGAAAATGCTAATAATCAAATATCAAGAACGTTTGCCACTCCTTGGGTGCAAACTAACCCTATGGTTCTATTATTAGGGGAAAACAGCTACTTTATTAGTAACAGAAGAAAGAAAATAGTATTAGGGAGAAATTAAGAGCAACTTCAATATAGAGTTTATGAATTTTAAGAGGTATAGAGAGGCTATAAAGTGGCTGAGGAAAAACTAAGGCATTCACAGGAAAAACAATCATGTCCTGACATAAATTTTAAAAATAAGTTTCAGTTGCTTTCCCAGGAAGTACTTTTTTTTTTTTAATTATGCTTTAAGTTCTAGCATACATGTGCACAACGTGCAGGTTTGTTATATAAGTATCCATGTGCCATGCTGGTGTGCTGCACCCATTAACTCGTCATTTACATTAGATATATCTCCTAATGCTATCCCTCCTCCATCGCCCCACCCCACGACAGGCCCCAGTGTGTGATGTTCCCCTTCCTGTACTTTTTAAAAGAAAGCTTCCATGTCAAGATAGTAGACTGTACAGACAAATACACCTTCCTTCCCTTAAGAATCCTTTCCTCACTCTCAGAATATCTGCACTGTGGTTTTCTAAGAATTATAAAAGTAACTCCCCTAAGAACCCAAAACAGAAATGGAGAAATGGCTAACAGGCTACACGTAGGGAAGGAGAGGAGCAGAGGAATAAGACAACATTCCTTCCTATAAATTCTTCTGTACTACTAGACTTGTTACCACAACGTATATTGCTGTGATTAAAACTATTTATAAGGGGAAGGTTATTAAGTTAGTATTTATTTTTCAGTTTATCATTTAAAATCAGCACAATGAAATTAATATTCTGAAAGTAGATTTAAATGTCATTTCTTTAAAAACTGAACTTAGAGTTCAACACCAGCCTGGGCAACATGGTGAAACCCAGTCTCTACAAAAAAATACAAAAATTAGCTGGGCATGGTGGCACATGCCTGTAGTTCCAGCTACTTGGGAGGATCACTTGAGGCCAGGAGGTGGAGGTTGCAGTGAGCTGAGATCACACCATTGCATTCCAGCCTGGGCAACAGAACAAGACCCTGTCTCAAAAAACAAAACAAACAACAAAATAACTGAACTTAAAGTAACCAGCAGGTCTCACTTTCTATTTCTCAATCTAAGGCACCCATATCCATAGAGCTATTCATGAGTGTGCCACAGTATACACGAAGCTTCAGGAGGCACATTAGTCTGGACCTTCAAACTGAGCCCCGCAAATATGGAAAAGATAAAAGTAATGTAAGTTTAAGACAAATAGATTTCAAATTTATTTCCTGCTTTCAGCAAACCAATTCAGTCTAAGTCCTCAGTCTCCTAAGAGGTATATATTAACCTTTATCTTCAGGTAAAAAGTGTGAGAACTACAAATGTACGTGAACACTAAGTATAAAACAAATCCTCAAAATTAAATGTAAAACATGATTTTCCAAGTAAACTTCAAATATTCCAAAAATAAAAGGACTAAAGAAGCAATTAATTGAAGGTACTTCTTAATCGTCAAAGAATAAGATTAGTGATTAAAAAAAAAAAGTCTGGCCAGGAACAGTGCATCATGCCTGTAAACCCAGCACTTTTGGAGGCTGAGGCAGGCAGACCATGTGAGACCAGGAGATTGAGACCAGCCTGGCCAAAATGACAAAACCTCATCTCTACTAAAAATACAAAAATTAGCCAAGTGTCATGGTGTGCACCTGTAGTCCCAGCTGCTTGGGAAGCTGAGGTACAAGAATCACCTGAACCTGGGAGGCAGAGGTTGCAGTGAGCCAAGATCATGCCAGTGCACTCCAGCCTGGGTGACAGAGTGAGAGTGTCTCAAACAAACAAAAAAGTCTGGAAGATACTATCCAGCTTTTAGAAAGACTGACCCTCAAAGTCTTCCTAGGATCATTACCATACACAGTATCTTGAACACGGCTCCATAAATATCTATAAAAATGAAATAATAAATATCTTAATAGAAAGTGGTGATTTGTCTCCAAACCACAGAGCAAGGCAGTCTCCATGGTAGTTGGTGTACAAAATGATTCACCAGAATATGGAAGGAAAATACTACAACTTCTATTTAGATTTTTTGATAAATAGGGGGAAGGGCAGAAGGAGAAGGGAAGGAGGTAGAGGAGAAGAAAGGGACAGGGGAAGAAGTAGAGGGAAAGGTAAGGGACAAGAAGAAAGGAGAGATGGGGGCAGGGGGAGGGGAAAGCAGAGGAAAGAAGGGGAAGAAGGAAAGTAAGGAGAAGAAACTAAATTTTGTCAATGTTTAACATCTGGATCGATAGTAGTAGACATGAATATAGATATATTGAGAATTTGGTCAAGCATGTTTTATGGATAAGGTAATGTATTCAAAAGCCTGAAGTCACTGCCCTAGAGTAGTACTTACTTTTCAATTACCCTGAATGCCACAACACGGTTCTGTATATAAGATTTCAACCCAAACTCAACAAACTTATTGAAAATGTGAATGGAGTATACATACACCACGGAACATTCAGCATTAAAAAGGAAGGAAATTCGGTCGCAAGCTACAACATGGATGAACATTATACTAGGTGAAATAAGCCAGTCACAAAAAGACAAAACACTATTTAATTCCACTTCTATGAGGTATAGAAAGTAATCAAATTCCTGGAAACAGAGTAGAATGGTGATTACTAGGGATTGTATGAAGTGGGGGAATTGTTTAATGGGTATAGTTTCAGATTTGCAAGATGAAAAAGTTCCGGAGATTTGTTTCACCACATGACAGACTTACTACTAAACTATATACTTAAAAATGGCTCACTTGATAAATTTTATATCATGTGTTTTTAGTCATAATAAAAAAACTAGAATGGAGAAAATATATTCAAGCCATATTGCTACACGACTTAGGACTTAGAAATATTAGAAAACTAGGTTGAAGAGAGAGATCACATGATTGGTCTCAGTAAGGTACACAGAAATACTGAATTAAGCAGAACATGGTGGCTCATGCCTGTAATCCCAGCAATTTGGGAGGCTGAGGTGGGAACATGACTTGAGTCCAGGAGTCCAAGACCAGCCTGGATATAGTGAGACCTTGTCTCTACAAAAATAAAACTTAAAAAATAAACTAGGCTAATCAATGATGGCCTGCACCTGTAGTACCAGCTACTTGGGGCACTGAGGTGGAAGGATCACTTGAGCCCAGGAGGGAAAGGCTGTAAAATGAGCTGTGATTGCACCACTGCACTCCAGCCTGGGCGACAGAGCAAGACCCTGTCTCAAAAAAAAAAAAAAAAAGAAGAAGAAAACATTGAATGAGGGAGTCTAGGTCAGATAAATGAATGTTGCATTTCTTATAAGGTTAGTTTCTTCTTTTGTCATCAGGCTTTAGCAGTGAAATAAAAGAATAATTACATGTAAAAATCTATACATGCACATTTCTTGGAGTTTCTTTTATCTTCTATGCTTTCTCTACTCTTGTATAAAAATTTGCCTTCCTGAATCATTTGTAAAATGAATGAATAGAATACTTTTTAAACTTTAAATTAAAATTTATATTATATGGTCTTCAATGAAAAGTCTAACAAAAATGTACTCCTGGCCAGGTTTGGTGGCTCACACTTGTAATCCAAGCACTTTAGGAGGCGGATCACTGGAGGTCAGGAGTTTGAGACCAGCCTAGCTCGTCTCTACCAAAAAACACAAAAATTAGCCAGGTGTGGTGGTGCACGCCTGTAATCCCAGCTACTTGGGAGGCTGAGGTGGGAGAATCGCTTGAACCCGGGAGGCGGAGGCAGCAGTGAGCCAAGACCACGCCACTGCACTCCAGCCCGGGCGACAGTACGAGACTCTGTCTCACAAAGAAAAGAAAAGGAAAGTATTCCCTTCCACAGAATTAGTTACTTTGAAGTTCAGCAGTCTTTTAAAAGTTCCTTATAATAAACCACCAGTTAAATGTTTGGCATATTCAATTATATTTTAAATCACCTATTTTGTTTTATATTTTAATACGCTCAAGTCTTTTCTGGTCAAGATATTTTGCTGTTTTGCTTATTTTGCTAAAGGAATATTAGCAATGATGTGATAATCACTGACTACTGAATACAGAACTTTTACACAAGTTTTATAAGAAAAAGCAAAAAATGGATTTTCTGATCTGTTTTAGCGTAATAAGTCAGAAATAGACTTTATGTCTAGAATATCATTAGCAATCTCATAGTAAAAAATATATGACATGCTTACCACAAATAAAATGTTCATTTTATATTTCCATTCCTCAATTTGGAGACATAAAAAAATCATTACTATGAATTTATTAAGATAAAGAGATAATTCACAGTTCTTATAAATGCAAGTATCACAAAACACAATAACAATGCTTAAAAACACTGCTTTATTTATAATATAGAATAAAAAGCAAAAGTATGGATTTCTAACTGTTAGCAGAAAAAGTAATTTTTTGAAAACTGCTATTGCTTAGCTGGTTCTCTTCTTTAAAATTGACCATAACAAAACAATTCAGAGCTCCATGAACATATACCTGAACTACAATTTTAGTTAATTAGAAAAATCAAACTCTTCATTTATATAATGTGGAATTCACAAAAAAAAATTTGATTAAAAATTAATTTATGTACGTTAACATTTTTGTTAAGAATTTTGACCTGCCAGACCAGAGTCTAATAAAAATCTATCATTTTCTTCAGTTATGAAGCTTAAGTTATCTTTAAATATTATGTTACTACAAGAATACAACAAGTATATAATAGATATATAGAAAGAAATATAATCTAGTTCATGAGGCCATCATTGCAAAGAAAATTTAAATCCAAATTTATAACAGAACAAGGAAAACAAATGATGGCTTTCAAATACCTCTCATAATACAGTACCTAAACTTATGGCACACTTTTAGAATACATGTTTAAGGGTATGTCATTTTCAATATACAATGTATTTCATCTTCAATATACAATGTATTTCAATATGCATGTATTTCATCTTCAATATACAATGCTTTGACACTGGTTTGAGTCGTCAGGAAAATGAAGTATTCTAGATTTGTCAGCTTTCATTGGCCAAATTTAAAAGATAAAAATTTTTAAATACACATTAATTTTAACTGGATTCAAGTCAACTTTTCTGAAATACGCTGTTTTATTCCCTTGGTCAACAATGTATATTGAACATTACTTAATGCAATTAGACTCTTGATACATCATCATTATGATTAGCAGTAATCCAAACACACAGGACTGCTTACCTACAACCTAAAATTTATCAGGTCTGTCCTGACTCGGTAAGTTTTCAAGGCAACATATTAATGCCTTAAAAAAACTGAGATTTCTGAATGTTACTTTATATTGAAAGCCATTGCTGCTAGTAGCTCCTTGTCTTGGTTGACTTTCTGTTCTGAGATTTTCTCTCTCTAGTTTTCAGTGGATCCCTACTCCATAGGACCTTCGCTTCTTTCCCGTTCTCTTCGCTTCTTTCCTTTTCTCTTTCTGCCTGCTCCTTTTCTTTTCTTTTTTGAGATGGAGTCTCGCTCTGTCGCCCAGGCTGGAGTGCAGTGGCGCAATCTCAGCTTACTGCAACCTCCACCTCCCAGGTTCAAGCAATTCTCCTGCCTTAGCCTCCCGAGTAGCTGGGTCTACAGGCGCACGCCACCACGCCCGGCTAATTTTTGTAGAGACAGTGTTCCATCTTGTTGGCCAGGCTGGTCTCCAACTCCTGACCTCAGGTGATCTGCCCACCTAGGCCTCCCAAAATGCTGGGATTACAGGCGTGAGCCACCACGCCCAGCCCTCCTGCTCCTTTTCAAATTAGCTTGGCTTTGAAACCAGCAGGTCTTTAGTTTTCATCATTCAGTGAATATATTCCTTTTTTTCTGGTTAGCAAATGGACAAATCGTACCATTCATGTTTTCTTTAAGTACTCCTTCAGTTACTTCCATGATTGTATTTAGAATACTTTCTGGGTACTCAAGGACAGATGAGCACCATATAACCTGGATATGACTATATCCAGCCCTACCACTAAGTGAACAATACGTTTTAAGTATTCCTTATTATTGGCTGAGGTTAAACATATAGATGCAGATAATTTTAAGTCACTTTATTTTTTACTTGGGGTTAAATAAGTGGTAGGATACAGCTTATGACGGATTTATAATGGCCCCCTCAAAATAATTTATGTAATGGTATTTTTGCCTACAACCAACAACTAGAGTGGTTAGTAAGACTGGTGCAAAAGTAACTGCGTTTTTGCCATTGCTTTTGCACCAACCTTATACAAAGATCAACCTGGACTTTCAGTAAGGTTCCTTACATGTATCTGTGCTCAGGAAGAATGGATGAAATTGAGACCTGATGGCTAGTAAGAATGTATTTTTCATTTTCTTTTTTATGGATATCTGGACATTCCTTAGCAATAATTCATCCCTTTTTAACATTTTACATCAACAAGATCAGGGTCTTAACAAATGAATTTTTCTCAGAACATATTAAAAACATGGTCAAAATTAATTTACCAATTTTTAATTTAAAATTAAACTCAACAGAGCTATGGATCTTACTTCCCTTAGACTTTGAAAGTGTTTCCTTAATTGAATTCAGGTATCTCAAGTATAAATATAGTCCAAGGCAAATTTCATGTGAAAGTAGTCTTTAAAAAAAATCTATACAAAAAGCACAATAAACAACTTTTTAAAAAACAGAAAAGGAATGTTACAAAAACAAAATACTTAATAATTTAATAAGCAAAGGCAAATTTGGCAAATAAGGTAAATTTGCATATGAAATCTGAAGTACATAAGAAGAAAAAGTAGAAGTAAATGAGTTTAATTAAGGCAAATGGCAGGGACCAGAGAGATAAAACAGCCATCAAAGTAGTAAGCGAAGTGTAGTAGGTGGACGAGTAATAGGCAGGATGGTACCAGGTTTCTGGAGAAGTCATGTTAGCATTCTACATTTTCAGTATTTTACAACAGCGAAAACTGAATTAGCCCCTAGACTGGCTCAAGGAAGCTAAGGGCCATGGCAGGGAAGATTATAAATTATCCCTCTGATGCCACTTATACTATTTCATAAGTACAATTTGTGGTTAGGTCAAATACTTTAAGAGACCCACAGTGAACTCTACGTCCCAAAATATTAACTTCAGTTGTTCTTACAACCTGAAATTCCTTTAACAGGGAAGGCAAATATTCTATTCCAAATAGAGCAATAATAAAATGCTTCTACTTGTAAAGCAGGGGTTGGCAAATTGCAATCCAACAAATAAATAATGTTTTATTAGAACACAGCTATACTCATCTGTTTACAAATGGTCTATGGCTGCTTTTGTGCTACAAGGGCAGAACTAAATAGTTGTGAGATACGAAATGGACTCCAAAACCTAAAATACATATTTGGCTTTTTACAGAAAAAGCTAGTTGAACTCTGCTGAAAGTTATAAACTGAATTTGCCTCATGGTAAGTATTATACATAAAGAAATTCCTGCCTGTTTTTTCTTGATGGAAGAAAGAGGCAGGACCCAGACTACAAAGTATGAGAGTCCTAGGTAACTGAAGAAACAATTTCAATTAAGGAGAGGAAGTAGAAGCTAGGACATCATGATTTTTTGCTATATGGTCATGCAGGGCCACAGGTTAGTGGAAACTGCTTTTGAAAAGTATAATGTATGCCAACATTGCTACTAATAACTTTTAAATATTTTAACAAGATAATAACTTTTCTAACTTCTTTTTAATATAGCTTTGTTCAAAGAATATTCATCAATCATGGTATAGATTTTGGTAATAATTTTTTTCCCAAATAATGAAGCCAAATTCAAGTTTTTCTTATTCTCTCATGTCCCTCACCAACTGCTTGACCTCCCAAAACATATATATCCAAGCCCACACACACCTACATGTACAAGTATATGTTCAGTGTAAACATCAAAGAAGAAGTGAATGAAAATTCTTAAAGAGATAAATAACCTTGCTGAGCTTCTCTCTTAAATGTATGCATAGGGCTTTTTTTTTTGAAAAACATTTAACATTTTCAATTTATTCAACATCAATATAGAATGAAATAAGTTTTCAAGTACTATATATTAAAAATAAACCTACTCCTCATGCCCTCCATAATTGGAAAACCAAGATTATCACACATGGGCTAATACATGAAAAAAAATACAGCTTTAACATTAGAAAGTTTTTAAAAGGGGAAACAATTGTTTAAAATATTTACTTTTCTTGGTATCATGAACACTTAGAAATCCAAAAACTCCAATGGCCGGAATCATAATATGCAAATCATAAAGCAGCCTAATTTGAAATGTTGTTCTAGTCATTTCAAGCCATAGTCTGATTTTCTATGATTAGCACTGACAGTGTTTTATTTTTACACACTTTAAAATATTAAAGTATAAGTAGGACAGAAATATAAAAAACGAAGAATTTAAAAGCAGAATAAAACAGCAGAGATAGTTTTCCAAACTGCTAATCATTGTTTTAAATCAAAAATATGGCTTGATCAAAGGAAACTTCTCAGTTTTCTATAAATGCCAAACAAAATAAAACTGGCCCACTGTACCCCAACCCCTCAAAACAACACAAAGCAAGCTGAATGATAAAAGCCTATTTCTAAAGCTCATATCTTGCCTGCAAGACTGGGAGGGCTATGAGAACTGATGGCTGAAAGAGCTTTGGAAAAGCCCACACATTCCATGGAGAATACCACTACCTGGTGGGGGCTAGGCATAGCAAAGTGCCTTCCTGCCAAAGAAAGAAGAAAGAATCTGTATTTGGGATAGAACAAAAACCAATATTACAGTGTGTTTCAAAACGAAAGTTTCAACAGTAAAATATTTAATAAATTTTCATAAGATCGTTCTAATTATTGGTACAGGAATATCTTAAAGATTAAAAACTGCACCAGAAACTTCAATACTGCATTTTCACCGTATGACTATTTGTTTATGCTTTTTGCAAATGGTCTGTAACAAGAACTTTCTATAACTAAATTAAAATGTAATTACTTTCGAGAATGATATCACTCAGATAAATAAAGCTTCAGTCTTAAAAAAATTTTTTAAACTCACCAGGTAAAGTTTTTGAATGTGTCTGTTCTTTGCTAGGAACATGTGCACCTCCACCAAATACAGCAGACCACATTTTCTCATTTAGAGGATGGGCCACAATCCGAAACAGCTCATTACTTGAATGTGTGGCCAGGCCATGGATGAAGAGACTAAGATACACTGCTGTGAGAATTTCACAGAGCAAGACTGTAAGCCCTGACTGGGCTTCCTCGCCAGAAGAATTCAAAAGTCGAATGAGACAAGTTATTCCTAGAACAACAAACATAGCCGTCACTGACTATAAATTTTTAAAATTTTAAAAATTAACTATATTTTTCTAATTTTACGAAAAAATGTCATTGCATCAGGATTTAATACTGTATTTTCTTCCCTAAATTCACAGACTAGTAGTGGTTATTACAGTTAAGCACAAATGAGCTATTTGAGAGAAACATTAAAAATCTTTAATATTAAACATTAAAATCTTTAATGACTAAGATCTCATAGATAAATTTTCATAGACGGGTTTTTCTAGTATGTCAAAAGCAAAATGATTTAAAAAATGGTATTACAAAACATTTGAGTTATATTAGTATAATGGTCAAAGGAATACTAATGTTAAGCAACTGTAATTCAGAATGAGTGGTGAATACTTAACTGGTATCAACTCTAACAATATTTAACAATGATTATCATGTGGCAAAACTAAAATAGTCTTTTTACTTATCTAAGATTATAAATAAGACGAAGAAAAAACTGATCTATACATAAAAATTATACCCGGCCATTGAGCTGGTGATGTATTGGGAGTTAATGCTTCATCTAAGCTTCCTGTTTTCAAAGAATGTCGATGAGGAAGCAGTACTGTCTGATATACCATTCCAGTAAACTGATTTGCTTGAAATGAACTAAGAGAAGAAAACAATATTTAAATCTAGGATCAATTTTATATAATATTTTCATGCTTCAGATCTAATTTCAATAGTATCAATTTTTGTTTATTAATTATACTGCTAGTACATCTAAGTAGTATAATGTACAGTCTACTGCTATATAAAAACAAAGTATCCTTTAAGTGTAAATATACACATTTTCTAAATTAAAACACATTTTAAGGGACAGAATAAGTACAAATGAGAAAACTAAATCGCTATGTACCACAAGTAGCAAGCTTACATATTTGACTTAAAAACGTAGTTATCTGGTTGAAAATGAAGTCAGTTTAGGCTCACTTTTATGTATAATGGCTAGCCTACACTACATCAGGCACTGTAGCAGGTACTAGGCATATAAGGAATAACAATGTTTCTGTCCCCATAAAATTTAATAGGGGAACAAAACACAAATAAAGTTATCACACTACTCTTAAAAGATGAAACCTATGCATACGATGCTATCAAGGCAAAACAAAAGAGTATTTCACACAATTTGAGAATTCAGGATAAGCTTCCCCAAGTAAAAGATGCAAAGCGAAGACTAACAGATGAATGAACAAAAACACTTGCAGCTTGGCATAAACTATGAAATAATTCTGACAGAAAATGATATACGGAATTTCTTTTAGAAATTCCTATATCATACATTAAGTACATGAATATAATACTTAAATATAGCACATTTATTGGTGTAAATGTGTTATGACTGGCAAATCTCATTGGTTATAACATTTTGATGCATTTGTAGTTTCTCTTGCTTTACTTTCCAGTTTCAAGATGGCAGAGTAACAACAAAAAAAACTCCCTCATTCCTATAGAAATCATAGATATGAAAGATAAAAAGAAGTTAATGAAAATAAAGCCTAAATAATAAGAAAGTGAATTCTTCAAGGATCAGGGTTAAAGAAATCAAGTTGAAGCTACCTTGGGAAATATACAACCAGAGTGGTAAGTAAGGCTACCCATAGAAAATTCAAAAACATAAAATGGACAGACAACCAAAAATTAACAAGAAAGGCTGACACCATGTAAGAAATAACAAACTCAACAAAAGATCTTCACCTGAGAAACCCAACTTATCAATAAAGTACTTCATACTCAAAAAAACTTTTTAAATCAAGAAATGTTATAGAAACAGAAGCAAATATTAAATTCAACGAGATCCTGAAAATGAAAAACAGAATTTCTAAAATATGAATTCTTGCTAAATAAGACAGGACATTGCTGAATAATGAATCCGTGTTTGGAAAATGAAGCTAGAATTTCTCCTGAAATGAAACAAAAGAGATAAAGAAAAGGAACATAGGATGGGAAGGTTAAAAGAACATTAAGAAGTTGCAATATCTGTTTAATGGGAAAGATAGAAGAGAGATGAGACAATACTTGAAGAAATAGAGTATTTCAAAGAATTAAAGATATAGAAAGATCCCAGAGGGTAACAAACTATTTTTTTAAAGCCTAGACAAATTACAGTAAAACTTTATAACATAAAGAGAAATACAAAGAAATATCCTATACATCAATTATTCGGTAAAATTTTTCTCAATTCCAAGTTACTCCCTCCCCTGTGCTCCCTGAGCCTTTTACTATCTACTGTCTTATTATACTTACCATTTTAGTACTATGCCATATTACACACATATCATTTATCAACTCACATGTTTGTCTCTAACTAGACTGACCCTAAGAAATAGACCTTATCACATTATTTGCGTTAAAATTCTCAGTGCCAATCACAATGTCTGACATAAGGCAGTGATCAGTAACAGGCTGCTAAATAAGTTATACAGAGTAAGGGTTTGAGATTCATTTGCCATAAAAATTTCAAATACGAACAAAAAGTACGCAAACCCTCAACCATATGCTTTTTGCAATATTTAAAATAGACATATATAGTTCTAAACCACTAACATACAAAATATGAAACCTCATTGCTTACTGTAAGTATTCTTAAATTTCATAAAAAGATAGTTACCTGTAGTTATGACTACCACAAAGGCACTGATAAATACAAGCAGAAAGTGAGGCTGCTAAAGTATGCATTACATACACCTGGAAAACAAAAACAAAATGACTTTAAGTATAACCTTTTTAAAGTACAGATTTTTTTTCAAGACCTAATATAATCAGCATTTTTAAAAGAATGAAAAAATTTTTGATTCTTTGCCTTCATAAACTACTTCCTTTTTTTCTACAACACTCATTTTTATCTACATGAGTCTTACTACAGAAAATTTAAAGAAAACACGCTAAAGTCTTCAGCAGAAATTATAAAACACACATTTGCTACCTAATTTCTTTTTCTACAGCAAAGGGGAACAGACGTCAGCTCTCCAATAGAGCATGAATCATGTATTAAAGTAAGCCCTCCAACACTCAATCTGCTTTTTCCTCAACCAAAATATGAAGAGAGAGCCTGAAAACTGACAGTTCACCAATGGACAGGTCGCTGAAGAATATGCTACCACATATTCTAGTTACCTTAAAAACAATTTGAAGAGAGTGAAACTAGAGAAAAGAGAAAGGATATAAGGTATGAAAGGCAGTAACTGAAAGGCAGTGGAGTCAGGCATTTGTTTTAAGGAAGAGAAGACTAAACACGGCATGGCAAGGGCCGTAACATTAGGCAGAACTGAGGATGAAAGAGAAGCTCCAGCTAGGTAAGAAAGCAAACTAGACTAGACTAGTTGTTCATCTGATTGTGAAGTATGCCAGTCTTTTTGCAGATAAAAATGAAGAATGACAGATCAAATCTAATTGCTAATTTTTCCTTCAAATGTCAATAAAACGTGGTATGAATTAAAAGATATTATATAATTGAAGATGACAAAAACTATGTATGGGAGCTTGCAAAAATGATCACAGTATTTTGCAGCTTCTGCAAGAGAGCGTTGGACCTACTTCTCCACTCACTGAATCTGAGCTAGGCTTGACTTGTTCGACCAAGAGGACCCAACAGAAGTGAAGTGTGAGTTCTGAATCTACACTTCAAAAAGCCTTGCAAATTCTACTTGCTGCTCTTGAACCCCTGAAACCACCATTTGAAAAAAATCTAGGTGTGACTGGGCTATGGGGTGCACAGACATTTGATCAAACATTATTCTGCGTGTCTGTGAGATGTTTTCAGATGAGACAAACATTTGATTCAGACTGATTAAAGCACATTGTGCTCTGTAATGTGAGTAGACTCAGTTGGCAAGACCTGAACAGAACAAAAAGGCTGAGTAACTCACATCTAACTGCACTGAGCTGGGTCACTGCTTTTCCTGTCTTCAGACTTGAACTAAAACATCAGCTCTTTTTGGGTCTTCAGCCAGATGACTTTCTGACCTGAACTTAAATTATAGCTCTCCTAGTTCTCATGCCTTCTGATTTGGACTGGAACTACACCATCAGCTCTCCTGGGTCTCCAACTTGCCAACTGCAGATCTTGGGACTTTTCAGCCTCCAAAACCACATAAACCAATTCCTTATACTAAATCTCTCTCTCATTTTATACACACACACACACACACACACACACACACACAAACATATACATACATACATCCTACTGATTCTGTTTCTTTGGTGAATCCAGACAAATATATTAGGCTTGCCCGCTGGAGGATGAGATACATATGACCCAGATTCTCCTGTCAGTGCTGTCAACATGTGCCAACCACCACAAATGTAAATGATGCCATCTTAGATCATCTAGAACCCGACTAACCCACCAGTTGACCAAAGATGAATGAGAGAGTCCAGACATTAGTACAGCTGGCCCAAACCAAAGAACTAATGAACCAACCCAGAGAATTATAAGCAAAATAAATGATGACTTTTAAAGCCACTAACGTTTCAGGACAGTTATTATTATTACTATTATTATTATTATTATTATTATTATTATTATTATTATTTTTGGTGGGGGGTGGCACGGAGTTTTGCTCTTGTTGCCCAGGTTGGAGTGCAATGGTGCGATCTTGGCTCACCGCAACCTCTGCCTCCCGGGTTCAAGTGATTCTCCTGCCTCAGCTTCCCGAGCACCTGGGATTACAGGCATGTGCCACTACGCCTGGCTAATTTTTTGTATTTTTAGTAGAGACAAGGTTTCTCCATGTTGGTCAGGCAGGCTGGTCTCGAATTCCTGGCCTCAGGTGATCTGCCCGCCTCGACCTCCCAAAATGCTGGGATTAGAGGCGTGAACCACCATGCTGGCCTCAGGACAGTTCTTAAGCAGCAAAAGGTAACTGATACACCACAGGTATGCTATAATTAGTTTTCAATATGAAATATAGTTTGGCTAAAATGAGCACAATCTGAAAGAAATTAAATTCCAAACTGTATAATAAGCACTATGGGCATTTATACTACAGAGCAGTACAGAAAAATAAGTAGTGAAATTTAATTACAAGGATTAAGGTAACTAAAGAGGGTAAATTTGTAGGAGAGTCCACCATCAGGCAAACAGAAAATCGAATTGGTGTGATACAACCTGTGAGGTGGATGAGAGCTACATGTTAGACTATTAAAAAAAAAAAAAAAACCACTACGGATATATGAAAATGGTCAAAGTCAGTTATACTTCAAAGGATTTCGATATGTCTGAAAAGTAAAGATAAAATATGACATTAACAGCAGATAAAAGTAATGATGAATAGGATGCTTTGGTTGATTAGAGAATTAACTATAACAATATAATTAGATGTATGCATTAGAATCACACAAGGAGGTTCTTTAAAAATACACATTCCTGGGACATACTCTCACAAACTGATTGAATAAGTTCGGAGTGAACTTGAGAATCCAGACTTTTAACAAGCACTGCAGCTGATTCTGTTGTAGCTGGTTCACAAAGTACTGCCTACCCTAGAAGAATGACAGGGGCAAATAGTTCATATTATCCTTAAAATGTGGATTTCTTCAATATTAACAAGGGGAAACTTCATTTACATATTAGTGCCTTTACATTAAAATATTAAGTTTCTATATTTAAAAAACAATGAGCTTTTTGGTTAAATGTACTACTAAAGGAATCACTCCTATGCACCTATTTTTCTTAAAGCAGCTAGACTAAATAACTAGGCATTGTGATAAAAAATTCAAGAACTCTATTGGGTCTAAGTAACATGAGTAAGATAAGCCAGTCTACAACCAGAAGATTTCTTTAACAGGAATCAACATAAACTTGGCAATGTAAAAATTGCTATGCTTAGTCTGATGTTTAAAATTACTTAAAAAAAAACCTTAATATTTATCTTGTAGTTTTATCATTGTATAGATGAATTAAAAGCTTGAAACCAAGCATACTTACTTTATTGCTTTGGATATCAGGGTGGGGTGGTGAATCAAAGTTTATTATGGCATGGAGAATATCATGTGTCAGATTACTAAGGTGCAATAATGGATTGGCAACTACTGTTTTGGCATTGGCTGTACAAGCAAAGAGGAGAGGCACTGAGGTTTGCTCTGACAGAGGGCTAGAAAATAGTGGTTCTGACGTTTCCTTAAAAACAAAGAGGGATAAAAGGTTAACCAACTATTTACAGTCACAAACCATTACTTCAGTAAATCAAGGGCTCTTTAAAACACTTCGAAACAATTAAAAAATAAAAGCATAATAGAAACTTAGAGTTAGAAGAGATGTGAAGAAGTCAGCATTCCAATAATCATATTTAAAAATAAGACACTGAGGGGCACAGATAGGGAAAAAAAATAAGACAATATGCTCTTGCAGTAAGAAGTCTGTTACCCTACAAGGCATTCAGAAAACACCTGGGAGTGTCTGAATTAAGCAGGTCATAAGGCCTGATACTGAATCGTCTGAAACTACTATAAATACACAACTCTACTAATTCATAATATGAAGGACCACACAAAAGGGAGCATTCCCTAAAGCAACTGTAATGAAGAAAATCAAGTCTTAGTATTCAAAACCAAAAAAGAAACACCAAAAACGGTTTTAGACATGTACTATTTTTGACTATCAAGTAAATTACATACCTGCTGAGATTCTTGCAAAAGTAAAATCAATTCCATTCTTACAGATGCAAGACCCCCACCATGGGATCCATGAAGTATGCAGTAACTAAGAAACATTCTCAAAAGTGACTGATACTTCAAGAGCCACTGTCTTTTTTCCTGAAAATTTTCTCTCAGTTGTTTGACTTTTGTTTGGTGAGGCAAATCTTCAGCATCCTCATTTAATCCAAATTCATCTTCATTTCTGCCAAATGCAGACTGTAGTTCTACAGCATCTGAGCAAAAGTCACAAGTCCTCTGAAGAGCTATCACCTCTTTTTCAAGCCAGTGGTACAGTTGGTAACGCAATTTTCCACCATCTATTTCATAGCCGGTAGATAAAGTACGAAGTTCTACTGTGAGAATCTTTAAACATGCTCTAAATTTTAATTGAACTGCAATTATATCTTCTGATGGATTTAAAAGGTCATTTTCATCTAGTGTGCTGAAAGAGTCTGTGTAGTTAGAACTTATGTCATCCAACTTTTTATCTGTTTTTCTCTGTAAAGGTTTTAGTTCCTTCATTGAAATAGGGACATCCTCATTTTCTTCATCATTATCACTGTCCCATTTTAACTCTAAAGAGTCATCCTGAAACACAACACTTGGTTGGCTCCAGTCAAAAGAAAGAGTGGAGTTTGATTGCTTCTCTGAGGAACCCTCTGAAGAAGATCCAAAACCATTTATCAGTGACTGTGACCAATCAACAGCAGAAGACTTATCTTCCCTTGCACCCAACTTTAATGGAGAAGGAGAACAGTCTTTACTAGTATCCAGAAAACTAGAAGCTCTATAAAAAGGTCTCGTTTTCTTGACGACTTTAGGCATCTTTGATAATACTTCCAAAGCCAACATTGGGCAGCCAGCTTTTAAATGAGCACTGGCAGTGGTAAAAAATAATCGTCTTTCACTTAAATTAATTGTTCCTGCCAGTCCACTCTTTCCTGTTAGACTCATATGTGTGGAAAATGTATCAGATGATCCAAAATGACGTCTCAGCAAAAGAGGATGTGTTCTTAGATAATTGTAGAAATTAAAAACTGTAGGATTACAGGCTGGTAAAACTTGATCTGAAAGTAAATTCATTTTATGAAGCAAGAAAAGTTATGAACTGTGTGTTTGTATTGTAGTGTCTTTTCTCTCTCTACTATGACACCTTTATCTACAGAGTCTTTTGACAAAATTTTACTAATAGGCCACAATGATCCATGGCACTGAAGAGACAACAACACATTTATAATGAACATGTTCTAACAAAGTAGGAAAACAAAGATTATACTGTTTTCCCATTGAAACAAATCTCTTCAGGTAATATTCTAGGATAATTTAAAACATCCAGTTATAGACTCTTAGTTCTTTTTCTCCTACTTCCCTGAACACTTCTCCTCAGTCTGCTTTGCTAGTCCTCCTCATCTTCTCTACCTTTGAACGCTGAGAGTCTCCTAGGGTTCAGCTGCTGACTTATTTTCTATCTATATTCCCTGAGTTGAATTCACATAGTCCCATGACTTTCAATAACATCTACACGCTGATAACTTGGACATCATCTCTATCTCCAGTCCCAACTTCATACTGAAAACCTAAACTCCTATATCCAAAGGCCTACATTTCATTTTTACTTACGGGTATAAACTCTTGCTTCCGGGCCTTTTTATTTAGTGTGCCCTTGACCAAACCACTCTTTACCTATATCTACACTGATTAACTCACTCATCTCAACCAGTTCTCTGCTCAAAGTTCACCTTATCAGAGAAAGCTTCATGATCTAAAACAATTCTTCCCCATATCATCTACCTATTGTTCAATCTAAAAAGCCAAGAGTTACCATTGACTCCTAATTCCTTCACACTCCTTATCAAAACCAGTCCTATGTAATCAATCTTAAAATCATATCCCAAATCCAACCACATCTTTCTGCCTCCATTCCAATCATTCTGGTCCAAGCCGCTATTATTTTTTGCAATTTTCTTCTAGAAGAATACAAGTTTAATTCATAATAAAAGTATGTAAAAATGTACTAGTCCCAAATCAAAATACAATTTTTACAAGAATATGTGTAAGTATAAGAAAGTGGGCCAGGGCCGGGTGTGGTGGCTCATGCCTGCAATCCCAGCACTTTGAGCTCAGGACTTCAAGAACAGCCTGGGCAACATGGCGAAACCCCATCTCCACCAAAAATACGAAAAAATTAGGCGCGGTGGCACACACCTGTGGTACCCGCTACTCAGGAGGCTGGGGTGGGAAGATTGCTTGAGCTTGGGAGGTGGAAGCTGCAGTGAGCTGAGATACCACCATTGCACTCCAGCCTGGGTGAGAGTGAGACTCCATCTCAAGAAAGAAGAAAAAGAAAGAAAGAAGAAAGAAAAGAGAAAAGAAAAGAGCAAAGGAAAGAGGAAGGGAAAGGGAAAGGGAAAGGGAAAGGGGGCCAGGCACAGTAGCTCATGCCTGTAATTCCACACTCTGGGAGGCTGAGGTGGGAGGACAGCTAGATACCAGATGTTTGAGATCAGCCAGGGGAACAAAGCAAGATATGGTGTCTAAGATTTTTTTTTTTTAAATAAAAACACTAAAAAAAGAAAGTGGTTGGAAAAGGCATTTACATTTTCCCTTCATTACACAGAGGCTAGTTTGAAAATCTTTAGCTTAAATGGCTAGGAGACTTAAACAAATGAGTCACACAGCTTTCTCAAAGGTTTAGAAAGTAAGGCAAAGGCCACTTCCTGATTAAATGATAGCACATAAAAATCTATGAACTAGACCCTTTTCCAATTAGTATTCCAAATAATATAATACCTATTTCATCAGCTACCAAACACAATTCAATCTATGAAAAAATATCTGAAAAGCAAATCTCATTTTTATATGCATCTATATAAAGAATTTCATTTTATACTGGCCTCTAAGAAAGCTTTAGCAAAGAGGATTTCTAAAAGAAAAGGTACTACTAGACTCAAAAGTGTACATAAGCTCTACCAGTTCATAACAAGACAGTCAAAAGTTTACCTAGCTAAAGATTTTCTAATCACATCACTTAAGTCAACTTTTTTTTACACTGAACACATTTTTCACTGTAAGAATTCTAAAACTGACTGACAAACACACTAAATTCAACCTAAGATTTAAAAACTGGCTTTATAGCAGTATTTCTTCAAAATGTTTATATTCAAGTGTTGACAATATTTATGTTCAATATTTATGTAAATCTACTTTGTAAAAACAGAAAATCCAACGTTTTTTGTTTTCAAAGGATTTATCTTTCTGGAGGAAAAAAACCAAACAACCAACCAAAAACTGTTATAAAGACCATGAATTCAGTTTGTTTGTATTACCCTTACCACCTAATAGAGTGATCTGCACACGTAGCAATTACCAATAATACTCTTAATCATTAACATCTTACAAGTGCAGCTTACCATCATTCTCTCTGATAGGTTGCTTTATTAATGTTTCCAGAGCACCACTATAATCTTCCAAAATCCAATATGCCATGCTCCGAAGAAAAGGATCATGATGCATATTTATGTTCAATGAACACAGTTCACTGACAGGAGAATCGATTCCCAAAACTTTTTTACGTAAAATAGATTTATATGCTGCAGATGTATCAAATTCAGACTCATAGAGTCTTGCTATTACAAGAGCCAACTGAATGTCATTCAATTTCTCAAGACATACCTTAAAAAAAAAATATTGTTTTTAAATAAGCAGGAGCAGGTTTCATTTTAGGATAAATTCAGCTAACTCACTAATAACTAGAAAAATATAAAGCCTTATAAATATCCAAATTTAGCAAAGAAAGAAACAAAACATATGCTACTTGCTTTTAACAAATCTACTTGACATTTAATAACTGCAAACCTACCTTCTAGTACTAAATATATATATATATGCAAAAATTAAACTAAACGAGGAAACAATGGATAATTTAAATGATGTCAATTTAAGCTATACTATTTTATTTTTGTCTTGAACCTCTACTATTCTCCATCCGTCCCTGGAGACTTTAGTCTCCATATTAAAAGGCTGTTTTGAATTACTTGTATGAAACTCTGAGCAAAAGGGCAATTTGAGACAGAAATGTTGTATCTTAAATATTCGTAATTTTTTTAAGGTTTAGTAAGAAATAATCAGTTAAGGATTTTCTAACATTCATCAAATAATACAGAGCCAGATATGGGGTTCAAATACATTTAAACTGGAAGGACAAACCTTTTAATTTTTTGAATATTCTTAAGAGTCAAATCAATTACCTATCTCTACCAACTAACAAACACCATTTGATTAATCTTAATTCTGTATAAATACCGTTCATGTTAACAGTCAAATTTTTAAATGTCTTTATTAAATATTAACAGTTATTTTAGATATTTGGCCTTGTGTTATTTCCAATAAAGTTGAATTAAAAAAATAAAAATTTAAGCACTATGGAGCTTTAAAAGATGATATTGCTATTCTTTGTTATTTAAATTTCACTCATTACCTCAATTGCATCTCTGAGGCAACCAGCTAAAAGAAAAAATGCTGCAGAATGTTCAAATCTTTGTTTGCCTAGCAAAGAAAAAGCATTCTTTAAAGCTGCTTTACGCCACCTCTCATCCTCAAAATTGTGTCCAAAAAACTGTGTCATCCTGGTGTTTTTTTCAGCTCTATAAAGGAAAAAAAACGGTGTAAAAATTTTGGAATACAATTTTTTTCACATCGGAATCAATTTTCTAAAGTTAGGATTTGGCTAAGTCTCAATAGAAACATCTGCCAGTTCATAACTTACTATGTATCTGCTTCTTTTCCCAGTAAAAATTACATTAGGTAAGCATTTGTTATATAAGTCTCAGAGATTACAAAAAATTTTTCTTTCTAAATACAAAGAAAACTACATTAGCAGCACTGTGAAAATTACTTTTAAATCCATGCAAAATGTTTGATTTATATTAACTTGTGTGCCACCATTTAAACTCATCAGTATCTTTTCACCCCGCCATCTGAGAATGACCTAAGAGATAACAATCTAAACAATGTGCCTTGAATCAAAACAACCGTAAATCATCAAGTCTCTTAGAAAACCGATTTGTTATCATGATTTTTCCCCCAAAGGTTGCTGTTCATGTGAGTCATCTGGAAATAAACTCAAAACAAATGATGAACTATTTATGATAATCACGTTCACCAGTCTTGCTCAGAAGTGAGAGAGAAAAATTCTAAGTGAATTCAGCTCAGAAAGAAGGTGGGGCCCACAGGAAGGAGATAGTTTTGTGGGGTAGGCTGACCCATAGTGCAGAGGTAGATGCCTGTTCCAGACTCCACCATTTAATTCATCTTCTTCCCTATCCCAAGTATAAGTTTCTGGTTTAGTCACCTGATATGGTTTGGCTGTGTCACCACCCAAATCTCATCTTGAATTCCCAAGCGCTATGGGAGGGACCCAGTGGGAGGTAATTGAATCATCGGGGCAAGTCTTTCCCATGCTATTCTTGTGATAGTGAATAAGCCTCAAGAGACTTGATGGTTTTACAAACAGGAGTTTCCCTGCACAAGCTCTGTTTTGTCTTGTCTGCTGCCATGTGAGACATGCCTTTCACCTTCTGCCATGATTGTGAGGCCTTCCCAGCCACATGGAACTTTTAAGTCCAATAAACCTCTTTCTTTTGTAAATTGCCCAGTACTGGGTATGTCTTTATTAGCAGCATGAAAACGGACTAATACATTACCTTTGTTTTACAGGAGCATAAAGAGAAGTTCTTAAGCAAAATATTGTTTCTGGATTGATAAATCTGAAAACAAATTAAACTTGCCTCATCAGGTTTCTTCCACTCTGATTCAAACACTTGGGGCTTTTTCCTTATGAAATCTTTCTTTTAAATACAAAACAACTAAGAATCTACATGAATCAACATCAACAAGAACAACAAATCTTACTTCATTCATTTACTTCTTATAAACAGGTTTTCACATCGAAGCACCCTTTTTTTTTTTTTTTTTACCTACCTATATAATCCCCAAATCACAGCTTTCTTTTTCATTGCAAGGTAAAAAATGGCAGCATCTAAAGGATCATTCTTTCTATAAAAGGCTGCTTTAGCTACCTATAATCAAAAAATATTGATCAAAATTTCACAGAAACAGTTTTGAACAAGTAATTTCTTTCATATGCAAGGCTGGCACATATCCACTGAATGTTTAATAAAATTTAAAAAATACATATATGAATAATGTGTGCATGCATATATAAAATAATAACAAAAGTGACTTATACAGTGGTGGCTTCAATGGATACAGAGAAGAAATAATAGGACTATTGCCTTTCATTACAAGTTGTTCTGTACTATTTTTAAATGTTTCTAAACACATACATGTATTATTTTGTAAAAACCAGACATATACTACCAACAAGTGTGTCAATTAAAAATTTGGGAATTAGAATATACATTTTAAAACTTTAGATATTTTGAAACACATTATAAATGAAATATAAAGACTATTCAAAAGCCTTTTGCTGCTTCAGAAACAAGAGGGAGTAATGGCAGAAAATATATGAAATGCCATTTAAAGAAATGTCCAAAAAATATTAATTCACTTATACCAAAATAAAACACTTACTTTTTCTATGCATTTGCGTAAGATGCGGGTATTCCGGACCCACCACCCCACACCCATAGCTCTTAGTTCAGACCAAGTGGGATCATCTTTCTGCATGGCTGGCAACATGTTGAGCAGTTCTTCTTCTGCTACTGAGTGAAAAGCCCAAGCAAAATGACTTGTAGACAGGCCTGAAGAAATGTAAAAAATGATGTTTATAAGAATTATAAATATGTTTATATGATTATCAGAAATGTATGTTCCATATTTTCAATATAAATGTGTAAACTTCTATGAGACTCACAGTTTAAGACTGGAAATATGGGCTTTTTAAAATTTTTCCTTCTTCAAGTAACTATATCACTCCAATGACCATATATATGTTTTGCAAAAATAGCGTATTTTTTGAAAGGAAAAGAAAAAACACTTATGGCAAATTCCACTGTGCTGATGTATTTCTGATCCTTTTTAAAAAATGAGAAACACTTAAAGCATTATTTTATGTTGATATATTTCTATCTTCAAAGCTGCTTTTCACCTTCGTTTGGTCAACATTTGTTTTGTGGATGTAATTCCATGGAATTAATTTAAAAAAATCAAGTAAGCAGTTCAGGTTGATGAATTAGGAATAGCACTGCAAAGACTCCAGAATCATAATGCATACATTAAATTCCAGCTCTAGCCGGGTGCGGTGGCTTACGCTTGTAATCCCAGCACTTTGGGAGGCCTAGGTGGGTGATCACTTGAGGTCAGAAGTTCGAAACCAGCCTGGCCAATATGGTGAAACCCCGTCTCTACTTAAAAAACGTACAATTAGGCCGGGCGCGGTGGCTCATGCCTGTAATCCGAGCACTTTGGGAGGCCGAGGCAGGCGGATCACGAGGTCAGGAGATCGAGACCATCCTGGCTAACACAGTGAAACCCTGTCTCTACTAAAAATACAAAAAATTAGCCGGGCGTGGTAGTCCCAGCTACTCGGTAGGCTGAGGCAGGAGAATGGCGTGAACCCAGAAGGCAGAGCTTGCAGTGAGCCGAGATTGTGCCACTGCACTCCAGCCTGCGCAACAGAGTGAGATTCTGTCTCGAAAACAAAACAAAACAAAACCATACAATTAGCCGGGCATGGTGGTATGTGCCTGTAATCCCAGCTACTCAAGAAGCTGGGGCAGAAGAATCACTTGAACCAGGGAGGTAGGGGTGGCAATGAGCCAAGATCGTGCCACTGCACTCCAGCCTTGGCGGGAGAGTAAGGCTCTGTCTCAAAAATGAAAATAAAGATAAAAATAAATTCCAGCTCTATTGTTGACTATTAAGTTGGTACAAAAGTAATTGCAGGTGGTTTCTGCCATTAAAAAAGGCAAAAACTGCAACTGCTTTTGAACCAGCATAATATATTCATATAATCTTTGGATAAGTTACGTTATCTTTTAATGCCTCAATTTCTCTGTATGTAAAAATACAAATAGTCATGGAACTATCTAATAACATAGTTTTGATAATTAAATAATATAGTTATAAAATTTATAATAGAATCTGGCACACAGTAATTATTACTCCATATCACATTAGTAAGATAGTTGTACATTTATACAACATCATTTATGTCAGTAATTCTCTCAACCCAGTGGCCTACGCATGTTTATTGCTCAGCTTCTATTTTCACTTTTCATAATACATTTTGTTTAGCATTGCTAGATAAAGTAAATGATTAATTATAGCATGTGGCTTTGAGATATATGGCCTCAAATTTTTAACCTAAGCCAAGCAAGGAGTCACCTCCCATACCAAGCAATGTGAAATGCTTTCTATACGGAACACTTTGAAAATAAATGAAAGGTAAAAACAAAACAAAAAGACCCTACATTGTGAATGGACTATTATTCTAAATCAAATTGTTGGATTCCTGTTATCTCTCCAGCAACTTCAACACATTTTCACAAATAAAGAGTCTGATTTAGACATCAGTAAGATGGCAGGAATAGAAGTCCCAGGTTTCATTCCTTGCTATGATTTGCATATTTATATCCCTTCAGGTTTCATGTTGAAACTTAACCTGCAATGTAACAGCATTAACAGGCAGAGCCTTAAGGAGATAACTAGCCATTGCCCTCGTGAATGGGATTAACGTCCTTATAAAAGGGATCAAGAGAAATAGGTAGTCCTTTTTATCAGTTCCATCATTTAAGGATGTAGCAACAAGGTGTCAACTATGGAGCAGAGATCAATCCCTTACCAGACACCAAATCTGCTGGTGCCTTGGTCTTGGACTTCCCAGCCTGCAGAAATATGAAAAATAAATTGTTCCTATTTATAAATTACCCAGTCTATTTGTTATAGAAGCCCCAAAAGACAGACACCCCTGCACAAAGAGAGTTTAAGTAGCAACTAGCCACAGATTAGAATATGCCATTTTACCCCCAAACTTGAGAATGAGCTGAGACACCTGTGAGGACCACAGAACCAAACAAAAACTGCAGTAGAAGGGTAAGAGTAACAGTCTCACTTTGAGCACATCATCTGTTCCCATCCAAGCTGATTTGTGGTACAAGAAGAAAATTCCCTAGATCCACAGTTTGTACAGTGGGAAAAGAAAGCCACGGTCAGACACTGAGCTTCCCCAGTGTTCTAAAATGTTTCCCAGGAAGCTCACGCTGGTCTCACCTCAAGGGTAAACAATGTGGGCAATGTCACAGCTAGATCATCAGGTGTTGGGTAGAAACAAAGAAAAGGAGGCAGACCTTATAGCAACCAGCCTACAGATGTTGGTGGTAGCTCTGTGTTCCTGCCAGTGGTAGCATCCAATTAGAGGTAACAGCCAATAGCATATCCTACCTGCAAAGTCAAGCTGGTTGCTTCCAAAAGCATGGTAAAAAAAATTCAACCTGGCTTCAGTCCTTAGATGGCCAACCTCCACATCCAGCCTCAGAGCCCACCCCAAAGCCCCGCCCAGACTGGTAGACACCTACCTCAGCATATTTCAGCAAAGCTCAGGGGCTAGACCTGCCCAACCACAGAGTTCAAACAGTGGCTTGGCTCAGCCTCAAACACCACTCCCAGGTCCTACCCAGGCAGGGAGACACCGAACACTGTGTATTTCCTTAGAAGACAGACCTGCCCAACCTGGGAGGCGAAACAGGAGCTTGGCCCAGCCCCAGACCTCACACGAAGGTTCCATTCAGGCAGGAGGGCGACCTTCAAACACACATTTCTATAAAACATAGCCTCTGAATCTGTCCATCTGGAGTAACAACTCTGCCTAACCTCGGGGCCAGCCTGCAACCCTGCCCAACCTCAGAACCCAAACGATAATACTGCCTGGCCAGAGAACACATCCTGTGACCCAGTCCAATTAGAGGCTATCACAGTGCCCAGCCAGCAGCTCTGACTGACTGCAAAGACCAGCCAGTGGTCTTGCCAGACAGCAGAACCTAGAGAGCAGCAACATCCAACCTCAGAACCTAAAGGCAGGGGCCTTACCACATAGAGAACCCAACTGCAAGCCCTGCATCCCTGGGGTCATTTCATGCTGAACCACGCATAATCAGAGCCTAGATTTAATAGTGAAGCTCTACCTTGGCCAGAAATCACCTATAAAGCCCAGAAGAGGTTGCTGTCTCCTCAAATGAGCAGACCGCAAAGCAAATACACAAGAATGGTGAAGAATCAGGGAATCATTATATCTCAAAAACAAACTAATACATTTCCAATAATGAACCCAAAGGAAACAGATCTATGAAATGACTGATGAATATTTGGAATAATCCGCTTAAAAAGTTCAGTGAACTACTTGAATATATAGAGGAAAATTAAAATAAATTTATTCTTCTTTAAATAAATCCTACTCAAACAGAAACTGAAAAAGAATGGGGGTAGCTATACTTAGACAAAATAGACTTTAAGTCAAAAACTGTAAAAGGAGACAAAGAAGTATGTTACATAATGATAAAGGGGTCAATTCATCCAGAGGATATTAATAATTATAAATATATATGTACTCAACATCAGAGGCACTTAGACTTCGAAAGCAAATATTAAAGAAACTAAAGGGAGAGAGAGATTACAATATAGTAATAACACGGGGATTCAATACCCTACTTTTAACAAAGGACATACCATCCAGACAGAATGTTTAGTCTCTTAGACCAAATGTACCTAAAAGACATGAACAGAACATTCTACCAAACAGCAAGAGAATACGGATTCTTTTTGTGCACACAAAGAATATTCCCCAGAATAGATACTATGTTAGATTACAAAGCAAGTTTTAAAAAATTCAAGTGTATGTAAATCTTATCAAGTATCTTTTCTGATCACAATAGTATTTAACAAGAAATAAATAACAGGAGAAATCTTGGAAAAGTCACCAATTTGTGGAAATTAAACAACATGCTCCTGAAAAAAACAATGAGTCAAAGAAGAAATCAAAAGAGAAATTAAAAATTATCTTGAGACAAACAAATACAAAAACAGAATATGCTAAAATTTATGGGATGCAGCAAAACCATTTCGAAGAGAGAAAATTACAGCATTCAATGCCTCCCCCCATATATATATATCTCTCTCTCTGTCAAATAAACAACCTACTATTATACATCAAGGAACTAAAAATAGAAGAAACTCAGCCCAAAGTTAGCAGAAGAAAGGAAATGAAGATCAGAGGAGAAATAAAGTATAAACTAGAAAAATGACAGGGAAAAAAACCTAAAAACTTTCCAGTTTTCTGGAAAGATAAATATAATTGACAACTCCTTAGCAAGATTAAGAAAAAGAAGGGCCAGGCGCAGTGGCTCATGCCTGTAATCCCAGTACTTTAGGAGACAGAGGCAGGCAGATCACTTGCGGTCAGCAGTTCGAGACCAGCCTGGCCAACATGGCAAAACCCTGTCTCTACTAAAAATACAAAAATTAGCTGGGTGTGGTGGAGCAAGCCTGTAATCCCAGCTACTTGAGAGGCTGAGGCAGAAGAACCACTGGGACCCAGGAGGCACAGGTTGCAGTGAGCTGCGAGGCGCCATGGCACTCCAGCCTGGGCGACAGAGCAAGACTCTATCTCAATAAATAAATAAACCAAAGACTAAAAATAAAATTAGAAGTTAAAGAAGAGACACTACAACTGATACCACAAACAAATAATCATAAGCGATTAATAGGCAGATATATGAGAACAAATTGGATAACCCAGAAGAAATAGATAACTTCCTGGACACAGACAACCTGCCAGAACTGAAATATGAAAAAATAAAATACCTGAACAGACTGATGATGAGTAAGGACATGAATCAGTAATATAAAGTCTCCCATCAGGCCGGGCACGGTGTCTCACGCCTATAACCCCAGCACTTTGGGAGGCCAAGGAAGGCAGATCACTTGAGGTCAGAAGTTCCAAACCAGCCTTGCCAACATGGCAAAACTCTGTCTCTACTAAAAATACCCCAGCTACTCAGGAGGCTGAAGTAGGAGAATCACTTGAAACCCAGAGGCAGAAGTTGCAGTGAGCCGAGATTGCACCACGGCACTCCAGCGCTGCTGGATGACAGGAGTGAGACTCCGTCTCAAAAAAAAAAAAAAGAAAAAATGTCTCCCATCAACCCATCAAAAGAAAAGCCTAGAATCTGATCGCATCACAGGTGAATTCTACTAAACATTTAAAGAAAACCTAACATCAATCCTTCTTAAACTCTTCCAAAGAACAGAAAGGAAAGTTCCTCTTTTTATGAGACCAGGATTTCCCTGATGCCAATGCCAGGCCAAATGAATTAAAAAAAATTATAGGCCATTATCCCCGATAAATACAAATGTAAAACCCTCCACAAAATACTAGCAAACCAAATTAACAGCACAATAAAAGGATCACCCACTATGATCAAGTAGGAATTATACCATGGGTTCAAGATTAGCTCAACATGTGCAAATTAACTGATGTCATTTTGTTCATATTAACAAAATTAAGGACAAAACCATATGATCCTTTCAACAGATGCAAAAAAAGCATCCGATAAAATTCAACATCCTTTCATGACAAAAACTCTCAACAAATTAGTTGTAGAAGGAATGTTCCTCAACACAATAAAGGCCATAAACGACAAGCCCAGAGCTAAACATCACACCCAACAGTGACAATTTAAAAGCTTTTCCTCTAAGATCAGAAAGAGGACAAGGATGCACTCTCTCACAACTTCTACTCAACTATGATAGTACTAGAAGTCCCTGCCAGAGCAATTAGACAAGAGAAAGAAATAAAAAGGCATCCAAATAGGAAATGATGAAGTGAAAATGTCACTGTTTGCTAACAACACAATCTTACATACAGAAAACACAAAACACTCCACCAAAGAAACAGAACTAATAAACAACTACATTAAACATGAAGGATACAAAAGTAAAATGCAAAAAGCAGTGGCATTTCCATACAGTAACAACAAATTATCTGATCTGATTTAAAAAATAAATAAAACAACCTCATTAATCATTGCTACAAAAAAAAAAAAAAACAAAACCTTAAGTTTAAGAACAGCCTGGGCAACACAGCAAGACTCCATCTCATTAAAAACAAAAATTTAACCAAGGAGGTAAAAGAGCTCTAAAATAAAAACTGTAAAACATTGATGAAAGAAATTTGAAGACACAAATAAATGGTAAGATATCCAGTGTTCACAGATCAGAAAAATTAATTTGTTAAATTTTTAATTTGTTAACATGTCCAAACTATCCAAAATGATCTACAGATTCAATGCAATCTCTATCAAAATACTGATGTCATTTTTCACAGAAATAGAAAAAAAAAACCCCTAAAATTCATTAGGAATACCAAGAAACACCAAATACTCAAAGTAAACTTGAGATGAAAGAACAAACCTAGAGACATCACACTACCTGATTTCAAAACAGTATTACAAAGCTAGGGTAATAAAAATAGCATGGTACTGGTGTAAAAACAGAAACACAGACCAATGGAACAGAATAGAAGATGTAGAAGTCAACCCATGCATTTATACTCAATTGATTTTTGTCAAAGGTGCCAGGAACACACAATGGGAAAGGATACTTTCTTCAAAAAATGGTGCTGGGAAAACTAGATAACCACACGCAGAAGAATGAAATTGGACCATTACCTTACACCATATACAAAAATGGGTCAAAATGGATTAAAGACTTAAACATAAGACCTGCATTATAAAACTACTAGAAGAAAACACAGAGGGAAAACTACATGTCATCAGTCTGGGCAATGATGTTTTTGGATATGACACCAAAGGGATGGGCAACAAAAGCAAAAATGAACAAATGGGATTACATCAAACTGAAAATGTCTGCATAGCAAAGAATACAATTAGCAGAGTGAAGAGAAAAGCCATGGATTGGGAAATAATATTTGCAATCTGTATATCTGATAAGGAGTTAATATCCAAAATATATCAAGAACTCGAGTAACCCAATAGCAAGAAAACAACACAATTAAAAAATGGGCATGCCAGGCACAAGTGGTGCAGACCTGTAGTCCCAGCTATTTGCGAGGCTGAGGCAGGAGGATGGCTTGAGGCCAGGAGTTTGACTCCAGCCTGGGCAACAGAGTAAGACCCTCAACTCTTGGGGGGAAGAAAAAAAAAATCAGAGGGGACAAATGAACTGAACAGCTATTTCTCAAAAGAAGACATATGAATGTCTAACAGATAAATGAAAAAAGTGCTTGATATCTATAATCAGGAAAATGCAAATTAATGCCCGAATGAGATAACAACTCACACCTGCTAGAATGTATACTATCAGAAAGAGAAAAAAACAAACAGTTTTCATAAAGAAGTGGTGAAAAGGGGAGCCTGGTACACTGCTACTGGGAACATAAATTAGTACAGCCATTATGAAGGAGGGTATGAAGGTTCCTCAAATATCTAAAAATATTCTGGGACAATGTTTTATTAAAAAGAGAAGGAAAGAAAAAAAATTTTAACTAAAAAAATAAGAAAGAAAAAATTTAAAAACAAAATTACCACATGATCCACAAATCCCACTTATGTGTATATAGTCAAAGGATGTGAAATCAGTATGTTGAAGAGATATCTGCACTCCAATGTTAAGTGCAGCTTTATTCACAATAGTTTAGTTATCAAATCAACCTAAGTATCCATCAATAAGTTAATAAAGAAAATGTCGTATATATAGGCATACCATGGGTTCGATTTCAGACCACCGCAATAAAGCAAATAGTGCAATAAAATGAGTAACAAAATTTTTTGTTTCCCAGTGCATATACAAGTTATGGTTACATCATACTGTGGTCTATTAACTGTGCAATAGCATTATGTCTAAAATGAGTACACATGCCTTAATTAAAAAATACCTCATTGCTAAAACATAACAATCATCTGAGCCTTAAGCAAGTCATAATTTTTACTGATGGAGAATCTTGCCTTGATGTTACCGGCTGCTGACTGATCAGGGTAGAGGTTACTGAAGGCTGGGATAGCTGTAGCAATTTCTTAAAATAAGGCAACAATGAAGTGTGCCACATAGATGGACTCTTCCTTTTATGTAATATTTCTCTATACCATGTAATTCTATTTGATAGAATTTAGAACTTCTTTCAAAATTGGAGTCAGTCCTCTCAAACCCGCCCCTGCTCTATCAACTAAGTTTACAGACTATTCTAAATCCTTTGTTGTCATTTCAACCATGTTCACTACATCTTCACCAGGAATAGATTCCACCTTAAGAAACCACATTCATTGCTCATCCTTTAAGAAGCAACTCCTCATCTGCTGAAGTTTTTTTTTGTTGTTTTTTTTTTGTTTTTTGACACAGGGTCTCCTCCTGTTGCCCAGGCTGGAGTGCAGTGGTGTGATCATAGCTCGTTGCAGTCTTGACCTCCTGGACTCAAGTGATATTCCTATTCAGCTCCCTGAATAGCTAGGACTACAGGCACGTATCACTAAACCTACCTAAATTTTTTTCAGAGATGGGGTCTATGTTGCCCAGGCTGATCCTAAACTCCTGGCCTCAAGCGATCCTCCCACCTCGATATCCCAAAGTGTTGAGATTACAGGCATGAGCCATCGTGCCTAACTCTGCTGAAGTTTTACCCTGAGATTGCAGCAATTCAGTCACATCTTCAGGTTCTACTTTTAATTCTAGTTCCCTTGCTATTTCTACCATATCTGCAATTAATTCCTCTACTGAAGTCTTGAACCTCTCAAAGTCATCTGTGAAGGCTGGAATCAACTTCTTCCAAACTCTTGTTAATGTTGATATTTTGACCTCCTCCCATGAATTACGAATGTCCCCAACGGCATCTAGAATGGTGAAGCCTTTCCAGCAGTTTTCAATTTACTTTGTCCAGATCCATCAGAGGAATCATTATCTACAGCAGCTATAGTCTTATGAAATGTATTTCTTAAATGATAAGACTTAAAAGTTGGAAGCATTCCTTGATTCATGGACTGCAAAATGAATGTTGTGTTAGCAGGCATAAAAACTACATTAATTTCCTTGTACATCTGCATCAGAGCTCTTGCGTGAACAGGTCACTGTCAATAACAGCAATATTTTGAAAGGAAATCTTTTTTCTCAACAGAAGCTCTCAATAGTGGGCTGAAAATATTCAGTAAATTATGCTATAAACAGAGGTGCTGCCATTGGGCTTTGTTGTTCCACGTGCAGAGCACAGGCAGAATAGGTTTCACATAATTCTTAAACACTCTAGGATTTTCAGAATGGTAAATGGGCATTGGCTTCAACTTAGTTACCAGCTGCATTAGCCCCTAACAAACGTCAGTCTGTCCTTTGAAGCCAGGCACTGACTTCTCTCTAACTATGAAAGTCCTAGATGGCATCTTCTTCCAACAGAAGGCTGTTCCATGTACTTTAAAAATCTGTCCTTTTGTGTAGCCACCTTCATCCATTATCTTAGCTAGATCTTCTGGAAAACATGCTGCTGAAGCAAGTGCTGAATGACGTGGAAGATTCAGCATGTTATCCAGAAGACCTAGCTTCATCTTGTACTTGTAGTTTACGGAGAAGCCTTCTTTCCTCAAACCTCATGGACCAACCTCTGCTAGCTTCAGACTTTAATTGTGCAGCTGCCTCACCTCTCTCAGCTTTCATGAAATTAAGACGAGTTACAGCCTTGTTCTGGATTAGGCTTTGGCATAAGAGAATCTTGCGGCTAGTTTGATCCATCTAGACCACTCAAACTTTCTCCACATAAGCAATAAGGCTACTTTGCTTTCTTATCATTTATGTGTTCAATGGAGAACGTTTAGTTTCCTTTGGACCTTGTCCTTTGCATTTAAAATTTGGTAAACTGTTTGGCACAAGAGGCTTAGCTTTCAGCCTGTCTTGGCTTTCGACATGCCTTCCTTACCAAGCTTAGTCATTTCTAGCTTTTGATTTAAAGCGAGAGATACGCAGCTCTTCCTTTCACTTGAACACTTAGAAGACACTGTAGGGTTGTTAAACTATCCTAATTTCTATATTGTTATGTCTCAGTGAATAGGGAGGTCTGAGCAGAGGGAGAAATACAGGGGAATGGCTAATCAGTGTTGTAGCCACAGTACACACAACATTTATTGATTAAATTCATTGTCCTACATAGGCGCAGCTCATGGCACTCCAAAACCATTATAATAGTAACAAAGATCACTGATCACAGATGATAGAAAAAGTTTGAAAGACTTTGAGAATTACCAAAATGAGACACAGAGACATGAAGTGAACACATGCTGTTGGAAAAATGGTGCTGACAGACTTGCTCAACAAAGGGTTGCCACAAAGCTTCAATTTGTAAAAACTGCTGAATTTGCAAAATGCAACCTAGCAGAACACAATAAAAAGGAGTATGCCTGTATATACACCGGAGCACCAGTCAGCCTTAAAAAACGAAATCTTGTCATTTGCAACAACATGGATGAACCTGGAATTACAGTAAGTGAAATAAGCCAGTCATAGACAAATAATGCATGATCTCACTTATCTGTGGAATCGAATACAATTGAAATCAAAGAAACAGAGAATAAATGGCATTTGCCCAAGGCTGCGGACAGGATGAGAAGGGAGACATTGGTCAAAGGGTACAAAGTTTCAGTTAGGAGGAATATATTTTTGATATCTACTGCACAGCATGGTAACTACCTTTAATAATAGTGTATTGTATATTTCAATATTGCTAAGAGAGTACATTTCAAATATTCTTACCACAAATATGTTACATATCTGAGGTGACGGATATGTTTAGTTTGACTTAATCATTCCACTTTGTATACATATATCAAACATTACTTTGTACCCTATAAATATATACAATTTTAATGTGCTAAATTACAATTTAAAATTTTTAAAGAGAATTTGGCCTGGCAAGGTGGCTCACGCCTGTAATGTTCAGCACTTTGGGAGGCCGAGGCAGGTGGATCGCTTGAGGTCAGGAGTTCAAGACTAGCCTGGCCAATATGGTGAACTCTCATCTCTATTAAAAATACAAAAATTAGCCGGGCGTGGTGGTGTGCGCCTGTAGTCCCAGATATTCGGGAGGCTGAGGCAGGACAATCACTTGAACCCAGGAAATGGAGGTTGCACTGTGCGGAAATCACACCACTGTACTCCAGCCTGGGCGACAGAGCAAGACTCTATCTCCAAAAGAAAAAAAAAACTAAAAAGAATTTGATTTAGAATTTTCAACTTTACTTTTTTCAAAGCTATATGCAAAATGAGAAAAAGAAAATAAGAGAGAGAAACAGAGACAGAGACAAAAGGTACGAGCAAGAGACTGAGACCAAGGAGCAGAGGCTAAAAGGCTAAACTGCAAAGTCCCAATAACACTTTTTAAACCTATAGTTCCAATAATGCTGAAAGCCGGCTCTATTTCTTGAACTTCCTGGGAGATGAGCCAAAAAAACATGCTGTTTTGTTTAAGTGAACTTAAGTGAGATTTCTCTTACTTTGAACTCGCTAAGACAATGTTATTTTCTGGTACCTACAATAATCGTTTAATAAGAATCTATTAAGTTATGCTAAGACAGTTCAAAGTCTAAGATAGTTCAAAGTAAGAGAACTAACAGTATCTGAAATACAGCACTAAATACAGAATACATGAAATATACTAAACTAATATCTGAAATACATATTTTATCAGTAGTTTTAAGTGTGGGTAAATTTATACTTTCAATATTCTGTACTCTGTGAAACATTTAAAATTTGAGAATGTATTATAACAAAAATGTTATTCAAAGTTTGGTGGAAAAACTGAATTTAGATAAATGTCAAAAAAAAGGAGAAAAAAGACAATCTAAAGAAGAAATTAAAGAAAATGAAACAATACTAATTTGCCTTGAACATATCATGCATTTAAAAACGTAACACAGAATATCCCCAGTATCTGTTTCTTCATTAACTCCTTTTGCCTACCATTAAAAATTTCAATGTTTTAAGCAAAGAAGATTATGAGGAAATAAACATTTTAACAAATAAAGGAAACTTAAAATGTGTTAAATTTGTCATCATTATCATGTTTGGATAAAAACAAGTTTAAAAACTCCCAAGTCTCTCATTTTCTACTCGTTTTATTTCCCTTTAATAGATTATTACTATCAAAATCACCTTGGTGAAGGAGTTGAGCTCGATAGGCTGGAAGGGAAGTTGTAAGAAAGGTATGGAGTCGAACAGCCAAAAGAAATTTTAACCCGCATTCATCAAGAGTTTCTCCACCTGCAATGAAAGAAAGGGGAAGCAATGTATTAAAAAAAAAAATTGTAAGCAAAAGAACACCAAATATAGGCATATAATATTCTTAACCTGACCAAAAAAAAGTTATCAGTCTAAAATATTTTCTAACATTTATCTTTTTCTACACAATTTTACATTACAGAAAAAATAGTATAAACAATTGGAAAAATAAGAAGAGAATAAAGAGAATCTGATACTCTTTATAATCTGACCTCTTCTGATTGAAATCGTATTTAAATTAAAACGTGACTGATTTTTGAACAGTTTAACCTTTTCTGTGGCACATGTACAGTATTATCTTTAATCAATACGGCTTGTTTGAATCATACATCCACCCCAGTAATCTGCTGTTAACACTGGAAGAAAAAGTTCTATGGTGGGAGGGCCTGATATTTTTTCCTTGAAGCAAAAACTAAAAACATAAAACACCTACAACATAATCACATCAAAAATAGTATCTACTACTAATATCTATAAAAGTGTCAAGATTCATAACCAATTTAATTTTTCTTAAATTTAATTTTATTAAATTTACCCTATATTTTCCTTTCAAGTTTCGTTCAAAGGGATACTGACATATATATGGTCCACAAGGCTCAATTTGTTCATTTCAGAACCTACTTGAGATTTTATGGGAAACTGTTCATAACTCAGCAGTATTTTTTTTTAAATGCTCTCTGGGTGAGGAAAAGACCCTAATTACATTATGCTTTTCTAGGTAGGAGCATACACTAATGCTAATTTAAAAAAAAAACAACTCAATGTTTTAAAAACCAAATTATAATTGTTAATAGTGGATTATTACAAAATGAGGGGAAAAAAACCCAGAAGCCACCTTTTATTTTAGGTACCTAAAATAATTGTTTAATAAGAATCTGTTAAATTTTGCTAAACCCAGAAAGACTGAGTTGGATCTTTTATACTATTAAGCAGACAATTAGTAAAAATGACCGGCATAACAAGTCTTTGTGCACTTGCTCATAGTACTATGATTTATGGGATAAACAGTGCATATTAAGAGTTTGCTGTTTATGATAGTCTTGGGGGGAAAAAAGTTAAAACTGTTGTGAAGGTAGCAAAGATGTTTCCAAAAAAAAAACCTTCATGGTATTTTTTTTTTTTAAGAGACAGGGTCTTGCTCTATTGTCCAGGCTGTAGTGCAGTGGCACAATCAATTCACTGCCACCTCAACCTCCTGGGCTCAAGCATCATCCCACCTCAGCCTCCTGAGTAGCTAGGACTATAGGCATGAGGCATCATATCTGGCTAATTTTTTTTTTGTTTTCATAGAGATGGTGGTCTCAACTATGTTGCCCAGGCTGGTCTTAAACTCCTGGGTTCAAGTGATCCTCCTGCCTCAGCCTCCCAAAGAGCTGAATTTACAGGCATAAGCCCCTGTGCCTAGCCAATGGCATCATTTTAACAAAAATTATTTAAAATTATTTTCTGTGAAAATAAGTAAAAATGTTATCAGTATGGAGTTTAGTTTTACCTTGGCTTCTGTCTCGGCTTTCTCCAATATCAGTGCTTGTAGTTGCAATTGTATCTGCTAAGGCCATCAAAGACATCTGCTCCATCCGGCTGAGTCCTGGTAAACTGGAATGAAGTAAGTGGCCAGAAAGAACCTGAGCATGCTCAGGTCCAAAGTAAGTCGGACTGTATTGTGAAAGGTCAATAACTCTAGGCTTTGTATTTTCTTCATCTGTCTCTAACATATGAGTATCAGTCATTAGAAGTTGAGTCTGAAAAAGCTCATCATAACTTTCTTTTGACAATTGGTTTGATTTACTTAAGGTACTCTCATTACTAGATTTCTCCAAAGATGAGTAACAGCTATCATCATCTGCTGCAAGTAAGGCATATAAAGGAAGTGGAGGAACAGAATCTATTTCTGTGTAATCTGTATTTTCAGCCTTGTTGAATGCCTGGGGGTCTCTGGTAGTGCTTCCACTAGCACTGATTGTGAGAGACCTAAGGCGGCGTTCATGATTAGATTCAGCTTCATTCACAGCCACAACTTCCCCAGCAATGCACTTAACAAGATGGGACAAGATGGCCTTTGCTCTCCGAACTTTACCAAGATCCATGAGTTCCAAAAGCTGCAAGGGATGATACTGAGGTAGAGTCGGGGAAAGCACATGAGCTGCTTCAAAAAGACCTGAATCTTCCATATCCACTGAAGGATCGAATGCAGTTTTCTTTCCACAGATTTTCTGTGCAAGACTGGTCATGGATCGAGTCAGAGTTTTCTTTGGAGGATGTAACCCAGAACTGGAGTTACTCTGTTTTATTAAACTTGTTATAGATGGAGTGCTCCCACTGTACGAATCTGTTATAACAGGTTCTTGTTTAGAAGATGGCTGCCATTGGGAATACACATGCATTTCACAGTCCATTCCTACCACAAGGATGCCATCCCGGACCCACGATAAAGAAACAGGAAAAGGTGGGGAGCCATCTACAGAAGAAACCAGGTCCACACTTCGTAATAGTACAAATTTAGAAAGGGGCACAACTTTGGTACTCTCCCAGAGAGGAAATGTCAGGCTTTCCTTACCAGTTTGGTCTTGTACCTTGCCAGCCAGGGGTCCATACATAAAAAGTTTTGATCCAATTCCTACAGTCAGGATATGAGAACCATCTTCTCTAGACATCCAATCTAAGTGAACTAAATGCTTTGTGTTTGATGTGATATTCTCTTTACTAGATAAATACATCTCTTGTTTATTATAGGCCACTAAATTGCTATCAACACTAATGCCAGAATCCAGTACTGTGCTTAACTCATCCAAATGAATTGTCTGTTCAAGGACCCAACATGAACCTCCTGTTGACTCACATTCAAAAATACTTACATGCATCACAAAGTCCTGGGAAGATCTACTATTAGATGCAGGCTGCTTATAAGCTACTGCTAAACGATTTGTATGTGCACAGCTAACTTCTACAGGCCTACCAGGTACAGTTATACTACTATTGCTCTGAAGTCCATCTTCAATAAGTAATGGCCATTCTTCCCAAATGTATGCAAGATCAATTTTTCCATTCTTCGATGTGGCAGATTCTCCATCTGTTACTCTGCATCTCCAGAATCTTACTTTCTCATCTGAACATGAAGTTGCCAATAAATAAGGAGCACTGCATGCAGGATATATAGAAGATGAACTCAGATGTCCTAAAATAAAAATAATCCATTAACAAAATGTTAAATTTGGTTAAATACTGTTTTTATGTACTTACGATTTTAGTCTTTTTGTATTAACTACTATTAAGAACATGACAGCCTATATTTATTTAAGTTAAGAAGGGGCAGCAAGAATAGCAAGAGGCTTTTAATGACATCAGAAAGGTATATAAAAAGAAAGTATCACCAAAACCTAGAGTTCAAAGGGAACTCTGAGATAATTTACTTCAATTCTTGAAGGTTAAACATCTTGGGCCTAAATCAAACAACTTAGGCATAGGCAGAATTTAAAAACTTGAATTCTAGTTAATCCAGAATTTGTTTCACAGCTCTTCGCTAGTTTTATACATTATAAATCTATTTTAAAGGTATCAACGCATTTTTTTTTAATTTGTCAACACTCACTGGCTCCTTCTCTTTCACATTTTTCAATATAAATGTGAATGGCCTATGTTTACTTAAGTACTGAATGGTCACTTTACAGGGCCCTTCATGATCGAGGTATATTTGCCATAACAAATGCTGAGAAAGTTCCTAACTACAACTTAACATTTGCTTAGACTTGAAGTAATCATGCACTATTAGTTTCCTAAAACAGGAGCCTTGATTTTTATTTTTGATTAGTATTCTTGATACTCCAGAACAGTGGTTCTTGACTTTTTGCATGCGTAAGAATCACTTTAAAGGTTTGTAAGACTGGGCCCCATCCCAGAGTTTGAGATTCAGTAACTCTGGGTGGCCCAAGAAATGGAGTGGCCCATTTCTAACAAGTTTCCAGGACACTGATGCTGCTGGCCTGGGGACACTTCGAAAACCACTGCTCTAGAATAAGGATAATAAATATATAGCAGAAACCACACAATCAGAATCACGGCTCCAGGCAGCTATTGCCAATACCATCAAAGTTTGCAAATAAGGTACAACTTGGTTACCATCTCCGCTCCAGAAACTGTCCCTTTGTCTTCCCAAAAACACAAAGAAAATTTGTTTTAGAAATCAATATTTAAGACTAGAGCTGGCTGATAAATGTCAGCTGAAAACATAATGAGAACTGTAAGTCTTCAATTTAGGGTACTTGAATATATTATTTCCATTTCTGGTTCTGTGTGGATTTAAGAGGTAGTTAGAGCACCTATTTTTAAATACCTGGTAAATACTCATGTGTTACAAAATTAGCCTCTTTTCATAAAATTTACAAACCTGCTGATGGCTTAATACTTATTATCTCAACTCCTTCTGGTAAATGTAATTCTTGGCTATAAACCATTTCTGAAAACAGAGTCAACTTGCTGGTACTCTGGAGATTTGCTCTGCAAGCCTGATACTTTTGTGAAAAAGGAGATAGGATCTTCTCTGGAGAAGAAGAATAATGTTCTTCTGGTTGCCAAACTGCTTCGGATAATTTTCTATCCACTTTTTCATCTACAAAATATAAGAAAAGAACCAAAAACTGAGGCAGGGGAACCCTATAAATATTACGATTGCTACATTTTACAATCCAAAACTGCCTTGTAAAAGACAAAATAGTAAACATATTAATGTGATTCTTCACAGAAAGAAAATAAGAAAAGCTTTTTCAATTAATTGAATAATCTACCGTTATCACCATTTAATGAGAATGGCTTTAAGAAATATGTCCCAAATTCTCTAATTTTGTGTAACTGGTTAACTTATGCCTATTAAAGTTACACAAACACACACACAAAAGACTCACCTAATGAGACAGGAATTGACTTTAGATGTAAATTCCACATGTGTAACAGTGAACGGTTGTCTTGAGTGCATTCTATTACAATTAGGTAGAAATTCTCAGAAAATCCATTAGGTGAGCTGCCTGTTGGTATTAATGATATTTTTCACTGTTAATAAGTGTAAAAGAGACAACTTGCTAAATATGCCAAGTGAAAATAATTGGAGTTTAAAAAAAGAAAATTAAAAACTTTTACCTAAGGATTCAAACACAAGTGGTATTATAAAATATATTCAAATCCTTTACCACAGGAATTTGCATTAACTTAAAATTTTTACAATAATATGTATGCTATTTCACGTTTGAATTGATAGGTTTAAAGTCATCATCATCAAATTGTTCACAAAGATTAAACCATAAGAAGTAGGAAATTTCTAAACAGATAGGAACTATATAATATATACTTCAATTCAACATATCATGATGAAATAGTGGTGCCAAACATTTTTCAAATGAATAAGTTCTATAATGGATGACTTCATGATATTTATCCAATGGCAAAACTGTAAAGTTTTCATTATAAAACATATCATTCAAGAAAATTTGTCTTTGCCCAAATTGCATAAACAGCACACGAGTTGCTCAAAATAAACATATCTTTTTAAAATACATCAGAAAAATCAATGATTTATTATTGCCTGAAAAACCTTTTTAACAATAGATTTTAATCCAAGCTTTCTTCATTATAATCTATTATTCACTATGTGCACAATTAGGTAAATGAAAATTACATTATAAAAACAAAATAAATCACAGAACATGTAAAACACGAGAAAGCAGGTATTATCAGAGCACAAAGACTTTGCCCTTTTATAAATCTGCATAGGAAAAAAATAGAAAAAGGTAACCATAAATGTTTTAAATCATCTTGTATTGAGAGACTAAATGAAAAGGTAACTGTGGTAATGTATTCTAAGTTAGGCATCCGAAATACAGAAATTAAGAGAAAAGGATTAAGATTATAAAATAAAAAAGAATAGAAATCAATCCTAGTTTTGATAATTTCACTAACAACAAAAAATGCTCCAATAATGAACATACATGTAAAACACTTTTCTTCTTCATAATAGAGCAAAAGAAATGAAACCATAACACTTAAGGTATTTTCTAGGAAACTCTAATAATGAACATAATAGTTATTGGGTAAAAGTAAAAATTTCCTGAATATTTTAAGAAAAATCTTAGCCTTCACGAGAATAAAAATACATTAAAAACTGAGGAATCTGAAAAAAGAAAATGTTAGAATACAAGAAGAACATAGAAAAACTCAACCTTATGCAAACGAGAGTAACTTCTTTTAAAAGTTTTAGAGCCTTAAACTGTTAACAATATTAACATGTTCATTAATATTTTAATATGAAAAGGATAGTTTTGTTTATACAGTAAATAATCTTATCTCTTGCACCTGATATCTTTAATCCCCATTTTTAGCATACTTCCAACATGTTCAGAGTTTTAAAAAACACATAAATAAAGTGTACTTGCACAGCTCATTAACTCAGGGAAAACTGATAGAAGACTAAAAGCAATGGTAAGAAATTAGATGTCAACATAAAAGTGCAGAACTCTAAGGAGTACTTCTCATAAAAGAAGAAAAATGGAAAAGGTGGCAGAAGGACATGATGTACAAGAGAAGAAAAAAGTCTGAACAAATGGAGAAGATATTTAACATATGAATCTTGATAACTTCTTTGTGCAACGGGCACATACTGTTAAATTGATTGTGATATTCAAGAATGCCATTTTGGAGTTTGGTTTGGCTCTGTAATCTCAAGTGATGACCAAGAGACCTTAGCTTTATTTTACTCAGTGTTCCTTCATGTAAAGTAAAAATTTACGTTGATAAGAGGAGTTTAACATTTTAAAAACTGTTTTATTATAAAAGCATTAATTAAGACAATTAGTTTTTAAATTAAGGACCTTCTAAGCTTGAAGTTTTAAGCTACTTCTTTAAATTATAAATTTTCAAAAGGCAGGAGGTCCATAACATCCAAATGGATGGGTAGGACTCCATCCATGCAAAAACCTCTCACATGTTAATAATAAAGCATTTCTATTATGCAGTTTAAAAAACATACAACCAAGATGCCCCTTTAATTTTGTTCATATTTATTACCTGGTTAAGAATAAAAAGATACTCATACTTATGATGAATATTTAATAAACAAACCTACTCCAAACAATTTTTACTTCAAATAGATAATGTAAAGCATTTTACCAATTCATCTTTATTAACTGCCTAACATACTGTACATAGTATTTCTCATTCCATAAACAATTCTTCCTTACCTGCATTAGATAAAATGCTGTCTTTGCCAAGGCTTTTCTTCTCAAGGTTATTCAAAATGAACTCTTCTTGAAAAACATGAAGCAGTTGGGTTTTTCTGCCATGCTGAATATAAATAAATATCAACATAAGTTGACCTATGTGTTATTTACCTAATGCTAAATAGCCAGAAAAATAATACTTCATAATGAGATATTTAAAGGCACAATAAGACGTCAAAAGTTCAGCAGAACATAAGTGTGTGGCACCTCCATTAGATTAAACAGATGAATATAAAAATTTAGGTCAAGATGATTTGCTTTCATTACAATGAGTCTTTATAAGTAAGAAATAATATCCACCAATGTTTTTAATTTAGCCACAAATTGGAACCTAGTTTTCTTTTCAGTGATTTTCATAACCATGGATGAGGAACCTAACACCACTTTATTAAATCTAATGGTAATATGATAATATTAATATTTATAATATGTTTGAGTCAAAGTTTGAAAATTTATTTGGTTGTGAATATCATAATGAGGATAATTTGTTTTCTAGTTTGAAGTCTAGGAAGTAAAATATACAATAGTATGTTATCTATTACGTGATGAGTTAATTACTGAATCTACTTTACCTGTAAATATATAGCAAATTTTCAAATTACATTAATATACAGATTTTATGCAAAATGTTTTCATAAACTTTTTTTTAACATACCTCCCCCCCAAAATTAATACTTACAAGTTTGGTAATGGGATCTAATGCAATAATGCATCCTGGCCTGGCTGTTGATTGTTGACTGACAATGTTAAAGATTTCACCAACGTATTTCTGTTTTTTTAAAAAAAATTGATAATTTACTAAACAATTCATATGCAAATAAGAGTAAATAACAAAATTTCAGGCATAACAGATAAATAACAATAAAATTCAAGTGGGTGTAAATATAGCCCCTTTCAACTATACAAATGCTAGGTCTTTAGTCTTTATAGGAATTAACATACGAATGAAAAAGCATTACAGCTCAGTTGGTACAGAGAAAAATAAAAGCAATGCTTGGTAACTGTTAAGGAAAAAAATTACATCCATAAATGTGAAAAATTGATATAAACCTCCTGGAAATGTTCTAATAATTAGTGCTTTTTAAACATTAATTTTGAGGTAGGAAGGATAGAGCTAAAGAAACAAGATTACATACTATTCAAATATGCCGATTTCTTGAGCCATTTATGTCCTGACTGCTTTAGTCAAGGTCACACTGCTAAATTCAGTAGTCTATTTTCAAATCTTTATCAGACTTGCTTTATCAGCAGTATCTGATCTTGGTAATCATTCCTTCTTCCTCCTTGAAATACTTTTTTTCTTTTGCCTTCCATTATACACCACATTCACCCTTGTATTTCCACCCTACTTTTAACACAGCATTCCAGCATTCAATCTTTAATTTTTTTTAACTTTCATTGTAGGTTTGGGAGTACGTGTGCTAAACTCACGCCACAGGGCTTTCTTGTACAGATTGTTTCATCATCCAGGTACTAAGCCTAGTACCTGATAGTTATTTTTTCTGGTCCGCTCCCTCCTCCCACCTTCCATCCTGAAGAAGTCCCCAGTGCCTGTTTTTCCATTCTTGGGGTTCATGAGTTCTCATCATTTAGCTCCCACTTATAAGTGAGAACATGCCGTATCTGGTTTTCTATTCCTGTGTTAGTTTGCTAAGGATAATGGCCTCCTTAAAGAATGGCCTCCATAAAGACGTTGCTTTATGAATGCCAGCTCCACCCATGTTCCTGCAAATTACATCATTTCATTCTTTTTTATGGCTGCACAGTATTCCATGGTGTGTATGGACCACATTTTTTTAATCCAATCTGTCACTCATGGGCATTTGGGTTGATTCTATGTCTTTGCTATTGTGAATAATGCTGCAACGAAATTTGCATGCATGTGCTCTTACCATAGAATGATTTATACTCCTCTAGGTACATAGCCAGTAACGGGATTGCTGGGTCAAAAGGCAGTTCTGTTTTTAGCTCTTTGAGGAATCACAGTACTGTTTTCCACAACAGTTAAACTAATTTACACTCCCATCAACAGGGTGTAAGTGTTCCCTGTTCACTGCAACCTCGCCAGCATCTTTTTTTTTTTTTTTTTGACTTTTTAATAATAGCCATTCTGACTGGTGTGAGATGGTGTCACATTGCGGTTATTTGCATTTCTCTAATGATCAGTGATATTGAGCTTTCTATCATGTTTGTTGCCACATGTATGTCTTCTTTTGAAAAGTGCTCACGTCCTTTACCCACTTTTTGATGGAGCTGTTTTTCTCTTGTAAATTTAAGTTCCTTACAGATGTTGGATATTCAGACCTTTCTCAGATGCACAGTTTGCAAATATTTTCTCCTATTCTGTAGGTTGTCTATTTACTCTGTTATGATTGCTTTTGATGTCTTTGTTATGAAATCACTGTCCATTCCTATGTCCAGAATGGTATTGCCTAGATTGTCTTCCAGGGATTTTAGAGTTTTAGGTTTTACATTTAAGTCTTTAATCCATCTTGAGTTGATTTCTGTATATGATGTAAGGAAGGGATCCAGTTTCAATTTTCTGCATATGGCTAGCCAACTCTGCCAGCACCATTTATTAATGGAAACCTTTCCCCATTGCTTGTTTTTGTCAGGGTTGTCAAAGATCAGATAGTTGTAGGTGTGTGGTCTTATATCTGGATTCTCTATTGTGTTTCATTGGTCAATGTGCCTGTTTTTGTACCACTACCATGCGTTTTGGTTACTGTATTCCTGTAGTATGGTTTGAAGTCAGGTAAAATGATACCTCAAAGCTTTGTTCTTTTTTTTTTTTTATGATTGCCTTGGCTACACAGGCTCTTATTTTGGTTCCATATGACTTTTAAAATAGGTTTCTCTAGTTCTGTGAACAATGTTGTTGGTAGTTTGATAGGAATAGCATTGAATCCATAAATTACTTTGGGCAGTATGGCCATTTTAATGAAATTGATTCTTCCTATCCATCAACATAGGCTGTTTTTCCCATGTGTTTATGTCTTCTCTGATTTATTTGAGCAATGTTTTGTAATTCTCATTGTAGACATCTTTCACCCTCCTGGATAGCTGTATTTCTAGGTATTTTATTCTTTATGTGGCGGTTGGGAATGGGACTGTCTTCCTGAATTGGTTCTCAGCTTAGCTGTTGTTGGTGTGTAAGAATGCTAGTCATTTCTTGTACATTGATTTTTGTATCCTGACACTTTACTGAAGCTGTTTATCAGATCTAGGAGCTTTTGGGCCGAGACATAGGGTTATCTAGATATAGAAACATGTCATGTACAAACAGTGATAGTTTCACTTCCTCTCTTCCTATTTAGATGCCCTTTATTCCTCTTTCCTGATTGCTCTGGCCAGCACTTCCAATAATATGTTGCATAGGAGTGGCAAGACAGGGCATCCTTGCCTTGTGTCAGTTTTCGAGGGGAATGCTTCCAGTTTTTGCCCATTCAGTATGATGTTGGCTGTGAGTCTGTCAAAGATGGCTCTTATTCTGAGATATGTTCCTTCAACACCTAGTTTATTGAGAGTTTTTAACATGAAGGAATGTTGAATTTTATCAAAAACCTTTTCTGCATCTATCGAAATAATTATGTGTTTTTTGTCTTCAGTTCTCCTTATGTGATAAATCACATTTAATTTTTGTATGTTGAACAAAACTTGCATCCCAGGAATGAAGCCTACTTGATCACTGTGAACTAGCTTTTTGAGGTGCTACTGGATTTGGTTTGCCAGGATTTTGTCAAGGATTTTTGCATTGATATTCATAGAGGATACTGGGCTAAAGTTTTCTTCTTGTGTATGTCTGCCAGGTTTTGGTATCAGGATAATGCTGGCCTCAAAAAATTAGTTGGGGAGGAGTCCCTCCTCCTCAATTTTTTGGAATACTTTCAGTAGGAATCGTACCAGCTCTTCTTTGTGCATCTGGTGGAATTCGGCTGTGAATCCCTCAGATCCTGGGTTTTTCGGTTGGTAGGCTATTTATTACTGACTCAATTTCGGAGCTTGTATTAGTCTGTTTAGGGAATCAATTTCTTCCTGGTTCAGTCTTAGGAGGGGGTATATGTCCAGGAATTTATCCATCCCTTGTAGGTTTTGTAGTCTGTGTGTATAGAGGTATTCGTAGTAGTTTCTAATTATTGTTTTTAAGTCTGTAGAGTCAGTGGTTAACATCCCCTTGGTAATTTCTAATTGGGTTTATTTGGATTTTCTATTACTTAGCAACGTATCTATCTTACTAATTTTTTCAAAAAGCCAATTCCTGGAATTGTTGATCTTTTGAATGGTATTTTGTGTTTCAATTTCCTTCAGTTCATCTCTGATTTTGATTATTTCTTATCTTCTGCTAGCTTTGGGGTTGATTTGTTTTACCTTCTCTAGTTCTTTCAGTTGTTAGGTTAGGTTATTAGTTTGAGATCTTTCTGACTTTTTGATGTGGGCATTTAGTATCATAAATTTCCGTCTTAACACTGCCTTACCTGTGTCCCAGAGATTCTGGTATGTTATATCTTTATTCCCATTACTTTCAGAGAACTTCTTGGTTTCTCTCTTAATTTCACTATTTACCCAAAAGTCATTCAGGAGCATGTTTTTAATAACCATGTAATTGACTGGTTTAAGCTATTTTTTAAATCCTGACTTCTATTTTTATTGCACTGTGGTCCAACAGTGTGTTTGGTATGATTTTGGTTCTTCTGCATTTGCTGAGGATTGTTTTATGTCCAATTATGTGGTCCAATTTAGAGTATGTGACATGTGGCAATAGAGGAATATATATTCTGTTGTTTTGGGTGGAGAGTTCTGCAGCAGTCTGTCAGATACATTCGGTCCAATGTTGACTTCAGGTCCGGAGTATCTCTGTTACTTTTCTGCCTCGATGATCTGTCTAATACTGACAGTGAAGTGTGGAAGTCTCCCACTATTATTGTGTGGGAGTCTATGTCTCTTTGTAGGTTTCTAAGAAGTTGTTTTTTGAATCTGGGTGCTCCTGTGTTGGTTGCATATATATTTACCATAGTTAGGTCTTCTTGTTGAATTGAACCCTTTACCATTGTGTAATGCCCTTCTGTGTCTTTTTTTAATCTTTGTTGATTTAGAGTCTGCTTTGTCTGAAATCAGGATGGCAACCTGGCTTCTTTCCGATTTCCATTTACTTAGTAGATTTTTCTCCATCCCTTTATTTTTGAGCCTATGGGTGTCATTATATGTGAGAGGGGTCTCTTGAAGACCACACACCATTTTTTTTTTTTTTTGAGAAGGAGTCTCGCTCTTTCACCCAGGCTGGAGTGCAGTGGCGCGATCTCGGCTCACTGCAGGCTCCGCCCTCCAGGGTTCACGCCATTCTCCTGCCTCAACCTCCCCCGTAGCTGGGACTACAGGCGCCCGCCACCTCGCCCGGCTAATTTTTTGTATTTTTAGTAGAGACGGAGTTTCACCATGTTAGCCAGGATGGTCTCGATCTCCTGACCTCGTGATCTGCCAGCCTCGGCCTCCCAAAGTGCTGGGATTACAGGCAGGAGTCACCGCGCCCGGCCCATTGTTTTTCTTTTTTAAATCCAGTGTGCCACTCTATACCTTTTACGTGGTGCATTAAGCCTGTTTACATTCAAGGTTAGCACTGGTATGTGTGGATCTGACTGTGTTATTGTGTTGTTAGCTGGTTACTATGCTGGCTTGTTTGTGTGGTTGCTTTATAGTGTTACTGGTCTGTGTATTTAAGGGTGTTTTTATATTAGGTGGTAGTGATCTTTCCATTCAATATGTAGTACTCCCTTCAAGACCTCTTGTAAGGCAGACTCCCTCAACATTTGTTTATCTAAAAAGGATCTTATTTCTTCTTCACTTAGGAAGCTTAGTTTGACTACATAGGAAATTCTTGGTTGAAGACTTTTTTTTCTTCAAGGATGTTGAATATAGGTCCCCAGTCTCTTCTGGAGAAATATGGAACACTTCACAAATTTGCATGTCATCTTTGCACAGGAGTCATGCTCATCTTCTCAGTATTATTCCAATTTCAGTTTACGTGCTGCTGAAGTGGGCACACATTCCATATATTACTTCTTAAGATGGTGTCTCTCTCTGTCGCCCAAGGCTGGAGTGCAGTGGTGTGATCTTGGCTCACTGCAACCTCTGCCTCCCAGGTTCAAGCGATTCTCCTGCCTCAGCCTCCCAGGTAGCTGAGACTACAGGTTCCTGCCACCACATCTGGCTAATTTTTATATTTTTAATAGATGGGGTTTCACCATGTTGGCCAAGCTGGTCTCAAACTTCTGACCTCAAGTGATCCGCCTGCCTCGGCCTCCAAAAGTGCTGGGACTACAGGCATGAGCCATCCCTCCTGGCCTAACACTTCTGTTTTCTAACTATAGTCTCACCCTTGACAGTCTCATCCACTTCCACAACTTCAAATTTATATGCTGACAACTACCGCATATTTTCAGGCCAGACCTCTCTCTGAACTCCAGATACTAACCTACTATGTCTTTTGGATGTCAAACAGGCATCTCAAAATTAACATGACCAAAGCCAGACTCCTGAATTTCCCTGCCCCTCAAAACCTGCTACTTCTACATTCTTCCACATCTCAATTCACAGCAATTCTATTCTTCCTAATATTCAATCACAAACCTTGGGAGTCCTCTTTTTTTCTCACACACATACCATATCCAGTCCATTCACAGCTATTCAATGTTCTAAACAACATCTTGAATTTGGCCATTTTTATCATCTCTGCCATTACCACTTGCTACATTCTAAGCTCCTTTTTTCCCTCTCCTGGACTACTGTAATTGGTTCCTAAATTGGTCTCTCTGGATCTACTTTGGCATCTCATGTCTAATCTATATAGCCACCAGAGGAATCATTTAAAACCTAAATCATTTCATACCTCTTCTATAGTTTCCATGTTATTCAGAGTAAAAGCTGAAGTTACCACAATGGCCTATCAGGCTTCATATGACCTGGCCAGCCTAACTTTCTGACTTTATCCCTGACTATTTTCCACCTCACATGTTCTGCTCCAGCCACAGTGGCCTTCTTGCTGTTCCTTTACATACTGTATTAGTCCATTTTCACACTGCTATAAATAAATACCTGAGACTGGGTAATTTTAATGGACTCACAGTTCTGCATTGCAGGGGAGCCCTCAGGAAACTTACAATCATGGCGGAAGATGAAGGAGAAGCAAGCACCTTCTTTACAAGGTGGCACGAAAGAAAGCATGCAGGGGAAACTGACACTTTTTAAACCATCAGATCTTGTGAGAACTTGCTCACTATAATGCAAACAGCGTAAGGGAAATGGCCCCCATGTTCCAATCACCTCCCACCAGGTGCCTCCCTTGACATGTGGCAATTACAATTCAAGATGACATTTGGGTGAGCACACAGCAATAAACCATATCAATCCACCCAAGCACCTCCCAAATCCCCTTTTCACATTTCAAAACCAATCATGCCTTCCCAATAGTTCCCCAAAGTCTTAACTCCTTCCAGCATTAACCTAAAAGTCCAAGTCCAAAGTATCATCTGAGACAAGGGAAGTCCCTTCTGCCTATGAGCCTGCAAAATCAAAAGCAAGTTGGTTACTTCCAAGATACAGTGGGAGCACAGGCATTGGGTAAATGTTCTGTTCCAAATAGAAGAAACTGGCCAAAACAAAGGGGCCACAGGCTCCATGCAAGTCTGAAACCTGGCCAGGCAGTCATTAAATCTTAAGCCCCAAAATATCCTTTGACTACATGTCTTGCACCCAAGGCACACTGACACAGAGGTGGGTTCCCATGGCCTTGGGAAGCTCTGCCCCTGTGGCTCTGCAGGGTACAGTGCCTGTGGCTTCTTTCACAGGCTAGTGTTGAGTGCTTATGCTTTTCCAGGCACATGGTGCAAACTCAGTGGATCTACCTTTCTGGGGTCTGGAGGATGGTGGCCCTCTTTTCCCAGTTCCATGAGGCAGGCCGCAGTGGGGACTCTGTGGGACGCTCCAACTCCACATTCTCCCTCTGCATTGCCCTAGTAGAAGTTCTCCATGAGGACCTCACCCCTGCCGCAGACCTCTGCCTGAACACCCACCAGGTGTTTCCATACATCCTCTGAAATCTAGGTGGTTGCTGCCGAGCCTCAACTCTCATCTTCTGCACACTCACAGGCCCAACACCATGTGGAAGCCGCCAAGGCTTGGGGCTTGCACTCTCTGAAGCAACAGCCCGAGCTGTACCATGGCCCCTTTTAGCCATGGCTAGAGCTAGAGCAGCTAGGAGGCAGGGCACTGAATCCCAAGGCTGCATAGAGCACCTGGGCCCTGGGCCTGGCCCATGAAATCATTTTCCCTCCTGGGCCTCTGGACCTCTGATGGGAGGGGCTGCCATGAAGATCTTTGACATGTCCCGGAGACATTTTCCCCATTGCCTTGGCTATTAACATTCAGCTCCTGGTTACTTATGCAAATTTCTGTAGCCCTTGAATTCCTCTCCAGAAATGAGTTTTTCTTTTCTACCACATGGTCAGGCTGCATATTTTCTAAACCTTTATGCTCTGCTTCCCTTTTAAACATAAGTTAACATAAATTTCAATTTCAAATCATCTCTTTGTAAACACATACAACTGAATGCATTCAGAATAAGCCAGGTGACCTCTTGAATGCTTTGCTGCTTACAAATTTCTTCTGCCAGATAACCTAAATCATCTCTCTCAAGTTCAAAGTTCCACAGATCTCTAGAGCAGGGCCAAAATGCCACCAGTCTCTTTGCTAAAGCATTAACATGAGTGATCTTTGCTCCAGATCCCAGTAAGTTCGTCATCTTCATCAGAGACTACCTCAGCCGGGACTTCATTGTCCATATCACTATCAGCATTTTGGTCAAAACCATTCAACAAGTCTCTAGGAAGTTCCAAACTTTCCCACATCTTCCTGTCTTCTTCTGAGCCCTCCAAACTATTCCAATCTCTGCCTGTTACCCAGTTCCAACACCGCTTCCACATTTTTGGGTTATCCTTATAGCAGTGCCTCACTCCTGGTACCAATTATCTGTATTAGGCTGTTTTCACACTCTATGAAGAAATATCTGAGACTGGGTAATTTATGAATAAGTTTAATTGATTCACAATTCTACATGGCTCAGGAGGCCTCAGGACTTACAATCATGGTAGAAGGCAAAGGAGAAGCAAGCACCTTCTTCACAGGTGTCAGGAGAGGGCACATGTGCAGCGGAAACTGCCACTTTTAAGACCATCAGATCTTGTGAGAACTCCCTCACTATCATGAGAACAGGATGGGAGAACTGCCCCCATGATCCAATCACCTCCCACCAGGTCCCTCCCTCAACATGTGGGGAGTATAATTCAAGATGAGATTTGGGTGGGACACAGAGCCAAACCTTATCACATACCAAACATGCTCTGGCCTTGGGATCTCTGAACTAGCTGTCCCTTTTCCCAAATCACTCTCCCTTTAATAAATATCTACATATTTAGTTCCTACATCTCCTTCAGATCTTTAATCAAATGGTACTTCTTCTGTGAAATTTTCCCTGACCAGCAACTTACTTGGCAATTCCTAATTCTCTGCAACACTGTTTCTATCCATAGTATTTTTAATTAATAAATTTTTATCTGTTTTCTTCCTATCTCCCTTCACCAGAATATAAGCTCTATGATACAAATTTTTACCTTTTTCTTCACATCTAAATTCCCATTACTTAAAAATGCCTGATAAATAGAAGACCCCCCCCCCAAATATATACATTTCTACTGTAATACTATATACATGTTTTGGAAAACCTTGTGTTCCGCAAAATTATGCATTAAAATTAACTTACAGAAAAGAACAGGATTGGAACAGATCACTGACATTTATGCAACTCCGTAAGCCGAGCATTAACAAATACATTAATTAGTAGTCACGAAGATGGCTTGAATCTCCTAAATAGAAAGCTTGGTACAGCTGAAGGCTGCCTCTGGGGATACCAAAAGAAAAATCGCCAAAACCAGAAAAGTGGAAATGCTTGCTTGTTGGATGTTCCAAGACAATGCAGTTAGAAGGCTGTTATTAGGTGGGTATGAGAACAAATGTGGCCTGTCATAAGGCAAAAGCCTTACAACAGTACTGAAAGAACTCTTGCCTGAACTGTAACCAAGCTAAGGGCTCTTTCTTTTCATGTTTAAGATTAAAATTCTATTCCTGCTGTTCCAGCTCCTCCTGCCTATAAAATAATTGCAGGGGGGCCGATATAACTTCTACATTATACTGTCAGTAGTCCTCATTTATCTATGAGGAAAGAAGTGTTATAGAAACATATTACAGGAGACTACACTCTACTTTCTTTCAAAGAGTGAAAGAAATGATTTCCTTTTAAAGGAGCTTTGAATCATTACAAGAGTACAACACAAATGTGAAAAAATAAAACAAAGATACGAATGTTTATTACAAATTATAGGTCACAATTGTAGAACATGCCCAATAAATACAAACTATCTAAAAACATAATATTATATACTTAAGCTGTTTTAAAAGACATTACTTACAGAAATTTCAGGGTTAGAAAGCTCAGATAAAAGTTTCTTAGCATCAATAACTGCTTCATATAATCTCAGATATTGTCCATCACTGGCTACAAAGCATGCACTAGGAGAGTTGCAGTATGCACCTAGAAAGTATTTACAAATATTAAAATTTCACCCTTTAATGATAATGTCAGCAAATCTAAATTACTGTAATAAAAACCAGAATACTTACCCAGACAATAACTGGGTATAAGAGTGGGCAGCCATGCCACATTGGAAAAGGCAGAAACATGAAGAGAATTAATCCGGGCAAGCTCAGAAACTCCTCCAGAAAAAGACAATGGCCCAACTGGGTCAACCCTCCAAAGAATAAGCTCACTGTAAACTGCACTGGGATCCTGAAATGCCACGTCAACAGTGCTTTTATTTTGTTGTGTCAAAGAGCATTCTTCAACATTCAGAGAATCAAAAGGTTGCTTTGGGTTATCAACATCTGGTGTCCTTAATGCATTATGGTGTGATGTTGTCAGCAATAATGGTAATACTGAGTGGCAAGCTAAATCATTAAGATGAAAACGATGACCACAATATCTGGATTTGTGGGAAATACTGAGAACAGTAGAAAAAGCAGATTCCTCGGCAAAACTGACCAGCCACTGATTCAGAGAACCATCGGCGTGTTTTGAAATCATCATAACATTAGGGGTAAAAATACTTAAACTATTAGATGATTTATTGTGACCGGAAGAAATAAGCATTGATGTGGAACGGGTGAGGCCAGAAGGTTTTTGTTTCCCCTGCTGAATAGCCAAGTCAACGTTCTTGGTACAGGCATACATCATTATGCTTTTACAGAGAGAGTTTGCATCACCTGTGGGGAAAGCTACTGGAATTCTGGAAACAAAGGACACCTAGAATTAAGAAAGCCAAGTGTTAGGACATATAAAATTATATAAAGAGGTATTAGAAAACAGTACCCACATAAACAAGGAAGTAGCTCTCCAGAAATAATAGTAGTACCTGTACTTGACGAAACATGCCAGGCTGGTATTCATCCAGCCAATCCACATGCCAAACTAGCAAAGAACCATCCATGGGATGAATACTAAATAGCATATCTGCATTTTTACTCCATTCAGACAGAAGTACTTCAATCTGATGATCAATGGCAGCTGACGATAATGATGTAAAACTTGAGTTTGGTACCATTTTATCACAGCCTAATTCCTTCTTTTCGGGATTTATTTTCGAATCATCAACACCATCATCCATGTCTATAAGCAAAAGAGTTCATGAACCAAGTAAATACAAACAGGTTATTACTATAAATTAAGAATTACCGAGCTTCTGGATAGCTGAACACATGGAGATTTCACCCCTAAGGAGAGCATGGAAGCTCCATATCCCTGCCGCCATACCTCACCCTACACATCTCTTTATCTGTATCCTTTGCAGTATACTTTATTATAAACCAGTAAACGTAATGCTCAATGATAATGCTCCAGAGCATACTTTCTTATCTACTTTTGCCCTTGCACAGGTGAAAGGAGAAAACTTGGACTTTCAAAAAATAAAAGTATCATTTGTTACTATAACACCTACCAAGTAGTTCAATTTAATCGTTTACCTTTGGTGGTGAGTTTCATAGCCAGCAGCAATGCCAATATAGGACTAACTGTCAACCCAGAAAAGGGACTTGCTCCATTATTTGAACAACTGAGACAAATTGTGGAAGTTTCTTTTTTTTTTTTTTTTTTTTTGATACGGAGTCTTACTCTCGCCCAAGCTGGAGGAGAGTGGCGTGATCTCAGCTCACTGCAACCTCTGCTGCCTGGGTCCAAGCAATTCCACCTCAGCCTCCCAAGGAGCTGGGATTACAGGTGCCTGCCACCGTGCCCAGCTAATTTTTGTACTTTTTAGTAGAGACGGGGTTTCACCATCTTGGTCAAGCTGGTCTTGAACTCCTGACCTTGTGATCCACCTGCCTCGGCCTCCCAAAGTACTGGCATTACAGGCGTGAGCCACTGCGCCTGGCCAAGCTATGGAAGTTTCTTAATCTGACAGTGGTATATGCACCTTATCTTCATAATAACAACACAAAATCAATCCAGCAATCTATAGACGACAATAATACTTTTATTAACCATGTGCTCAAGAAAGGGGTCTCTTTCGCCATCTTATAATAATAAAGAGCCTACAGATATAATTTATAGCCAGATCAATTGTTACATATTCTAGTGTACAGCCTTTTCTTATTTAGTGAGATCTGGGGATATCACCAGAATGGTTCAATCTATCACAGCCCCCAAAGAGTTAGTCCAGTCATCAAATATGAATGAGATTCTATTTAGTGGATCAGCATCAAACGGGTACTTTGATCCCCTTGAGCCATTAAGTATTGTACAATATGCCCAGACCTGCATAATGAAGAAGACTCTTTTTATTTTGAAGAAGTATATATTTTTCTTCAGATTATGTTTTATTTCTTTGCCTTGGGAGTGAGGAACATAAAATGCCTTAGTAAAAGTAATACAATTAGTACAAACACACACACAAATAAACATCTTTATAAATGGATTCAAGATGAAAAACATAACAGTTTTCATATTAATAAGAAATGGGCTCTGCATTAAAAGTAACTTTGCTCCAGGAATACAAGGTCACTGAAGTTCACTGAGTAATCAGTAGCCATACAGGACTGAGTCAGCAGATTACTGGTAGAAGACCTAATATTAAACTGGAAAATAAGTAAACTGGCTTCTCAATGCAGATGTTCTATACTTAACCACTCAGCTAACCTTTAGTAACACACACTACTTTTCTGTACCTCAGTTTTGCTCATGGTAAAAAGAGGGAATTGGAATTGGAACTAAAATTGGGACTGAGTTTTTAAAATATATTAATTGAGTGTAATGTGTACTTTCTCGAAAGTACCAGGTTTATCCAAACCTCAGTATGCTACATTAGTTATCCTGTAGGTGTATGGACTTGTAAATGGTATGGCATCTTAAAAAAACCATTTCAAGGGAATGCATTTATGGTGCCAATTTCCAGGTTTCCTTCACCTTAGTAATAAAAAATAAACTGTATATCGACTTATCAATACAGGTAAATATGTATATTCTTTCCTCTTTCGAAAATCCCAGTCCCCGCACCGTCCCCCAATTCCTGGTTAGCAATATAGAGCCTTTCTCCGAAGAGATACATTTTTTTTAAGTTTTGACTGCTTACCAGGTTTAAAAAGTAGGTCAAGATATACAAATCAATAAGAAAAAAAAAATCAGTAGGAAATTAGATAAAGGGTATTAAAAGGCAAGCCACAGAAGGGCAAAAATACAATAAAAGATATGCTGCTTAATTTGCATCAAGAAAATGCAAAGTAAAACAAGATGTCCATTGTCCCCTTTTCGACTGGCAAAAAAAAAAAAGTAATATAATGAAAACATGCAGTGTTGATAAGGATGTAAAGCATATATTTAGATACACTTAGAGGAAGTATAAACTGGTAAAACATTTCTGGAGGGCAATTTGTCAGAAGTTATTGATATTTAAAATTGGTACACTCCCTGGAAATTCCACATATAGAAATCAAGATTATAGAAAAACTACAAAAAAGAAAAAGACAAGTCATTGTACCTAGAATAATGAAAAACAATTTAAATTAATTTAAATGTCTATCAATAGAAGACCTGTTAGACATTTCTCTTAGACATGGAATACTCAGCAGCCGTTAAATACAATGAAATGAAAAACTGCCCATTACTGACTGAATTGAAACAAAGCATAGGCCGAGCATGGTGTTTCATGCCTGTAATCCCAGCACTTTGGGAGGCCCAGGTGGATGGATCACCTGAGGTCAGGAGTTCGAGACCAGCCTGGCAATCATGGTGAAGCCCTGTCTCGACTAAAAATACAAAAATTAGCCGGGCGTGGTGGTGGATGCCTGTAATCCCAGCTACTTAGGAGGCTGAGGCAGGAGAATTGCTTGAACCCGGGAGGTGGAGGATGCAGTGAGCCAAGATTGCACCACTGCACTCCAGTCTGGGTGACAGAGCAAGACCCCATAAAAAAACAAACAAACAAAAAAACACAAAGTGCAGAACATTATTTCTGCATAAAAATGAACATCCATAGTACAACTTTTAAGTGTCTGTATTTAGATGTTTGTATGAGCACAAGAAAAGAATCAAACTGGAAGGATACTTATCAAACTTAACAATGTGGAAACTTTATAACTCTGTGTACCTGTTTGATTTTTCTTCCCTAATGATCATAACAATCTTGAAATTAAAAATTAAGCAAATTATAACAAAACTTTAAAAAAAAAATCAAACACATTTATGAACCACAGACTGTCACACAGATGGCTAGCTGCCCACCACAGTTTCTTACTTCCCATTTCTCAGTATATAAAGCCTACAGAGTCAGGAACTACACGGACCCTGTGACTAGTTCTTGCCAGCTGAATGACAGTGTAAGCGATACGTGTCAATGAAGGTAGTTGAAAAATACCTATGCTTTCCTTCTCTCTGCCTCTCTCTCTACACCAACTGAAGGCCAAAGGCAGAGAAATTTAATGTTCTAGTTCCATTGCTTCTCAAACTTTAAAGTACATACAAATCACCTGGAAATTTCATTAAATTGCAGATTCTGGTTTGGTGGGTCTGTGTGGACCTTGAGACATGCATTCTAACAAGCTCCTGGGTAACACCAATGCTGCTAGTCTACAGACAGTCCTTTATATAGGAAAGTCCCAAGGGCTAACAAAACCAGAAGAATGAGAACCCCCAGTCCTTAAATAACCAGGTGGAAGAAAGCCACCTGTAACAGAAATACCTACATTAGATTATTAAATGAGCTAGTCCATGTTTGGATCATGTCATTGCAATTTTGAAGTTTATTACAAGTAGCTAGTTTTACCCTAATATGAAAATGTTTGGTATTTTGAACAAAACTTTAAATTTTTCTTTCTTCTTAAAGTTTTACCTTCATCAGATTTTACATCTGCCTGATGAGAATCTTCTACACTGGCCTCAGAAGATGGTTGTTCAAAACTTTTTCTAAGTTGCTGTAAAAAAACTTCCATGGATAAAGTAAAATGCAGTTCTTTATTGTTTAGCCAGTGTACAACAAAAGGTCCAGTCTTCTCTTCATTTTCATTTAGACTCAGAGATGTAATAGATGGAAGAAGTGGAATGTCTATAAGAGAAAAAAAATTATAAAATTAAAGTTTTTACCTTCTAGCATATAAAACGTCCATGTTTCAAATTTTTATTACTATTACATTTATATTTTGTTTGCCTGAAAGTCTTCCTCTTTCATTTTTTAATTTTATTTTGAGATTTTGTTTTTTTGAGACAGAGTTTTGCTCTGTTGCCAGGCTGGAGTGCACTGGCACGATCTTGGCTTACTGCAAACTCCCTGGTTCAAGCCATTCTCCTGCCTCAGCCTCCCGAGTAGCTGTGATTACAGGCACACACCATCATGCCCAGCTAATTTTTGTATTTTCAGTAGAGACAGGGTTTCACCATGTTGTCCAAGATGGTCTCGATCTCCTGACCTTGTGATCCACCTGCCTCAGCCTCCCAAAGTGCTGGGATTACAGGCGTGAGCCACCGTGCCTGGACTATTTTGAGAGTTTTTAAATACTATTTTTTAGAGTAGTTTTAAGTTCAGAGCAAAATTCAAAGGTACAGCCATATTCCCCATCCTACATATACATAGCCTCCCACATTATCAATATCCACTACCAAAGTGGTACATTTATTACAATTGATGAATCTACACTGACATATCACTATCACGCAAAGTCTATAGTTTACCTTAGGGTTCATTCTTGGTGTTGTACATTCTACGGGTCTGAACAAATTTATAATATTTCATTTATCTTTAAATCTCTGGAACACATTTTATTTAACCTCTAAATAAGATTTCCAGCTGGGGCTAGTCATGGAGTGGGGAGGGGACGTCAGTCAGCAAGAGATCTGCTGCTGAGGAGAGAAGCATCAACAGCAGCACAGTAGCTCAACAGAAGAACCCTGAAGTCTGTGTGGGATTTTCCAATCTCCCAAATGAAATATCCAGAAAATCAGTGAAGAGAGGGTTGGAATTCATACTTATGGCAGTGGGTAAATCTGGATTCGGAAACTTTACACTAATCGACTCATTATTTCTCACAGATTTGTTTTCTCCAGAGTATCCAGGTCCTTCTCATAGAATTAAAAAGACTGTGCAGGTGGAACTATGGAAAGTTTTAATCAAAGAAGGTGGTGTTCAGCTGCTGCTCAAAAGAGTTGATATCCCATGATTTACAGTTGCAATGGGTAATAGTAATTGTTGGTTACTGACTACACTGATAGTAAATTGTGGACCACCTAAATGGAGAATCATGATAAAACAGATGTCAGATGCCTGATAACAGGGTGCAGTGTTGTTTATACTTCATTGCTCCTTCAGGACATGGACTTAAACCATTGGATACTAAGTTTATGAAGCTTTTGCTTGAAAAGTGAGTATCATTCCCACTTATTGCCAAAGCAGACATGCTGATATCAAAGAAATGCCAAGAGTTTCAAAACAGATGATGAAAGAAATCTAAGAACATAAAATTAAATACATGAATTTCCAAAAACACATGATGAAGAAAATAAACTTGTTAAAAAGATACAGGACTGGCTGGGTGCAGCAGCTCATGTCTGTAATCCCAGCACTATGGGAGGCCGGAGCAGGCAAATCACTTGAGGCCAGAGGTTCGAGACCAGCCTGGTCAACATGACGAAACCCCATCTCTACTAAAAATACAAAATTTAGCTGGGCATGGTGGCATGGGCCTGTAATCCCAGCTACTTGGGAGGCTGAGTCACAAGAATCACTTGAAGCCAGGAGGCAGAAGTTGCAGTGAGCTATCCGTCACTGCACACCAGATTACCAGACCAAGTAATTCTATGAGTAATTCTGTAAGTTTAAAGTTGAACTAAAATTCTATCCTGGAATTTTATTCCAGGCTTGCCTGGGTGACAGAGCGAGACTGTGTCTCAAAAAAAAAAAAAAAAAAAAAAAAAAGGTAAAGGACCGTTTACCACTTGCTGTGGTAGCCAGTAATACTACCACTGAAGTTAATGGCAAGAGAGTCAGAGGAAGGCAGTATCCTACGGGTGTTGCTGATGTTGAATATGTTGAACACTGTAATTTTACAATTCTAAGGAATATCTTGATAGGAACACACATACAAGACTTGAAAGACGTTCCTGATAATGCCCACTATGAAAACCAATGAAGTAGGAAACTGGCAGCTGACTTACAATGGAGTTGATAACAACCAGAATAAAGGGCAGCTTACTAAGAGCCCTCTGGCACAAATGGAAGAGGAAAGAAGAGAGCATGTAGCTAAAATGAAGAAGATGGAGACAGAGACGAAGCAGGTGTTCAAGATGAAGGTCAAAAAAAAAAAAAAGTTCAAAAACTGAAGGGCTCTGAAACTCAGCTTCAACGGTGCCAAGAGCAAAAAGGAATTTAAGCACAATACAAAGAACTAGAGGAAAAACGTCATCAGTTTGAGAATGAGAAAGCAAACTGAGAAGCTCAACTCAACAACATATTTTAGAACAGAACTCTTCAAGACCCCTGGAAAAGAACAATAGAAACTGAAGATCTTTCAAACTCTCTACTGACCACCAGTTATGCATTAGTTGCCAACACCAGCTTGGACATCACTGTTAGATGAATCTGTCTAATCAATCTTTACCAGTTTTGTCTATAACGATGGATTTTAACAGGACAAAAATTGTGTTATTGTTATTGATGGAGATGATGATGCCTTGAATTGTCCACGGTGTTGTGCACTTAGAAAGTAACATCTCTAAGTACATTTCCTACATTTTCTTTTTTGTCTTTTATTGAACAGATATCTCCAATTTAATGCAAGAGAACATTTTATTGTTACACAGTCATGTCCTGGCGGTATGACTGTTGACAGGATATTCCAAAATAAAAGGATGCTGCAAGGTTTTCAATGAGGATAAATTGCTATGACGCAAACTTTTTCGACAATTATAATATAAAGGTTCCATTCAATGCAGCATATACAATAATATTTTATTTTATTTTATTTTTGAGACAGAGTTTCACTCTTGCTGCCCAGGCTGGAGGGCAATGGTGCAATCTGAGCTCACTGCAACCTCCGCCTCCCAGGTTCAAGTGATTCTCCTGCCTCAGCCTCCCAAGTAGCTGGGAGTACAGGCATGCGGCACGACGCCTGGCTAATTTTGTATTTTTAGCAGAGACGGGGTGTCACCATGTTGGCCAGGCTGGTCTCAAACTCCTGACTTCACCACTGCCTCGGCCTCCCAAAGTGCTAGGATTAGTGGCATGAGCCATCGCACCCAGCCAATAACATAATTTAGTTTAACACAGTTGACTCTTCCACTGCTTAAAAATACACATGAAAAAAGAAAAAAACCTATATGCTTAAATTGCATATAGAGCTTTTTTATAGCAATCTTTGTTTGTTTTGGATTCTTTAAATATATATTGGCCAGGCGCGGTGGCTCACGCCTGTATTCCCAGTGCTTTGGGAGGCCAAGGTGGGTGGATCACGAGGTCAGGAGATTCAGACCATCCTGGCTAACACAGTGAAACCCCACCTCTATTAAAAATACAAAAAAGTAGCCAGGAGTGGTGGCAGGCGCCTGTAGTCCCAGCTACTTGGGAGGCTGAGGCAGGAGAATGGCATGAATCCAGGAGGTGGAGTTTGCTGTGAGCCGAGATCACACCACTGCACTTCAGCCTGGGCAACACAGTGAGACTCCGTCTCAAAAATAATACTTGCTAAAATAGAATATAGCATCTTTCTTATGGTAGTAACCAATAAGGAAACTTTCCTTTAACTTCCTTTTTATACTTTTGGTAAGTAGCGGGGGGGGGAAATGCATTTATAGATCATTTCTAGGCAAAACTGTAAAGCTAACGAACCAATCTTTTTCTGCTTATGCAGTCTATTTCACTAGAAGAGAAAAGAAGTCTTTTTACCCTTGAAGAGAAAAAAGTCACCATTCTGTATTTAGCTATATTTATATATTGTATTTCTGTATTTTTGTTTCTACTGTCAAAAATTCACATAACAATGTTGTGATGTAAAAGACTTCCAACATGTTTGCCAGTATTATTAATGGTAACAGATTTAAACGGTAAATTTAATGTAACTACTGCAAAGGAGATTAAATTATATATTCTAGGTCATACAGTATAATTTATTTAATCATAAATATTTAACACTGAAAAACATTTACATAATAAAATGTTTGTAATGTGTAGCTCTGTTAATAAAAATATCTTAATTTATAACAAATTTTGATAACAAGCAAATTTTAAACTGATCCACAATTAAAAAAAAAATGTTGGCTGGGTGCAGTGCCTCACGCCTGTAATCCCAGCACCTTGGGAGGCCAAGGCAGGTGGATCACGAGGAGGTCAGGAGTTCAAGACCAGCCTGGCCAACATGGTGAAACACCGTCTCTACTAAAAATACAAAAATTAGCCAGGCATGGTGGCGCGTGCCTGTAATCCCAGCTACTCAGGAGGCTGAGGCAGAAGAATTGCTTGAACCCTAGAGGCAGAGGTTGCAGTGAGCCTTGATTACACCACTGCACTCCAGCTTGGCGACAGAGCGAGACTCTGTCTCACACAAAAAAAAAAAAAAAAAAAAAAAAAAATCACCATAATGTCAAAGGAACTAGTAACATATGTATCTTAATATCAACAACAATTTTTACTTAATAGATTGACCTATCAACCTCTTTAATGACCTAATTCTAAGATGGACTGCTTGTTTGTTAGCATCAAGACTGAAGTTGAGGTTCCCTTCTCATGCTCAAGAAAAGCATTCAAGACAGTCAACTCAGCTAAAAAAGTATTTGTTCCTTGGTATTACCTACTTTTTTTTTTTTGAGATGGAGTCTCGCTCTGTCACCCAGGCTGGAGTGCAGTGGTGTAATATTGGCTCACTAGAACCTCTGCCTTCCAGGTTCAAGCAATTCTCCTGCCCCAGCCTCCCAAGTAGCTGGGTCTACAGGCGCCTGCCAACACACTCGACTAATTTTTTTTGTATTTTTGGTAGAGACGGGGTTTTACCACGTTAGCCAGGCTGGTCTTGAACTCCTGGCCTCAGGTGATCTGCCCGCCTCAGCCTCCCAAAGTGTTGGGATTACAGGTATGAATGACCACGCCCAGCTCCTTGGTGTTGCTTTTGATATGAATGTTAAATTGAGTATACTGAAGTACAAATCCAGTGAGTTGCTGCAAATAATCCCTAATTAGTAGAACTAAGCAAAAATTTAAGTATCACATTAAATCAAACCTGGATCATGTTGGTGTCTGCTAGACTGTAAAGGCTAGAATGAACTCAAGGAGTGTAAACAATTTTCTCCAAAACAAATCTATGTTTTAAAATAAAAGGCAGAGAAAGGTCAGGCACGGTGGCTCCCGCCTGTAATCCCAGCACTTTGGGAGGCCAAGGCAGCTGGATCACAAGGTCAGGAGTTTGAGACCAGCTTGGCCAACATGGTGAAACTTGGTCTCTACCAAAAATATAAAAAATGACCTGGGTGTGGTGGTGGGTGCCTGTAATCCCAGCTACTCAGGAGGCTGAGGCAGGAGAATTGCTTGACCCAGGAGGCGGGGGTTGCTATGACCTGAGATCACACCACTGCACTGCAGCCTGGGCAACAGAGCAAGAGTCCGTCTCAAAAAATGAAAAAGAATATTCCGTAATAAAAATTCATCAAAAGTTGTTAGTGGTTGTCTTCTAGGGAGAGGGAGAAAGGTGGAAGAGAGGTGAAATGAGGCTTTTACTTTTCACTTTTTGTACAAATAACACCTTATGCAAATATTGCCTTTAATGTTTTCCTCAAGTAATATTCCAGGCTCTACTTTAAATGCTCCAATTCTGACAACTAGTTCTTATACTCACAAAAACTACTTACTTGAGGTGGACAGAATGCTTGAGGCCTAGAGTTCAGTATCAGTCTGGCCAACATGGCGAAAACCCGTCACTATTAAAAATGCCAAAATTAGCTGGGCATGGTGGCACATTCCTGTAATCCCAGCTTCTTGGGAGGCTGAGCCATGAGAAACGTTTGACCCCGAGAGATGGAGGTTGCAGTGAGCCAAGATCGCACCATTGCATTCCAGCCTGGGCAAAGGAGCAAGACCCTGTCCAAAAAAGGCCGGGCATGGTGGCTCACACCTGTAATCTCAGCACTTTGGGAGGCCGAGGTGGGAGGATCACGAGGTCAGCAGATCAAGACCATCCTGGCTAACACAGTGAAACCCCGTCTCTACTAAAAAATACAAAAATATTAGCCCAGCATGGTGGCGGGCGCCTGTAATCCCAGCTACTGATGAGGCTGAGGCAGAACGGCGTGAACCTGGGGGGCTGAGCTTGCAGTGAGCCGAGACTGCCCCACTGCACTCCAGCCTGGGAGACAGAGCAAGACTCCGTTTCAAAAAAAAAAAAAAGGAGGATTCCAAGATGGCTGAATAGGAACAGCTCCAGCGTGAGCAACACAGGAGATGGGTGATTTCTGCATTTCCAACTGAGGTACCGGATTCATCTCACGGGGGCTTGTCAGACAGTGGGGGCAGGACAGTGGGTGCAGCCCACTGAGCATGAGCTGAAGCAGGATGAGGCATCGTCTCACCTGGGAAGCACAAGGGGTCAGGGAATTCCCCTTCCTAGCCAAAGGAAGTGGTGACGGACGGCACCTGGAAAATCAGGTCACTCCCACCCTAATACCATGCTTTTCCAACAGTCTTAGCAAATGGCACACCAGGAGATTATGTCCCGCACCTGGCTCAGAGGGTCCCACGCCCAAGGAGCTTCACTCTTTGCTAGCACAGCAGTCTGAGATTGAACTGAAAGGCGGCAGCAAGGGTGGGGGAGGGGCATCACCATTGCTGAGGCTTGAGTAGGTAGACAAAGCAGCTGGGAAGCCCGAACTGGGTGGAGCCCACCTCAGCTCAAGGAGACCTGCCTGCCTCTATAGACTCCACCTCTGGGGACAGGGCATAGCTGAACAAAAGGCAGCAGAAACCTCTGCAGACTTAAATGTCCCTGTCTGACAGCTTTGAAGAGAGTAACAGTTCTCCCAGCACGGAGTGTGAGATCTGAGAATGGACAGACGGCCTCCTCAAGTGGGTCCCTGACCCCCGAGTAGCCTAACTGGGAGACACCCTCCAGTAGGGCCAGATTGATACCTCACAGGGCCTGGTACCCCTCTGAGACGAAGCTTTCAGAGGAACAACCAGGCAGCAACATTTGCTGTTCAGCAATACTCACTGTTCTGCAGCCTCCGCTGCCAATACCCAGGCAAACAGGGTATGGAGTGGACTTCCAGCAAACTCCAACAGACCCGCAGCTGCGGGTCCTGACTGTTAGAAGGAAAACTAACAAACAGAAAGGACATCCACACCAAAACCCCATCTGTACGTCACCATCATCAAAGACCAAAGGTAAATAAAACCACAAAGATGGGGAAAAAACAGAGCAGAAAAGCTGACAATTCTAAAAATCAGAGCGCCTCTCCCCCTCCAAAGGGATGCAGCTCCTCACCAGCAATGGAACAAAGCTGGACAGAGAATGACTTTGACGAGTTGAGAGAAGGCTTCAGACAATCAAACTTCTCCAAGCTAAAGGAGGAAGTTCGCGCCCATCGCAAAGAAGTTAAAAACCTTGAAAAAAGATTAGACAAATGGCTAACTAGAATAACCAATGCAGAGAAATCCTTAAATGACCTGATGCAGCTGAAAACCACGGCACGAGAACTACTTGATGAATGCACAAACTTCAGTAGCCGATTTGATCAACTGGAAGAAAGGGTATCAGTGATTGAAGATCAAATGAATGAAATGAAGTGAGAAGAGAAGTTTAGAGAAAAAAGAATAAAAAGAAACAAACAAAGCCTCCAAGAAATATGAGACTATGTGATAAGACCAAATCTACGTCTGATTGGGGTACATGAAAGTGACAGGGAGAATGCAACCAAGTTGGAAAACACTCTGCAGGATATTATCCAGGAGAACTTCCCCAATCTAGCAAGGCAGGTCAACATTCAGCTTCAGGAAATACAGAGAACGCCACAAAGATACTCTTCGAGAAGAGCAACTCCAAGACACATAATCATCAGATTCACCAAAGTTGAAATGAAGAAAAAATGTTAAGGGCAGCCAGAGAGAAAGGTCGGGTTACCCACAAAGGGAAGCCCATCAGACTAACAGCTGATCTCCTGGCAGAAACTCTACAAGCCAGAAGACAGTGGGGGCCAATACTCAACATTCTTCAAGAAAAGAATTTTCAACCCAGAATTTCATATCCAGCCAAACTAAGCTTCATAAGTGAAGGAGAAATAAAATCCTTTACAGACAAACAAATGCTGAGAGATTTTGTCACCACCAGGCCTGCCCTAAAAGAGCTCCTGAAGGAAGCACTAAACATGGAAAGGAACAACAGGTACCAGCCACTACAACAAAATGCCAAACTGTAAAGACCATCAATGCTAGGAAGAAACTGCATCAACTAACAAGCAAAATAACCAACCCACATCATAGTGACAGGATCAAAGTCACACATAACAATATTAACCTTACATGTAAATGGGTAAATGCTGAATTAAAAGACACAGACTGGCAAACTGGATAAAGAGTCAAGACCCATTAGTGTGCTGTATTCAGGAGACCCATCTCACGTGCAGAGACACACATAGGCTCACAATAAAGGGATGGAGGAGACCTACCAAGCAAATGGAAAACAAAAAAAGGCAGGGGTTGCAATCCTAGTCTCTGATAAAATAGACTTTAAACCAACAAAGATCAAAAGAGACAAAGAAGGCCATTACATAATGGTAAAAGGATCAATTCAATAAGAAGAGCTAACTATTCTAAATATATATGCACCCTCTACAGGAGCAATCAGATTCATAAAGCAAGTCCTTAGAGACCTATAAAGAGACTTAGACTCCCAAACAATAATAATGGGAGACTTTAACACCCCACTGTCAACATTAGACAGATCAACGAGACAGAAAGTTAACAAGGATATCCAGGAATTGAACTCAGCTCTGCACCAAGCGGACCTAACAGACATCTACAGAACTTGCGCCCCAAATCAACAGAACATACAATCGTCTCAGCACCATATCACACTTATTCCAAAACTGACCACCACACAGTTGGAAGTAAAGCACTCCTCTGCAAATGTAAAAGCACAGAAATTATAACAAACTTTCTCTCAGACCACAGTGCAATCAAACTAGAACTCAGGATTAAGAAACTCACTAAAAACTGCTCAACTACATGGAAACTGAACAACCTATCCTGAATGACTACTGGGTACATAACGAAATGAAGACAGAAAGAAAGATGTTCTTTGAAACCAATGAGAACAAAGACACAACATACCAGAAATCTCTGGGACACATTTAAAGCAGTGTGTAGAGGGAAATTTATAGCACTAAATGCCCACAAGAGAAAGCAGGAAAGATCTAAAATTGACATCCTACCATCCCAATTAAAAGAACAAGAGAAGCAAGAGCAAACACATTCAAAAGCTAGCAGAAGGCAAGAAATAACTAAGATCAGAGCAGAACTGAAGGAAATAGAGACACAAAATCCCTTCAAAAAAATCAATGAATCCAGGAGCTGGTTTTTTGAAAAGATTAACAAAATTGATAAACCACTAGCAATACTAATAAAGAAGAAAAGAGAGAAGAATCAAATAGATGCAATAAAAAATGATACAGGGCATATCACCACCGATCCCTCAGAAATACAAACTACCATCAGAGAATACTATAAACATCTCTACACAAATAAACTAGAAAATCTAGAAGAAATGGATAAATTCCTCAACACATACACCCTCCCAAGACTAAACCAGGAAGAAGTTGAATCTCTGAATAGACCAATAATGGGCTCTGAAATTGAGGCAATAATTAATAGCCTACCAACCAAAAAAAGTCTAGGACCAGACAGATTCACAGCCAAATTCTACGAGGTACAAGGAGGAGCTAGTACCATTCCTTCTGAAACTATTCCAATCAATAGAAAAAGAGGGAATCCTCCCTAACTCATTTAATGAGGCCAGCACCATCCTGAAACCAAAGACTGGCAGAGACACAACAAAAAAAGAGAATTTTAGACCAATATCCCTGATGAACATTGATGCAAAAATCCTCAGTAAAACACTGGCAAACCGAATCCAGCAGCACATCAAAAAGCTTATCCACCACGACCAGGTCGGCTTCATCCCTGGGATGCAAGGCTAGTTCAACACAAGCAAATCAATAAACGTAATCCGTCTCATAAACAGAACCAATGACAAAAACCACATGATTATCTCAATAGATGCAGAAAAGGCCTTTGACAAAATTCAACAACCCTTCATGCTAAAAACTCTCAATAAATTAGGTATTGATGGGACGTATCTCAAAATAATAAGAGCTATTTATGACAAACCCACAGCCAATATCATACTGAATGGGAAAAACTAGAAGCATTCCCTTTGAAAACTGGCATAAGACAGAGATACCTTCTCTCATCACTCCTATTCAACACAGTGTTGGAAGTTCTGGCCAGGGCAATCAGGCAGGAGAAAGAAATAAAGGGTATTCAGTTAGCAAAAGAGGGAGTCAAATTGTCCCTGTTTGCAGATGACATGACTGTATATTTAGAAAACCCCATCATCTCAGCCCAAAATCTCCTTAAGCTGATAAGCAACTTCAGCAAAGTCTCAGGATACAAAATCAATGTGCAAAAATCACAAGCATTCTCATACAACAATAACAGACTAACAGAGAGCCAAATCATGAGTGAACTCCCATTCACAATTGCTTCAAAGAGAATAAAATACCTAGGAATCCAACTTACAAAGGATGTGAAGGACCTCTTCAAGGAGAACTACAAACCACTGCTCAATGAAGTAAGAGGACACAAACAAATGGAGGAACATTCCATGCTCATGGATAGGAAGAATCAATTCGTGAAAATGGCCATACTGCCCAAGGTAATTTAAAGATTCAATGCCATCCCCATCAAGCTACCAATGACTTTCTTCACAGAATTGGAAAAAACTACTTTAAAGTTCATATGGAACCAAAAAAGAGCCTGCATTGCCAAGTCAATCCTAAGCCAAAAGAACAAAGCTGGAAGCATCACGCTGTCTGACTTCAAACTATACTACAAGGCTACAGTAACCAAAACAGCATGGTACTGGTACCACAACAGAGATAGAGACCAATGGAACAGAACAGAGCCCTCAGAAATAATACCACACATCTATAACCATCTTATCTTTGACAAACCTGACAAAAACAAGAAATGGGGAAAGGATTTCCTATTTAATAAATGGTGCTGGGAAAACTGGCTAGCCATATGTAGAAAGCTGAAACTGAATCCCTTCCTTACACCTTATACAAAAATTAATTCAGGATGGATTAAAGACTTAAATGTCAGACCTAAAACCATAAAAACCCTAGAAGAAAACCTAGGCAATACCATTCAGGACATAGGCATGGGCAAGGACTTCATGTCTAAAACACCAAAAGCAATGGCAACAAAAGCCAAAATTGACAAATGGGATAGAATTAAAGTAAGGAGGTTCTGCACAGCAAAAGAAACTACCATCAGAGTGAACAGGCAACCTACAGAATGGGAGAAAATTTTTGCAATCTCCTCATCTGACAAAGGGATAATATCCAGAATCTACAAAGAACTCAAACAAATTTACAAGAAAAAAACAAACAACCCCATCAACAAGTGGGCAAAGGATATGAAAAGACACTTCTCAAAAGAAGACATTTATGCAGCCAACAGACACATGAAAAAATGCTCATCATCACTGGCCATCAGAGAAATGCAAATCAAAACCACAATGAGATACCATCTCACACCAGTTAGAATGGTGATCATTAAAAAGTCAGGAAACAACAGGTGCTGGAGAGGATGTGGAGACATAGGAACACTTTTACACTGTTGGTGGGACTGTAAACTTGTTCAACCATTGTGGAAGTCAGTGTGGCGACTCCTTGAGGATCTAGAACTAGAAATGCCATTTGACCCAGCCATCCCATTACTGGGTATATACCCAAAGGATTATAAATCATGCTGCTATAAAGACACACGCACACGTATGTTTACTGCGGCACTATTCACAATAGCAAAGACTTGGAACCAACCCAAATGTCCATCAATGATAGAATGGATTAAGAAAATGTGGCACATATACACCATGGAACACTATGCTGCCATAAAAAAGGATGAGTTCATGTCCTCTGTGGGGACATGGATGAAGCTGGAAACCATCATTCTCAGCAAACTATTGCAAGGACAAAAAACCCAACACCACATGTTCTCTCTCATAGGTGGGAACTGAACAATGAGAACACAGGGACACAGGCAGGGGAACATCACATACCGGGGCCTGTTGTGGGGTGGGGGAATGGCGGAGGGATAGCATTAGGAGATATACCTAATGTAAATGACGAGTTAATGGGTGCAGCACACCAACATGGCACATGTATACGTACGTAACCAACCTGCACGTTGTGCACATGTACCCTAGAACTTAAAGTATAATAAAAAAAATTACTAAAATAATAAGTCCTGGCTAGGTACAGTGGTTCATGCCTGTAATCTCAATACTTTAGGAGGCCAAGGCAGGTGGAACTCTTGAGCTCAGGAGTTCGAGACCAGCCTAGAAACATGGTGAAACTGAGTATCTACTAAAAATACAAACAATTAGCTGGGCATGGTGGTATGCACCTGTAGTCCCAGCTACTTGGGAGGCTGAGATGCGAGAATCACCTGGCCTTGGGAAGTCGAGGTTGCAGTGAACTGTGTTCGTGCCACTGCACTCCAACGTGGGTAACGGGAGTGATTCCTCATTTCAAAAATAATAAGTACTTAAATCTTCAAATTCATAGGCAGACCCAGATATTCTAGATCTCTTAGTCTAATAGTACATATTTGACTACAGAGATAAGTTTCTTAATTCTCCGAGTAATAACCTTTACATATTTCTGCCCTCTTTATGGAATTGGCTCCAAAGATCAAGTACCAAACACAAAGATTTTAAGAACTATACGATAATTATAAAATACTACTTTTAGAGGTTGGGCATGGTGGCTCATGCTGGTAATGTCCCAGCATTTTGGGAGGCCAAGGCAAGAAGATTGCTTGAGGCCAAGAGTTTGAGGCCAGCTTGGGCAACACAGTGAGACTCCATGTCTATAAAAAATAAAAATTAAAAAAATACAATACTACATCTGTAGTACTGACCTTTATTAAGTAACAGTTCAAATATCAATTTTTGAATAAACTAACAATGAACTTCAATGCCTTATCAAGATCCTAAATCACAGGTCAAATCAGGGCCTTAAAGGGCAAACAAACAGAAATCAGTGAGCTTGCTACAACGAAAAGTGGGCTAAGAAAGTCACCTCCAATATTTTACTTAGTTGAAAACTAAAAGTGTAACTTACTTGTTATAAAATCAATCTACTCAATTTCAGAAACTTGTTTTGAACAATGTTTCATTACCTGTGGCTGGGTTGATGCTGGCTGCAATATGAAAGTGGCAAAGTGCATTGGCATGCAGTGGAGTGTTCCTGTGAACATGATGAGGATCCTGCTGATGTGGCAGATATCCCGTATGTGCTACAAGTGCAAGTGATCTCCTCCGACCTCTACGAAAATGTCTCAGATTTACCTGTGTGAATAGAAACAAAACTAATGCCTATATTGTCAAAAGTTATCTATGTATAGGTTACATAATGATTGTCAGAAGTTACATATATCCTAGTTCAGAACATTTTATATGTTTTATATGTAAAAATGTCTTTTAACATTTTATATGTAAAAACACCTTTCAATATTTTGGTACAGCAAATTTGAATCCTGAAGAATAAATTTATGACTTAAAGTACCTGGCTGTTCTCTTAACCCTCATACAGTATTTTGCAATTTTTATTAGGCTTATTTTCTTAAAATGTATTTCCTAAAATCAAATGTTAAAAAATTTTTTTTCCAATACTACTGTTTGTCAATGATATCTCTACATACACTGTCCTCTTTCGTCTATAGCTAACTCCTTGTGACCACATAGTATTAAATAATATTACCACTGCACATGGGACATTTCATAATTTACAAAGCATTTTCATAGATATCAACCCATTTGATGCCATGAGGCAGGCAGTGCAAATATTGTTATTCTCATCTTTCATATGATAAAATAGTCTATATAGAACCTAAGATCATCTAGCTAAGAAGAGGCAGGGCAAAAGGTAGAACAAGTCTTCAGATTCCTGGTCAACAACTTCTTTCAGCTATTACTACATGTAACCATTCTATTCGTTGTTGAATCAATACACAATTTATTATATTCTGAGCCATCAGAATACTATTCAAATTAGAAAAATAGTTGCTGCATAATCATACAAAGCATTCAAAGATAAATTGTTTTAAAATCACTTCTGTTTTCAGGGCCGGGCATGGTGGCTCACGCCTGTGATCCCAGCACTTTGGGAGGCCAAGGCAGGCAGATCACTTGAGGCCGGGAGTTCGAGCCAGCCTGGGTGGGAGGATTACTTGAGCCAACATGGCAAAACCCCATCTCCGCTTTAAATACAAAAATTAGCCAGGCGTGGTGGCACGCACCTGTAATCCCAGCTACTCGGGAGGCTGAGGAGGGAGAACTGCTTGAACCCGGGAGGCAGAGGTTGCTGTGAGCTGATATCGCCCCACTACACTCCATCCTGGGTGACAGACAGAGACTCTGTCTCAAAAAACAACAAAACAACGCCCCCCGCAAAAAAAAATCCACAAAAAATAAAATCACTTCTTGTTTTCAATATTAAGAAAATAATAGGCCGAGCACCATGGCTTATGCCTGTAATTCCAGCCCTTTGGGAGGCCGACGCAGGTAGATGACTTGAGGTCAAGAGTTCGAGACCAGCCCTGGCCAACACGGTAAAGCCCTCTCCCTATTAAAAATACAAAAATTAATTGGCTGGGCACGGTTATGCACACCTGTAATTCCAGCTACTCAGGAGGCTAAGGCCAGGAATACAGTGAGCCAAGATCATGCCACTGCACTCCAACCTAGTTGACAGAGTGAGAATCTGTCTCAGAAAAAAAAAAAAAAAAAAAAAAAAAAATTAGAAGAATCTGTATTACTATTCTACTACTGTTTCTCAGCCTTTAGGCTATGATCAAATGTATTACTATTCTACCTTTAGTGTGTCCAAAAACCAAAAATTGACTTTTACTTTCAATATTAATTTGTAAAGACCCCAAGTTCTGGGGTGGGGTGGGGTTTCTAAAGATAAAAAGGTAGAAGAACTGAATAGGATAAACTACTCAAGCGCTAAGAAAGAAAAAATAAGTTATTTTTAGAGTCAAATCTTTGCATTCTCAGATTTTACTTCATGTTACTTCAGCTAAGTCAAATGTAATCACCCTTTTATCATCATCAGTAAACCTAAGAGGAACTTCATAATTATAGGTAGTTTTGTGTTCCAGACAAAATCTAGATAAAAATATGTTTTTTGAACCAAATAGAAATGAAAATTTTCTAAGAATTATTTTCCTAGGATACAGATTTTTTATAACATTACTTTGTTACCAAAAAGGCAATGTATCAAAGGTTTTAAAACTTGTAGTAAGTAATGTGACAAAAACACTCACTTCTAAAGCATTTTGAACTCGTTCTTTACTGGAAGTATTTCTCTTGAAGTTATTTGTTAAATTAATTGATTCAGTCCAATGGCTGCAGTCACCTCCGTATAGCAAACAATCATTTGGTAAAAATGTCTCTACCCAAAGACGACACACATTATCTTTGCAGCAAGTCAACAGTACATTACACACAGAAGCCCTAAGGAATGAAAAGATTTTAGAAGCAAAAATACAAATTTCACATAGTATCACAGACAATTCTACAATGATTCTGTAATTACTTAAAGGTACCAACTAAGGTACCAATGAAGAAAATATCAGTATGTACAGATTTCATCACAGCAAATGCTCGCCAACCTATTTATTTTCTGCCTAGAATTCAGTAATTCTTGTTTCAATAATCTTGCCAAACGTTCTTTCTTTTTTTTTTTTTAAGAGATGTGGTCTCACTATGTTGCCCAGGGTGCTCTCAAACTCCTGGGTTCAAGCAATCCTCTGGCTCAAGTAATTCTCCCGCCTCATCCTGGGATTACAGGTGTGTGCCACCATCCCAGCTCTCAATTAAATTCTTTTCACATCTAAAAAAACAAAGACTGAGATTAAGCCACAATCTCTCAGTTGACACACAAGAAATAACCACATCTTCTAATAAAATTTTCTGATTTATTGAGTGGATAGTTCTTTGAATTATATCATATGCTTCATTTCTACTTTCTATAAAGGCACCTCCACACTGTCACAAAAAGCTACAGTAACTACTGGGTACACTTATTCTCTCCATGCCTAACAGATGCCCAAAGCAGTGAAATTCAAGAATTGAATATTCATGATAAAGTAAGTACTAAACACTTCCCCCTCCTTAGTCATCCTTGACCTTCAGTTAATTTCCTTTTTGCCACCTCCTTAAAATAAAAGCAAAAATCAATTACATATACGTTAATAAGTCCCATAAGCATCAAGAGCTCAAAGGCTGAAACCCTATCAACAAGGACTACCTTCCATCAGGGAATTCAATAAGTTTAGAAGAAAGAAAGAAAAAGTCACAATATTTTGTAGTAGTAACTTGTTCCAGCATACATATCTGATTTTTAAAAACACAACAATTAGCAGGTTTTATCAGCAACTCATTGAGTTAAAGTAAATGAGAAAAGAAATCAAAATACTGCCTAGTAGCCACTTTGTTAAACATACCCACCGGACTAAAAAAGAAGTTGCAAAAGAGAAGGGAGAACAGCATGATTTGTGTTGGTTGTTCTCTCCTTCTCCTTCCCTCCTCCATTCTTGCATCTCTCTCCCTCTGACTCCCTCTCCTCTTTCTGTCTACTTCCTTGTCTTCTTCTCCCTTTCTACCTCCTCTCCGGGCTTCCCTCTCCCACCATTCTTTGCTTTCACAGCCTTTCCAGGCCACCCTCCCTTTCTACCTCTCTCCTTCTGTCCCCTACTTCTCCCTTCCTAGCATCTTTTTTTCTTTCCTTCCCCAACCCCTTGTTTCTCCTCCTTTCCCCATCCTCACACCCATCTCCCTCCATTTTTTTCTCACTCTCTTTTCTCTATCCCTGTCCTGGCTACAGCTACGCTATAGCTCAAAACATCTAGTCAGCAAAATTCATAAAATAGTGAAGAGGTAGGAAAAAAATGCCACATGGTTTGGCCAAATTGAAAATGGCCATATGGTACAAAATGGGATTTCTGGCTGCGCACACGTCTCATGCCTGTAATTCCAGCACTTTGGGAGATAGAAGCAGGCAGATCGCCTGAGCTCAGGAGTTCAAGACAAGCCTGGGCAACATGGCAAAACCCCATCTCTATAAACAATCTGAAAAGAAAAAAATATATTAGCCCAGCATGGTGGCACACACCTGTAGTCCCCGCTATTTGCGAAGCTGAGGCAGGAGGATCACTTGAGCCCAGGAGGTGGAGGTTGCAGTGAGCCATGACTGGGGCACTGCACTCCAGTCTGGGCGACAAAGCAAGACCCTGTCTCAAAACTAAACAAAACAAAAACACATAAAAAACAAACAAAAACAGGGAATTTATACCTGTATTTAAGTAATAGGTCTCTATAACCTACTAAAATTCAGTATTATATTAACTCTTTCCAGAAGTACAGAAAAAAAAAAAGAAGGTACTGAGGGTATGCATGTGTGTGTCACTGTGTGCTTTTGTGGTTAAACTTATATCTGTTTCAAAGAAGAATAATGTAGGGTATTAACCTACTCTCTCTTTTCCTCAGATATGTTGGGTGCAGTCAAATAAACATACAAGAACTCACGGTATATCCTCTTAATAAAGCTATTTTTTAAAAGAAGAAAACCAGGGAAGACATACTAGAAGGTACAAGACAACAGAGTATTTATGTAAAAATATAAACAAACAACAATCCGGAGAAAAAAGACGACAGAATTAGACACAAAACACAAAGAGAAAGAAAATATGTACAACTCTGCGACTTAAAGACATCTGATATGGAGTAAACTATCCCAGCTTAAACTCCTTTAATATGACTCTTATCCTAGGCATCAAACATAGCTGACCCACAGCCAGATATGTGCAGGCCAGAGACTATTTAATATTACTCTAATCTTCACAGGCTCAGAAGTCCTGTAACTATGGACTCTCAAAAGTGAGAGAAGTAATCAAGGTAACAGAGATGATGTTCCCTTAATATGTGGGGGGAAATGACCAATCCACTGACCTAGGCATATATTTGCTTGTTTTACGCCAGGAAAATCCATTTACTGCTCGAGGATGGGCCAGATACACAAAAGAAAAGTCAATTTCTCCTTGGGATTGTTTTTCTGAACTTCTATCTGGAGAAGTAACAGCTGTCCGCCAGTTTTCTACATTATACCATACCTTCAAAAGACAGTCATCCTATGGAAAAAAACAAACAAACAAAACAAACAAACAAACAAACAAAAAAACAGAAAAACATGCAGATCAGAATTAAAGATTAAATCAAATAGCAAAAGTAAGAATTTTCTCCCCAATGGCAAGAACTTGGTGATGGGAAGAGACGTTGGGCACAGAGGAATTAAGAAAATTCTGATTCCGGCACTTTTCTATTAGCATTGCCTAACTGTGCTTTAAAAACTGAAGTGTGTGAATGTGCGTATTCTGTGTTCAAGAAAAATGCTTGCTAATTACTAGAGTATGGGAAATGGAGTCATTCAGGAAAGACTCAAAGATAAAATTAAGGACTTCTTTTCCAGTAAGCCAAATATTAAATAAGAAATCAATACCACTAGCAGACTTATGAAGACTGCTAATTATTGAAAAAAAAAAGATACTTCTCATGAATTTTCATGTGACTTTTCAAAGAAAATGCTGATGATGAAAATAACGAGTTAATATATAAATACTATATGAAATATTCCATGTACAATCAAATTTATAGTCCTAATATGGGAAATAAGGGAAAAGCAAAGGAGACTAGAATGTACCAGGTACTGCTTTTAAGCTATAACTGAGTTCCCAGAATAAACAGCTCTACCTCTCTCCTAAAAAACAAAAACCTTACTGTAGTTTTAGAGTATCTTACACTCTTAGTTTGCAGAAGGCTTTGAGCCGTAAAAACAGTAATTTGACTTATTAGTAGCTCATGAAATGCTCTATGAACCAATGAATAAAAGTAACTTCAAATTAATACATTGCTTTAAAATAAACAGGTAATAATGTATGCACACTAAAGAAATGGTTACTACTATCTTTCTAGAAAGCCTATGAAGTCTTATATATTAAAAACAGCCTAACATACATCAGCTAAAAGGTAATATAAATCGAAGCCATGGAAGGCACTGTGCCGGTCACTATATACTGCATATATTGTCTAAATTAATCCTATGATTAATGACCTATGAAGTAGATGTTTTTATCCTCATATTACACATGAGAAAAGAAAGGCTCAAGAAGATTAACTTGCCAAGATGATAAAGCTGGTAAATGGCAGATTTATATCCAGATCTGCCCCTAAGTCTATGTTATTTCAATTACATCACACAGTCTTTTAACACCACAATAATGGAGCCAATTTCTGCTACTTAAAATTGTTAATGGCCGGGCATGGTGGCTCACGCCTGTAATCTCAGCACTTTGGGAGGCCGAGGTGGGCGGATCACGAGGTCAGGAGTTCAAGACCAGCCTGGCCAATATGGTGAAATCCTGTCTCTATTAAAAAATACAAAAATTAGCCGTGCGTAGTGGTGTATAGCTATAGTCCCAGTTACTTGGGAGGCTGAGGCAGGAGAATCGCTTGAACCTGGGAGGCAGAGGCTGCAGTGAGCCAAGATCGCACCACTGCACTCCAGCCTGGGTGACAGAGTGAGTCTCCATCTCAAAACAAACAAACAAAAAAACAAATTTTTAATGGAAACTATTATTTTCAAGTTAAATCAATAAAAGAATGAAGCCAGTTAATGTTTTTAAAGTTTCAAAGTAAACTATAAACACATAATTTGGCAATAGCATTTTCACAATTTACCTTCCCAGCAGTGGCAAAAAATTCTCCATCGGGTGAAAATTTCATTAAATGAACTTGGGAAGCAGTTCTGTAAATTAAACAGATAAGGAATAATTTGCAATGCAAACTAAAAAGAAAAAGTCCAATATTCTCAAAATTATAAATCAGCAAATGGTTCAAAAGACAGAAAATCTTATAAGTTTCACACTCACATCTTTGTGTACCTGAAAAATGAACTAGTTAGTAAGATAAACTTTAAATATAAAAACATACATCCATAGACTCATGGAAGGAATGGCTTGTCAAAATCTTTAAGGCCTAAAACAAAAGTCATAAACTTCATTCCCTTAGAATGAGAGACAATGATTTCATTTTTTAAATCTGGAAATCTAGTTTCCAGAACCATGGACCCCTATATGCCAACATATATTTTCATGGATAATATATAGTAAGTTTGCCTTAGGGTAATACTTACCTAATTAAAGATTATGTGTGGGTTAACAGGGGACTTGCAGCAATTAGGGATTCAGCCTATCAGCTTCACCTATATACTTGGTACATACTTGCCTTTTCTTCTCAAAGGAACTTTGGTTCATTTCTCTTCATTGCCTTCCCTTACAGCTACTCATATATATTGATCTCAAGACACTCACCACTATCACTGCTTTCCTTTTCTTTGCCCAAATTCATGATTAGATAGGTCAATACTAAATTTATTTGTAAAGATATCCAAAGAGGAATTCTGTCACATTTCATTTCAGATACAAATAACTTTTTTTTCTGATTTTAAGCATAACACATTGAAGTTGATACAGGTAGATAAAAAGCAAATGAAATCACTTACATTTTTCACCAATACCACCACATCCTTTCCTCAGACAAAACCAATGTTAACATTTTAATACATAAACTTCCAAATCCTTCCGTCCACTCTCTCTACTTTCTGCAGGAAAAGGTGGGACAAGTAGGGCTAGAAACTGAAGTCATACTTATCACCCATTAAAAAATATGTCACGGGCCGGGCACAGTAGCTCACGCCTGTAATCCCAGCACTTTGGGAGCCTGAAGTGGGCAGACCACAAGGTCAAGAGTTCGAGACCAGCCTGGCCAGCATGATGAAACCCCATCTCTACTAAAAATACAAAAAATTTGCCAGGCATGGTGGCACGCCCCTGTAATCCCAGCTACTTGGGACGCTGAGGCAGGAGAATTGCTTGAACCCAGGAGGTGGAGGTTGCAGTGAGCCAAGATCACGCCACTGTACTCAGCCTGGGTGACAGAGCAAGACTCCGTCTCAAACAACAACAACAAAAATATGTCATGAACATCTCTGTATATAGACGCAAAAGATGTGTATATGTGTGCAGGTGTACAGATCTACATTATTACTTTATTGGCTTATATTCCATTGTATATGTTTACATATACATACATACAAGGATTTCAAATAATTTTTCACTGCTGTTTTCTAATTTTTGCTGCAACAACAACAAAAAAGTGAACATGGCTGCACACACATTTTTAAAACATCTGGTTAATCCTAAGGATATCCTTAAGACAAAATATTATTATTTTTTTTTCTTTTTTTTATTGAGATGGAGTCTCACTCTATCGCCCAGGCTGGAGTGCAATGGTGTGATCTTGGCTCACTGTAACCTCTGCCACCCAGGTTCAAGCTATTCTCATGCCTCAGCCTCCCAAGCAGCTGGGATTACAGGCATGTGCCACCATGCCTGGCTAATTTTTGTAATTTTAGTAGAGATGGCGTTTCGCCATGTTGGCCAGGCCGGTCTTGAATTGCCAACCTCAGGTGATCCACCCACCTCGGCCTCCCAAAGTGCTGAGATTACAGGCGTGAGCCACCGTGCCCGGCCTACAGCTCTTTCTAAAGAATTATTTATGCAAAATTATCTTCGCTTTCTACATGTTAACCTATTACCTATCTGAGGGATGCAAAATACATGGAACCTGCTCCTTTGAAATATCCTCTGTAACTTCTACATATGGAACGTCTGCCTTACTTTGGTATGTGATATTTATGCTATCACCACTTCATATAAACCTAGTCAGTTTCACTTAAATCCTTTTATGCCAGTTTACTGGTTTATTTCCTATCTACCCCTATCTGTTCACTGCAATATTCTAAGCATCTTTAAAGTTGCCTGGAACCATTCAACAAATATTTGTCGAATGAATGAATGAAACCTGGAAATCTTATTTAAAGGATATGAAAAAAATTAAGCCTGTTGAATCACACTTCCAAAATGTGCTCTAGAAAGATATTATCAGGCCAGGCACCGTGGCTCATGCCTGTAATCCCAGCACTGTGGGGGGCTGAGGCGGGCAGATCACAAGGTCAGGAGATCAAGACCATCCTGGCTAACATGGTGAAACCCCGTTTCTACTAAAAATACAAAAAATTAGCCAGGCGTGGTGGTGAGTGCCTGTAGTGCCAACTACTCGGGAGGCCAAGGCAGGAGAATGGTATGAACCCGGGAGGCGGAGATTGCAGTGAGCCGAGATCACACCACTGCATTCCAGCCTGGGCGACAGAGGGAGACTTCATCTAAAAAAAAAAAAAAAAAAGAAACATAATATCAACTGTACTCCCTTATTGAAGGTATACAAGAGCACCTATTTCTCTAAACACTATTAGGTAAGATTCATCCTTTTTCTGAACATTTCAAACATTCTTGATTTCAAGTGAGATCACCTCTTATTGCACTTATTTTTAATATGTTCTATACCTTGTTAAAAATTTCTCTCCATTGCCCAGTGTTGCTTACTATTGTTATACCTGTTCTTTTCCAACTAATTTAAGGCCTACTTTTAAAAACACATTTGCCCAAAACTGCACATATTTCTCCTCGTGTGTTTCTTTCCTTGTGGACAATTTGCTTTATAGAAATGTTTTATTGATACGGTTAGAACTATTAATTTTTCCTATCCTATCCATTTCCAGTTTGGGTGTCATTCTTAGTCTTTCCCTAACTCTAAAGCAGCACTTCTTGTTGAACAGCAATATAACGTAAATGACAAATGTTAGCCAAATATGTAATTTTAAATTTCCTATCAGCCACGTTTTTAAAAAAAGTTAAAACACGCGAAATTAATATTTTTTATTTAACCTAATATATAAAAATATCATTTCAACATATTTTTTAAAAATGTTAGAGATATTTTACACTCTTTTTAATACTAAATTTTTGAAGTCCAGCACATCTCAATTTGGACTAGTTGCATTTCAAATGCTCAACAATAACATGTAGTTAGTGGCTACCATACTGGACAATGTAGCTCTAAAATATAAAATTTCACCTGTATTTTCCTCTAATATTTTTGTTCCATTTTATAGAATTTTTTCCTCCATCTCACATTTGTTTTGGTATCAGGTATGAAAGACTCTAACTTAATTTCCCGTCTACAGAGCTAGCTAGTTTTCCCCGCTATAAAAGACTATTAAGGCTGAGCACGGTGGCTCACATCTGTAATGCCAGCACTTTGGGAGGCTGAGGCGGGTGGATCACCGGAGGTCAGGAATTCAAGATCAGCCTGGCCAACATGGTGAAACCCCATCTCTACTAAAAATACAAAAATTAGCCAGGTGTGGTGGCATGTGCCTGTAATCTCAGCTCCTCAGGAGGCTGAAGCAGGAGAATTGCTTGAACCAGGGAGGTGGAGGTTGCAGTGAGCCTCGCATCATTGCACTCCAGAGTCTAATCCTGGATCCTAATCTGTCTGTTCCTACATCAGTAACAAAATGCTTGATCATCTGTGGTGTTAGAATTCATTTTACTATGGCCGGGCGCGGTGGCTCACGCTTGTAATCCCAGCACTTTGGGAGGCCGAGGCGGGCGGATCACGAGGTCAGGAGATCGAGACCACGGTGAAACCCCGTCTCTACTAAAAAATACAAAAAATTAGCCGGGCGCAGTGGCGGGCGCCTGTAGTCCCAGCTACTCGGAGAGGCTGAGGCAAGAGAATGGCGTGAACCCGGGAGGCGGAGCTTGCAGTGAGCCGAGATTGCGCCACTGCACTCCAGCCTGGGAGACAGAGCGAGACTCTGTCTCTAAAAAAAAAAAAAAAAAAAAGAATTCATTTTACTATACTGTATATCTTTATTCTTCTTTTCTTTCAGAATTTCTCTGACTTTCCCATATTTATCCTTTTAAGTAGAGTTTAGAACTATGCTTAATAGAAATTCCACTCAGATTTTGGCAAGGATTATGTTCAATATATAGATTATGTGGGAAAAATAGATTTCTTCACAATAGGAAGTCTTCCGTTCAAAAGCCTGAAAGTCATCTATCTTTTCATATAATTTGGCAAGTTTGTATTTAACGGTCTTCATGTTAAGCCTTAAACGTTTATGTTTCTTCCTATTTTATTTGACATTTTTAAAAAATGTATTTGTAGAACACGGGAAATACAGAATTATCTGTGTATAAGAAAAAGCATACCATAGACCAAAAATCAGTACTTTTTATGTCAGTGTGGCTTTACACAACTAAAATACATTTATAATAAAACCACATAGAACAACAGGTTTATCAGTTTTCTCCCCTGATTAATTGCTTACTTGCAATGCCAAATGCATCTCCAATCTCCAAAGTTAAGATCTGTTTTATTTAAATTTTCATCTTCAGTTGGCTTCTCCAAGTTAGTATTGGCCCAGAGTTGCAAATAGCTGGAACCAGTTAAAAGACGACTGCCTAAAAAAAATATTATTCATCATTTATTATTTAGGTATTTAATAGTGACTTAATTTACATGCTCAAGAATTTCATCTAAAACAACTTCTAAAAAAAGTCAAATATCAAAAAAAAATTTGAAGAACGGAGAAGAAGGCTGTATTTTAATTTTGTTAAAATAGCTTGAGATCTTATAATGTCATTTAACAAGTATTTAATGAGCATCTTCTTTGTCCCAGGCACTGTGTTAGACATTGGAAATACAATGACAAATAAAACATTGTCGTTTTTCATGAGTTCATATTTCAGTAGAAAGACATGGAAATATGATACCATGCAAAAGTGTTACACACATGATAGAAATGTGTGCAAAGCTTTATGGAAGCCCACAAGAAGGAGACATTAATGTGTACCTGTAGTAAAAGTGCCAGGAAAAGTGACGAAATGCAACCTGGTCCTTAATGGATGAATAAGCAGAAGAGACAGGCATTTCAGAAAGGAAACCTAACATGAACGAAGGCATGAAGACATATAAGTTCATATATTTTCCCAAGAATGCCTCTTCATGTGGTATAGATTAACGAATAACGTACATGGAAAGGCTAGAAAAAAATTTACTACGGAAAAAATGCCAAGGTGAGACTGTGAAGAGTTTTTCAAGTTTACAGCATTTGGGCTTTGTTATAGGTAGTTGGGAGTAAAAGATTTTCAAGTGGCAGTGGGGGATTGTGGGGGGAGTTGTTACAAAATTGGATCTGTATTTTAGAACAAGAGGGCTTAACTGGAAGAGGGGCAGTCAACAGATGGAGAGGCCTGTGAGTCTCCCTCTATTGAGATAACATACAAAAATCACATATACAATATGTGCATTTTTCCAGAAAGATAATCTGTAACTTTCATCGAAATTTCAAAGACTCTAGTATACAAAGAAGGTTAAAAATACTTTTTAGAAAACAACTCTAGAGACAGACAACATCAGGGAAAACATAAGTGTGCGGTTAACCAACTATTAAACTATTAAACCTGGTTAATTAACTGTAGAAATTCAGATGGTAGGCCAGATACGGTGGCTCACACCTGTAATCCCAGCACTTGGGAGGCCAAGGCAGGTGGATCACCTGAGGTCAGGAGTCCAGGATTAACCTGACCAACATGGAGAAACCCAATCTCTACTAAAAATACAAAATTAGCCGGGCATGGTGGAGCATGCCTGTAAACCCAGCTACTCAGGAGGCTGAGGCAGGACAATCACTTGAACCCAGGAGGCAGAGGTTGCAGTGAGTTGAGATTACGCCATTGCACTCCAGCCTGAGCAACAAGAGTGAAACTCCACCCCAAAAAAAAAAAAAAAAAAAAAATCAAGATGGTAAATAATGAGGATCTCAACCAAATATTTAAAAAGCAAGCATTTGAAAGCCGTTTCAACAAGTATTGTCAAGGCTGGGTGCGGTGGCTCTCACCTGTAATCCCACCACTTTGGGAGGCCTAGCGGGGAGGACTGCTTGAGCCCAGGAGTTCAAGACCTGCCTGGGCAACACAGTGAAACCCTGTCTCTACAGAAAAAAATTACAAAAATTAGTTAGACACGCACTTGTACTACCAGACACTAGGGAGGCTGAGGTGAAAGGATCACTCAAGCCTGGGAGGTCAAGGCTGCAGTGAGCTATGACTGAGCTACTGCAGTCTAGCCTGGGCAACAGAGCAAGACCTTGTCTCAAGAAAAAATGAAAAAAAGAATTGTCAAGATTTGATACCAAATAAATACAGAGAAAAAACAAGCCGTTAAAGGACAGATTCCAACTCTATGACTTGGCAATTAAGTAGAAGGTCGTGCTATCATCCATACAAAAGACAAGCAATTTTGGCAAAAAAGCTGACAATAAAGATGGCATTCACCTTGGCAATTAAAGACTATAGATTTGTGTATTTCTAGAATAATCACTTTTTTTAATTTTTTTGCAGAGACGGGGTCTTGCTATGTTGCCCAGGCTCGTCTCAAACTCCTGGGCTCAAGCAACCCTCCCAACTCAGCCTCCCAAACTGCTGGGATTACAGGTATGGGCCAGCATGCTTGGCTCTCGTTTTCTTGTTTCAAAAGGAAAGTGGATCTCTGGCATAGACTTTAGATCAGAAATCCCTGTGTCTAAATCCCAAGTAAGATGCTTAATTAGCCATGTGAATTTGATCTAGATGGGTAATTTCTGAGCTTCAATTTTCTCATCTAAAAAATTTGAGGTTTAAATACAGTTGTTGTAAGGATTAGCTATATAATATGCACAAAGTCTCCAGCACAGGCCAGGCACTAAGCAGAAGCTCAATGAATAGTAGAGCAATAGATAGAAGGTTTCACAGACAGGGGAAAAAAAAGCACAACAAGCAATGAAACAAACAATCCATTTAAATATGTTGATTATTCCACTTTTGAACTTACCAAGAGATACAAGTTTTCTTTTGCTTAATATAAACTGAAGATAAAATTAAGATATCCCATAAAAGATTAAGAATTTAAAACAGAATACAAAATTAATCCCAGGTATGGAATGGAAGAAAAGTAGGTAAGATATAATATGGTACACTGATTTCAAACTCTAAGAATTAGATATTACAGATATTAAATTACGGACATTAAAGCAGGATATTATGGATAGTAAAGCAGGAAAAAAGCATAAAAAGTCTAAAACAGAAAATCTTATGATTTAGGCAAGATACAATAGAAAATTTGGACACAAAAGAAAGGCATTAATCAGTTTACCAATACTTTTATATCTCTCTCTGATGACTTCTATTTCTATGTCTCAAAGATAACTTTTCTTTTTTTTTAAATTTTTTTCTGACACAAGGTCTTGCTCTGTCACCCAGGCTAGAATGCAGTAGCACAATCATGGCTCACTGCAGCCTCAACCTCCTGGGCTCAAACAAGCCTCCCACCTCAGCCTCCTGAATAGCTGAGAACTCAGATGCCAGCCACCAAGCCTGACTAACTTTTAAAAAATTTTTTTGTAGAGATGGAGTCTCCCTATGTTGCCCAGGTTGGTCTCAAACTCCTGGGCTCAAGCAATTCTCTCCATTCAACCTCCTAAAGTGCTGATATTACAGGTTTGAACCACCGTGCCCTGCTCCAAAGATAACTTTTATGTTCTAGATTCAAATGTCTATATATTGCTTTATGATATACAAGCTTCTCAAGGTCCACATATCCAATTAATACCTTATGTTCCACTACCTCTAACTCCTACATATTACTCTTCATGTGGTCATAGATACTCTCAAAGTAATTTCAAATCCAGTTGTCAGGTAATGTCAATTCTACTGCCAGAACACATTTCATATCCATGTATATCTTTCACTATTCATTAATTCATTTAATATTAATTGAGCAACTACTATGGAAATAAGCTCTTATTTCTCATCCAGACTAATGAGAATACAACCTCTCCAAAGATCACTCCTTCTCCTGTTCCATTTGCCACTGACCCTTCTAACTCACTGCTAGCAGACGAATCTCGCAAAACCATAAATCTTATATCACTAGCCTCTTTTGAAAACCTATAGTTTTTAGACAACCATAAAGAATTAAATTCAAACTTTTTAGCATGACTTTAAAGGTCTCCTATAACATGGTAAGGTCTTATCTCCTTACCACCACTGAGACTCAGCCCAGTGAAGTACTAATCCTTATTATAATGTATCTTATGCTTTCTTTCTCTGTGCCTTCCCTCACTTTTGTAGAATGGTAAAAATGGCTCCCAATAAATCATGTCTCCCTGTGTTGATGCCTCCATGTAATATGACTTTGCCATATCTTTCATCAAGAGGTGGAGTCTATGTCTCCCATCCCTTAATATTAGCTGGACTTGTGACCATATAATGTGGCAGCAATAACATTCTGGGACTTTCTTGCAGCTTCTACTTTCACTCTCAGAATGCAGCCACCATGTAAAAACCAGGCTGCCCTGCTAGAGAGGGCCATAGAAGAGGCCATGTGGAGGAGAACAAAGGCATTCCAGTAGATAGCAAGCAGCAAGGCCCAGATACGTGAACAAAGCCTTTCTTGGATCTTTTAGCTGCAGATAAACTGCTTCAGTCACTACCACATAGAACAACAGATAAGCCATTCCCACAGAGCCTTCCTGATCAACAGAATCATAAGCAGTAAAATGATGAATGTTTTAAGCCATCCATCATTTTGGAGGATGCTTTTCTAATGCAGAAATAGATAACTGATACATATATTCATTATACTTTCTTCCTTTTTTTTTTTTTTTTTTTTTTGAGACAGGGTTTCACTGTTGTTGCCCAGGCTGGAGTGCAATGGCATGATCTCAGCTTACTGCAACCTCCACCTTCCAGGTTCAAGCGATTCTCCAGTCTCAGCCTCCCAAGTAGCTGGGATTACAGGCATGAGCCACTACACCTGACTAATTTTTTGTATTTTTAGTACAGACAGGGTTTCTCCATGTTGGTCAGGCTGGTCTTGAACTCCCGACCTCAGGTGATCTGCCCGGCTCAGCCTCCCAAAGTGCTGGGAATATGGGCGTGAGCCACCACGCCCGGCATATATTTTCTTAAATTTCACTTTTTTCCTGTTCCATCTACCCAATTCTCATTGCTAAAGTCTGTTTACTCTCAGGTCCAAAGGCTCCTTTTCAGTGAAACCTTAATTCTCCAGAGAAATATCTCTTTCCAAAAACAATGGGCATCCTGTTATAGCACTTAGAACATTCTCTCATTTCTTACAGTGCCTATCTGTCTTCATTTCAGTATAAACTCTAAAAAGGCATAATCCATTTTACTTCTTTGGTATTCCCCACAATCTCACACACAGCAGAAGTGAAATACATGCGAGTAATAAAAATAACAACAACTAGGCAAGTGATATTTCATTTTAGTTAATCCTGCTTATTTTCTTACCTGTGGGATCCCAGGTTATATTGTGTGCTATTGATTCCAGAAAAAATTGGCCACTTTTCTGCCACTGACTATATAATTCCTAAAATTAAGAAAAGAGTCATTTAGCCCATTATGATTGGCATATTTTCTCGGTCAAATGTGTACGTTTATGCTTGTTATTCTTACAATAACACAGGCAGTCAATTTTAAAGGTAACATAATGTTCAATTCAGTCAACAAAAATAGAGAACACATGATAAAGATATGTGAGAGAATATCCATAACTGGTGGTCAAAATTCTATCTTTAGTATAAACAATCAATAACCATATGCTACCTTGGATAGCAGTCTTATTAACCTCAGATTTAATTATTACTTTATTATTATAGTTATAGTTAAAAATTTAATTTTAAATGTGTCTGTGGCTTTACTATTTGACGTTTCCTTCTCTTTTACTGTTTTGTCCCCATCTGAGATCATAACAGTATGTGGGAAAATTCAGAATAAAAGATGAAACATTTTGATAATACTATATAATTTATGGCCTTACGACTTCTTAAAGTGAAATTTTTCCGTTTTTTTCTGCCTGCAAATCAGTAAGAAATACACAATGTACCCTGACCCAGAACACACACACACACACACAAATAAATACAACCTACGTTTGTCCTTATTACATGTGACATACTCTGATATTTTCTCTATTTCACATTCTTTTTAAATTCAGGTTGTGGCCTACACTAAGTTGAGTTCACAGCCCAATTACAGATTTAGATTCATACCCTCTTAATGTGGTAGTTCTCAAACTTTCGTACAACAAACAATGCCTGAGATGTTACTAAAAATTCAAATTTCCAAGACCTGTGCCCAAAAATTCAGGTTCAAAAGCTTCAGGATGGGGCACAGAAACCTGTACTTTAACACCCCAGGTGATTTTGACATAGGTGACCTACAGAATATGCTTTCATGAAACACTGCCTTGCAGGAATGTCTTTCAATCACAGTACATACCAGAACCCTCTCTAGAACAAGACATATAAGTGCATAGACACAATCCTACGGCTACAGATTTAGAAATTCCCAGGGCAGGATCTGGGCACATGTATCCAACGGTAGTTGTGATGTGCAACTCTCATGAAGACCACCACCTTACAAGAATACTCCATAATATACAAAGAAAAGGAAAGAATATATTTTTACAAGGATCTAAAGATTCTGAGACTGTATGTTAGAATCATAGATTTTATACATCTTTCAAGTCTGTAACTTTACCATTTGATCCACTTTTGCCCTTCTTCATCAAGTTTTTTATTATCCTTTCTTCAAAGTCAGTGCTGATAAGCCAATAAACCAGCCAATTTTTGAGTTTTATACATTACATTCATCAATTATAATCAGTAAAAGAGAAAATGGGCAAACACTGAAATTCTCTATTCCATCCTTCCCAATAAAGGCATTTTAACATAACATACTGATTTTCAAAAGCTACTTATTTTATTTAATAAATATTTATTGAGTATTGAAATACACTGTTCTGGGCTGGGTGGGGTAATCACCTTAAAAAATTCTTTTTAGTACTGCCAATTACTAATTCTTAAGGCTTTAAGAGGCTCAAATATTGGATTCACTAGGCAATCTATAAAAACAAACAGAAATCAGAAGTGTGAACACTATTTCCGTGAAATTTAAAGTTAAGTATCAATTAACTCAAAATAGTTTTCATTAACACAAGGTAAGGAAAGAACACTCACACCTAGGAATCAATACAGATGGTTTTACTCTTAGTTCTGTGGCTTAACAGCTGATTCACTGGTCAAGTCACTATATTCTTTGAGCCTACTCTACTGCCTTATTCGTAAAAAGAAGAAATAATAGCTGTACAAACTAGGTTTGAAGTAATTTGTAAAATACTAATGAGCTAAGTGAAGATGATATGAAAACTATCAAAAGATACATAAAGGTAAGTCTGCAATCAAAAGAGTTCAGTCCTTTATAATTAATACATTCCTAAACCGCCTTTGACATGTTAGCCTAATAATATTCCCATCAAGACTGAATAGATATTAATCAATTTGAGAGTTAAGCAAAGAATTTCATAAGGCTGACTTACCTAAGACCAACTAGCTGGATAGACCCAGAAATAGAAACCAGTCCTATGACTCCCAATACACTGCTCTTCCTTTTTTTTTTTTTTTTCTTTTTTTTCTTTTTAAAAATCTTTTAATTTTAGGTTTGGGAGTACATGTGAAGGTTTGGTACATAGGTAAACTTGTGTCAAGGGATTTTCTTGTACAGATTATTTCATCACCCAGGTATTAAGCCCAGTACCCAATAGTTATCTTTTCTGCTCCCCTCCCTCCTGCCACACTCCACCCTCAAGTAGACCTCAGTGTCTGTTGTTTCCTTCTTTGTGTTCATAATTTCTCATCATTTAGCTTCCTTACCCTGCTCTTTCAATGACAATATACTTATCTTCTTTCAGATGGTTTGTTTTTATTTATTTTTAGAGACAAGGTCTCTATGTGTCACCCTGGCTGGAATGCAGTGGTGTGATCATTGCTCACCACAACCTCAAACTTTTGGGCTCAAACGATCCTCCTGTCTCAGCCTCCTGAGCAGCTGAGACTGTAGGCATGCGCCACTATGCCTGGCTAAACTTTTTTTAAAATCTTGCCCAGGCTGGTTTCAAACTTCCGGCCTTATGCAATCCTCCTGCCTCAGCCTCCCAAATAAAGAGGAATACAGGCACGAGCATTAAAGAACCTATAAAATCTGCTAACATGATCCGAATATTTATAAACTATTGGGTAACCAGTTTTCAGAACTATTTCTGAGTACAGCTTCCTTATAAAGAAAAACATTCATTGACCTGTTAACGAGTGTATTACATGATCTAAATAATGCAAGAAAGTTAAGCCTTGAAGAGGCAGAAAACCTGTATAAAGGTAGATTATAAAACAAAAGAAAAAGTACACATATGGCTCGACAACGGTATTTGATAATAGCAATAAAGTAGTGCCAAACTTTAGGTTACTGACTCTTGAAATATTATAAAATTAAAAATGTCAGAAATAAAATAAAGCATTTCAACAATTCATTGGCACAATTTATTTTAGTTCTATTCCAATGGAAAATTTAAATATGTTTTTAATATCAAAATGGAATTTAACATATAGCTTCAATTACAGTATATAAGTTATACCGATTTACTCGATGATCACTCTGATTTTACACTTTTTTAATACTTAAAACATTTAAATTCCTAAAAGAAGAAATCATAAATTACTGACCAAATTTTTCTTTTGTTTCGGTAGGTCAACTGGTTCAAAAATGGAGACAACATTTCCATAAGATGCTGCAATCTTTTAAAAAGAAAAAAAGAACTTATTAGGGATATGTTAACTTACTTATGAATCAAAAAAAGCAAAGAAATGAATACTATAACTTTAAATATGCCAACACACACAATTTCATTCACTGATGCTAAAGAATGTCAGTTTTGAAGACTATCACAACTGCATTAGAATCCTAGAACTGCTACTTACTATGTAACTAGCAACTTAATCTCTCCAAACGTTAGTTTCCTTATCAGCGTTCATAATATGTACAACACTATCTTCCTAACAGCATTATTTTGAGGGTTGAAATAACATCTGTAAAACACCTAGCATATAATAAGTGACATACAATATGCACAGTAAATGTTAACTGTCGTCATCCATCCTCTAAATTGACCATTCTGTCAGCGTACATTAACTTTTCAAAAACATAACTTAGGTCTATTCCTCTGGAAACTCCCTGAGTACATTTTAAAAACATATTCTACTTTATCCTTTGAATTTACTCTTTAAATTGATGGATCATAACCTTTCCTGGCTCTGTTTTATAAGGTAACTACTACTATAACTTGAGTGAGTCTCATATAAAGAATATCAAAATATTGGAAATCAAACAGAGAGAGATTAAATGAATGAATCAGGGATAGAAAAAAGAACGTATAATCTAGTAAAGAGAAGGTAAGAAATGAGGACACAACCAACATGGAGAAAAAACTGTGAATGGATATTTTAAGCGTTCTGAGTTCTTATGATATAGATGTCACTTGTGCTGCATTGATCTGGAGGAACTGTTTAGTTTGGGCCTTTAATTATGGGTGGGATTTCAAAAAGCAGCGAGTATTCAACTTTATACATAGGGCATAGTATGAAAACAGGTGTAAAGATTAAAAGAGGCAATGTATGTTTAGAAGTGAATGACCACCACCCCACCAAGAAGAGAGTGCTCCTTATAACAGAATAGTGTGCCTGAGACTAAAAAAACAGATCTGAGCCAGGTTGTAAAAGGCCTCACACCAAGGTGAACAATTTGAACTTTTCCAAGGTAATGGGCTAAGAATACTTTGAAGCTGATGAATAAAAGGATAAATGAGGATTAATTTTCTCAGAAAAATGAATTAAGTGGTAGTACAGTACAAAGAAAAAAACAGTCATAATAAAAATACAGATGCCTATGATGTTAACATTTCCTTCTTTTTTTTTTTTTTTTTGAGACGGAGTCTCACACTGTTACCCAGGTTGAAGTGCAGTGGCATGATCTCAGCTCACTGCAACCTCTGCCTCCCAGGTTCAAGTGATTCTCCTGCCTCAGCCTCCTGAGTAGCTGGGATTACAGGCGTCCACCACCACACCCAGCTAATATTTTTTGTTTTGTATTTTTTAGTAGAGACGGGGTTTCTCTATTTTGGCCAGAATGGTCTTGAACTCCTGACCTCATGATCCACCTGCTTCAGCTTCCCAAAGAACATTTCCTTCTTAAATGCAAACACTCAGAAGTCCCCAGGTACCAGAACCTGCCAATTTTCTTACTAATACTTTAAGGAACCACTATGATAATACTGATATCTGTAAATGAAGAAAATATTTCTTCATTAGAATGATTATAAAACCAAATGACTTAATTCCTCTTCTTGTTTTTCTTTGTAGAGATGGGGCCTTGCTTTGTCACCTAGGCTGCAGTGCAGTGGTGCCATCAGAGCTGACTGCAGCCTGAACTCCTGGGCTCAAGTGATTCTCCTGCCTCAGCTTCCCCGGTAGCTAGGACTACAGGAGCACATCACCACGTCTGGCTATTTACTTCTTATTTTTATTTTTGTAGAGACGGTTGCCCCAGGCTGGTCTCAAACTCCTGGTCTCAAGCAATTTGCCCACCTTGACCTTCCTAAAGCTTTGGGATTACAGGCATGAGCCACCACACCTGGCCATGATTTCTTCATTCTAACCTGGACTGTCACATAGTCTATCACAAAGAGATAGCTCATATTGCAAAGTATTAAATTAGATTTTTGACATTAACCAGCTCCATGTGAGTCTAGATGGTATTAAGCAAGTTTTTATACAGTTAAGAAAGATTACAGAACAAAAGAGCTAGGAGATCAAACAAACATGAAGAGAATAAAAATAAAAATCTGAAGGATAGGCTGGGCGCGGTGGCTCACGTAATCCCAGCACTTTGGGAGGCTGAGGAGGTCAGATCATGAGGTCAGGAGATTGAGACCACACTTACTAACATGATGAAACCCCGTTTCTACTAAAAATACAAAAATTAGCCGGGTATGATGGTGGGCACCTGTAATTCCAGCTATTCGGGAGGCTGAGGAAGGATAATTGCTTGAACCTGGAAGCCAAAGGCTGCAGTGAGTCGAGATTGCTCCACCGCACTCCAGCCTGGGCAAGAGAGCGAGACTCCACCTCAAAAACAAAAAACAAAACAAACAAACAAACAAACAAAAAAACTCAAGGATTTTCAGCATTCCATAATAAAGATCATTTTTGTTGTATAGCGAGAAGTCATAAGAGGCCTCAACAAAAGATAGGGGACACTTGTAACTATATTAAAGGGAAGGAATACCATGTTAACAAAAAGAATAGTAGTCCAACAAATATGTAAAGATTCAGAAAACAGAAACTCTTTTTATAATTAATATCTTTAAGTCCCAGGTGGCAACTTTTAATCCTAGAAAGTTTACCTCAAATGAAGATTAGATTTAAAAACAAATGATTGGGTCCATGGACTCTTATATGATCATTTTGATTCCTTACACAAAATGTTCTAGTGGAATCATATGAGTATATTTGTGAAGTTCAGTCCAATCTAGCTACAACTATATATAGGCCTTACCATCTATGCCTATATGGAGTTATTTTAAGCTATATATTATGCTGCCTTGCCTAGTAGTATGACTTTCTCATTCTGGTACTACAGGAACTGTATTTAACCTGATCTAGAAGAATTTTATACTTTGTTTCTTTTGTTTATGTTGTTGCTATTTTACTTTCAAGGTTACCTTTCTACTTTTCATATGCAAATAGAAGTCCAGATAAAGTTTTTCACTTTTCTTATGGGCTTAGAATATTATAAACTCTCGAAGAGTTTTTCATTTCCACAAAAAGTGACACAGCCCTTGTTACACAGAAGTTACAAGGAGATAACTACCTGTTTACAGACAAAAAAAAAATACTCTAAATCATTTCCTTTAGTTTATTTGTACATATTGAAGATTTATTGTTACTCCTTTCCCCCCATCCAATCACCTTTAAATACGCAAGCTTTAGACTCATTCTATATCAGTAAGTATTATATTTCTTTCACAGAGAAGATGATGCTATAATTTAAAATTATAGAAGAATAGAATTTCTGGCACTCTATAGAATGCATCTTAGAGAGCCAAAAATTTTTCTAGCTACACTATCTTTGAAACAAAGTCAAGTCTCTACTTCAATAGGAAATACACACTTCAGAGATTATCCTGACAAAAACCATATTCCAAACAAATTTGTATATTAGAAGATTACAAACCTTGCCTTGTTGCATTGAACAGTCTACACATCCCACTTGAATATTTCCATGTTTAGCTCCTGGGATTATCTGTAATCTTTCAAAATCGCTTCCCAGTATTACAATGTCACATCCAGATGCATAAGCCTAAAAAATATAAATAAATAAATATGATAAAAGTGTCAAGGAAACATTTACCAGGTAGAATACTAGTATTAACTATCATGTTTTAAGGCAGGGAGAATAAATGTTTTAAAAGACCAATTTTAGGTGTTTTCTTAAAAAAAAAAATCTACATTTGGCACTATTTCCCTTACCTCCCCATAGACAGCCTATTAGCAAATTCTGTCAGTCCTATCTGCAAAATACGCATCAACTCTGTCCACTTTTTTCATCTCCAGTGAATGCTACCACCCTTGTCTAAACCGAACCACGATAATCTCTCTCCTATTCTACTAATAGCAAACTTCCATTCTTGCTTCCCTCTAATGCATTTCCACAAAGAATGATATTTGAAAAATGTTTATTGCACCAAGTAATTTTCCGTGCTTAAACCCCTCCATAGTTTTCCAGTGCACTTGGAATAAAATCTCAACACCTTACCATGGTCAATAATTCTAAATGGTGGTCCTTCTATAAACCCATCTCAGGCTATTCTTTCCTTCTCTCAGTTGGCTCTTATTTCTGTTCCTTTTTACATCTCAAGGTGTTTATCTGCCTTTTATCTGCCTGGTCTTTTCTAGTTAGCTGCTTTCCAACATTCAGGTCACAATTCCCAACCACTACCGCTCCCATTACTTTCTATCACATTACTGTTTATTTTCTTCACGGCATATATTACAATTTTTAAATGTTTTGTTTATTGTCCATATCTATTATTAAAAGTTACATTCCAAAAAGGAAGGATTCAAGTTTATCTTGTTATCTACTCTAGTCCTCAATTCTAACACGAGGGCCTAGAATGCAGCTAATAATTTATAAACGGAATAAATGAAGCATTTAATTTCACAAAAACGGTCACCACAATAAAAGAAAGTATACATAGTTCAACACTTGTTGGCAAGCATTTCATAGCTCTTTTTCAATTTTACAACAGTTAGCATAACCCTCCCAACTAGAACTCTTCTTTTGTGTGTCCTTTTCCCTACCACCTTCTTTGATCGCAGGAGTTTCTTCCATTACAGGGTACATGGTTGTTCTCCTAGGATTCATATTATAGACTGGCACACGTTACAACAATAAGACATCTAACACAAACGGTTTTCCAACCTGAGTTCGTGAAGTTTTTATCAACTCTCTACTTGCTCCTCATTTTTACACAAGCACATATATTTAAAAATTATACTTCAGGCTAGGCGTGGTGGCTCATGCCTGTAATCCCAGCACTTTGGCAGGCTGAGGCAGGCCGATCACCTGAGGTCTGGAGTTCAAGACCAGCATGACCAACATGGAGAGAAACCCTGTCTATACTAAAAATACAAAATTAGCCGGGCATGGTCGTGCACGCCTGTAATCTCAGCTACTTGGGAGGCTGAGGCAGGAGAATTGCTTGAACCTGGGAGGTGGAGGTTGCAGCAAGCTGAGATCACGCCATTGCACTCCAGCCCAGGTAAAAGGGGAAAACTCCGTCTCAAAAAAAAAAAAAAAATTATACTTCATATATACCTTATCTTAATTCCTACCAAAACCAAAATTATTCTGTACACTCTATCAAAAAATATTAAAAATGGTACTTGAGAGAACATACAAATGAATGTGCTATATGGAAAAGAAAATCGAGGCCCAAATAAGTTGATAACGTCTTAGTGGCAAAGTGGGCTTCAGAACCTGATCTCTTGATTCTTGGTCTCCTGCTATTTCCATGGTACCAACAGGGCCTTCCCTAGTTAACATGCTTGCCTGGAATTTTACCTAAAAATAAGAAAGAATAATCAGGGTGGGGGAGAGGGGAGGGATAGCATTAGGAGATATACCTAATGCTAAATGACGAGTTAATGAGTGCAGCACACCAACATGGCACATGTATACATATGTAACAAACCTGCACATTGTGCACATGTACCCTAAAACTTAAAGTATAAAAATAATAAAATTTAAAAAAAAAGAAGAAACAATAATCAAGTATGATTCCACTAGTTTCACAAAGTGAGAAGAACTGGCTCAAACAAACAAAAAAATCACATGATGATCTCCTCTCCTATATAAATATCCATGATGGGATCATAAGGCTTGTCATAAGACCATTAGCAAGAATAAATTCCAAAGGTTAATTTTAAGAGAAGTTGTCTTTCAAATAATTTAGAAACTAATTTTTCTCCTTGATATTAAATTTTGGGAATACTGATTGCCACTGTTTCTCAAAATATTGTGTTGAATTTTACATGTTTACAATTTAGATTTGCTCCCTTCTAAACAACATTTTCAGTTTCCTTTCAGTAGAATAAAAAACTCATGTCTTCATAACTTCACCTTTGTTATACCTGAAACTATCTACGTAATTTCACATATTACATTGCAAGTATTTTGTCAAACATGACCCAAAATTTTCCCACATCAAGTCTATATTAATTTTAAAGCCCACACAAATTACTATTTAATACAAATATCACACTTGCAGACTTGACAAATGTAATCCCAGAAATAAACACTTAGTACAATAGAGAGGAACATACCAACTAATAACACAATTACCACTTCATCATTCCTTATCTAGTTCTGAATTACCCCTGTTCTTTTGCTGCTGCTGCATCATACTACTACTATTTGACTTTTTCTCAGCGATGGTACTAGAAGTTACAAAGCAGTCTCCGTAGTCTTGGTAAATTTTAAATCAAATAAAATTACTGAACTTGGCTGAGCGTGGTGGCTCACACCTGCAATCCCAGAACCTTGGGTCCAGGAGTTAAAGACTAGCTTGGGCAACATGGCGAAACCAGCTCTACAGAAAATACAAAAAATTAGCTGGTTACAGTGGCGCACACCTGTAGTCCCAGCTACCCAAAAGGCTGAGGTGGGAGGATAACCTGAGCCCAGAAGGTCAAGGCTGTGGTAAGCATCACTACACTCCAGCCCAGGCAACAGAGTGAGACCTTGTCTAAAAATAAAAAATTAAGTCCAGGCACTGTGGCTCACGCTTGTAATCCCAGCACTTTGGGAGGCCGAGGCGGGTGGATCACGAGGTCAGGAGATCGAGACCATGGTGAAACCCCGTCTCTACTAAAAATACAAAAAATTATCCAGGCATGGTGGCGGGCGCCTGTAGTCCCAGCTACTCCGAGAGGCTGAGGCAGGAGAATGGTGTGAACCCGGGAGGCAGAGCTTGCAGTGAGCCAAGATCGTGCCACTGCACTCCAGCCTGGGTGACAGAGCAAGACTCCGTCTCCAAAAGAAAGAAAAATAAAAAATAAAAAAAAGATTGTGCAAGTCTGGCATCTAGAACGGTTAAGCCTTTCCAGAAGGTTTTCAATTTACTTTGTCCAGATCCATCAGAGGAATCATTATCTATAACAGCTATAGCCTTATGAAATGTATTTCTTAAATAAGACTTTAAAAGTTGGAAGCATTTCTTGGTTCATGGACTACAGAATGAATGTTTTAGCAAGCATAAAAACTACATTAATCTCCTTGTACACCTGCATCAGAGCACAGGTCATTGTAAATGAACAGCAATATTTTGAAAGGAAATCTTTTTTCTCAGCAGTAGGTCTCAACAGTGGGCTGGAAATATTTAGTAAACTGTGCTGTAAACATGGGTGCTGTCTTCCGGGCTTTGTTGTTCCATTTGTAGAGCACAGGCAGACTAGGTTTAGCATAATTCTTAAAGACTCTAGGATCCTCCGAATGATAAATGGGCATGGGCTTCAACTTACAGTTACCAACTGCATTAGCCCCTAACAAGGGTCAGCCTGTCCTTTGAAGCTTTGAAGCCAGGCATTGACCTCTCCTCTCTAGCTATGAAAGGCCTAGATGGCATCTTCTTCCAACAGAAGGCTGTTTCATCTACTTTAAAATCTGTTCTTTCGCATAGCCAGCTTCATCAATTATCTCAGCTAGATCTTCTGGATAACATGCTGAAGCTTCTACATCACTCAGCGCTTGCTGCTTTACCTTGCACTTATAGGTTATAAAGATGACTTCTTTCCTTAAACCTCATGAACCAACCTCTGCTGGCTTCAAACTTTAATTTTGCAGCTTCCTCACCTCTCCCAGCCTTCATGGAATTGAGAAGAGTTAGGGTCTTGCTCTGGATTAGGCATTGGCTTAAAGGAATGTTGTGGCTAGTCTGATCTTCTAGCCAGACCACTCAAACTTTCCCTATATAAGCAATAAGGCTATTTTGCTTCCTTATCATTCATGTGTTCAATGGAGCAGAACTTTTATTAATAGTTTCCTTTGGAATTTTCCCTTTGCATTTACAATGGCTAACTAGCACAATAGGCCTAGCTTCTGGCCTATCTTGACACACCCTCCTCACTAAACTGAATCATTTCTAGCTTTTGATTTAAAGAAAGAGATGTGTAACTCTTCCTTTCACCTGAACACTTAAAAGACACTGTAGGGTTGTAACTATTCTAATTTCTATATCATTGTGTCTCAGTGAATAGGGAGGTCTGAGCAGAAAAGAGATATGAGAGAAAAGCCAATTGGTAGTGTAGTCACAATACACAAAACATTTACTAAGTTTGCTGTCCTACAGGAGTGCAGTCCATTGGCACTCCACAACCACTACAATAGTAACAAAGATCACTGATCACCATAACAGATATAATGATAATTTTAAAAGGGGCCGGGCATGGTGGCTCACACCTGTAATCCCAGCACTTTGGGAGGCCAAGGCAGGCAGATCACTTGAGGTCAGGAGTTCAAGACCAGCCTGGACAACATTGGTAAAATCCAGTCTCTACTAAAAATACGAAAATTAGCCAGACATGCTCATTTGAACCCAGGAGGAGAGGCTGCACTGAGCCACGATCGTGTTGCTGCACTCCAGCCTGGGCGACAGAGCAAGACTCTGTTCAAAAATAATAATAATAAAAGTTTGAAATATTCTGAGAACTACCAAAATGCGACATAGAGACACAAAGTGAGCGCATGCAGCTGGAAAAATAGTGCTGACAGATTTGCTCAACAAAGGGTTACCACAAAACTTCAATTTGTAAAAATCATAATACTTGAAGTGCAATAAAGAGCAAGAAAACAAGATATGCCTGTATTCGAGAAAACTGAAAACATGTCCACACAAAAACTTGTACATCAATGCTCATACCAGCATTATTCACAATGGCCACAAAGGGAAACAACTCAGATGACCACCAACTGTCAATGGCTAAACAAAATACAGTATATATCCATACAATGGAATATTATTAAGCCATAAAAAGTACTAATAAATGCTAGAACATGGATGAACTTTACAAAAGACCACATATTTTATTATTTCACTTATATGAAATGTCCAGAATAGACAAATCCATAAAGTCAGTAAGGTAGTTGGTGTAAATAGGCAAACTAGCGATGTAAGTGGCTGTAAGATAGCAGCTGCCAGTGGCTAGGGGTAGTGGCAAATAGGCAGTGATTGGTAATAGACATGGGATTTCTCTTGGGGGTGAAGAAAATGTTCTATAATCAGATTATGGTAACACACATTGTTAATACACCAAAACCACTAAAATATACACTTTAAAAGGGTGAACTTTATGGTATGTAAATTATATTTCAATAATGCTGTTATTTAAAAAATAATAATTGTGGCTCCAAAAAGGTGGTGTTTCACTTGCCTCCAAAGAAAATGAAAAACAGATTCATACAACACCGCACCTGTAATCCCGCCTAATCAGGAGGCTAAGGAGAGAAGATCGCTTGAGCCCAGGAGTTTGAGACCAGCCTGGGCAACACAGCAAGACCCTACATGAAAAAAAAAAGAAAAAGAATTTTTCTTAAATAAAAGAAGAAGAAAACTCGAAACAAATATACAGTGCTGAAAGTATCACCAGAAATAACCCAGAACTCACATATGAAGACAAGACAGTTCCTGGGGCCATAGGAATGAAAAAAGACAATTTTCGGAAATGAAAAAAGACAGAGACTTCCACATTCACAACACCCCTCCCCCAATTCTGCCCAGCACCTAGGGCACAGAAAATTTCCCCAAACATTGTTTCTACACTGGAAAAAGTGACATAATGGTGAACAGCCAGCTTCCCCACCATCTTGGGTTCTCTAGCAGGTTATCTGTCCCAGCCCTAGCCCATAAGAAGCATCACAAGTGCCTAAAGAAATATCTCTGAGGACAGGGAGAAACAAAGAGGGCAGGCAGTATTATCATCCGCATCCCTGAAAATACTCCTCCATAACTCAGCCACAGGAGATGCCACATGAGAGAGGCTGTTCAGTAGTAACACCACCCTGTAGGAGATTTGTCCCACGAGGTTTCCAGCACATGAACCCTTAGCCAGCATTCCCCCTCTGCTGAGATACCTCCTGTGGGATCTCCTCACTTTAGGAAGGGCAGCCCTTTGACGGTTTACTAGAGCCAAGGTGAACCTGGACTTAAGGCAACACCTGGAACCTAAAAAGGGGCAGTGGCTTAGCAGTGAAGAATCTCCAAGTAAAGATATCCAATATAAACCAAAACAAGCCAAAGACTAGAATAAATAACTAATCCATAAATGCAAAGACATAGGTGTGCATCCACAAGAAACAGCAGGCCAAACACAGTGGATCACGTCTGTAATCCCAACACTGGGAGGCCAAAGCAGGAGGATCCCTTGAGCCTAGAAGTTTGAAACCAGGCAGCACAGAAAGACTTGCCTTTACAAAAAAACAAAAATAAAAACATTAGCTGGGTGTGGTGGCATGTGCCTATAGTCCTAGCTACTAAGGAGGCTGTGATGGGAGGACAACTTGAGCCTGATAAATTAAGCTGCAGTGAGCTGTGATCTCACCACTGCACTCCAGCCTGGGCAACAGAGCAAGACACTGTCAAATCAATCAATCAATCAATCAATCAATCAATCAATCAATCAATGCATGCATGCACGCACGCATGCAGCAAACAGGGAACCATGATCTCACCAAACAAAGCAAGGAACCAGTACCTGACCCTACCAGTAGGCGATATGTGAACTCTCTGACCAAGAATTCAAAATAGTTTTAAGGAAACAACTATTCAGTGATCTCTAAGATAACACAAAAAGCAATTCAGGAATTTATCAGAAAAAGTTAATAAACAGATTGAAATATTTTTAAAAAATCAAACAGAAATCTTGGAACTGAGAAATACATTTGCTGAACTGAAAAATTCATTAGAGGCTCTCCACAGAAGAATGGATCAAGCAGAAGAAAGAATCAGTGAGCTCAAAGACAGGCTATTTAAAAACACACAGAGGAGAAAGAAACAAAAAAGAAAAGTAATGAAGTTGCCTACAAGATATAAAAATTACCTCGAAAAATGAAATCTAAGAATTGGCATTCAAGAGGGATTTGAACAAGAGAAAGTAGAAAGCTTATCCAAAGAAGTAACAGAAAACTTTCCAAAACTTCAGAAAGACATAAATATCTAGGTAGACAAAGGCCAGAAAACCCCAAACAGATTTGATCCAAATAATACTAACCCCAAGTGGCTGGGCACAGTGGCTCACACCTGTAATCCCAGCACTTTGGGAGGCTGAGGCAGGCAAATCACCTGAGGTCAGGAGTTCGAGACCAGCCTGCCCAACATGGCGAAACCCTGTCTCTACTAAAAACACAAAAATTAGCTGGGTGTGGTGGTGGGCACCTATAATCCCAGCTACTCAGGAGGCTAAGGCAGGAGAATCACTTGAACCTGGGGGGTGCAGGGTGCAGCGAGCCGAGATCTCGCCATTGCACTCCAGCATGGGCGACAAGAGCAAAAGTCCTTCTCAAAAAAAAAAAAAAAAAAAAGAAAAAAAAAGACTAACCCAAGCATAAAATAACCAAACTCTCAAAGGTCAAGGACAAAGAGAAAATCCTAAAAGCAGTACAAAAGCTGGGTGCAGTGGCTCAAGTCTGTAATCCCAGCACTTTGGGAGGCCAAGGCGGGTGGATCACCTGAGGTCTGGAGTTCCAGACCAGCCTGACCAACCTGGAGAAACCCCATCTTTACTAAAAATACAAAATTAGCCAGGTGTGGTGGCGTATGCCTGTAATCCCAGCTACTCAGGAAAGCTGAGCCAGGAGAATTGCTTGAACCCAGGAGGCGGAGGTTGCAGTGAGCCAAGATTGTGCCACTGCACACCAGCCTGGGCAACAAGAGTGAAACTCTGTCTCAAAAAAAAAAAAAAAACAAAACAAAACAAAACAAAAAAAAAAACAGTACCAAAAATGAAGTGGCTGTGCACAAGACTGATGCTTGTAATCCCAGCACTTTCGGAGGCCAAGGTGGGTGGATCACTTGAGGCCAGGAGTTTGAGACCAGTCTGGCCAAAATGGCAAAACCCCATCTCTACTAAAAAATACAAAAATGAGCAGGGTGTGGCGGTGCGCACCTGTAATTCCAGCTACTAGGGAGGCTGAGGCATGAAAATTGCCTGAACCCAGGAGGCAGAGGTTGCAGTGAGCTGAGATCATCCCACTGCACTCCAGCCTGGGTGATGGAATGAGACTCTGTCTCAAAAAAA